>NC_054470.1:125733987-126037017 GCF_017639515.1 Carcharodon carcharias
CTGATAAAATTAGATGGCAAAGACAGAAGCTGGTGTAATTCATTGGAGCAACAGAAACTAGCTAATCAACCAAGTTCGTGTGGGATAAAACCAAATGGAGGCAATATTTCTTAATTTTGGCACCCCCGGCTTTCAGCTTTGGAAGGCAAATTGCCTGTTTAGCCAGCAAAAAACATTGGATCTAGGATGCGTATTCTTCCCCCTTCCCCACCCTGCATAAGAATCTTAAATATTTATCTATGTTAAGAGGCATGGACTTCAAGTGGCTTCCATTTTACAATACAGGAAGAGTTTTCAAGTGCTGTACATCTGCAACCAATCCTTTAGAAGACTCGAAAAACTATTAATAAATAACAGGAATTATGTTGTAAAAGTGACCTATTTCATAAAAATACAGCACACAGGTCATGTATTAGTACTTCTGATTTTAAAAGTCTCATGTAGATGATAATCTATTCCCTAGGGCCATTTAAAATTAGTTTTTTTTTAATGTGCAGTAAACCATACTCACAAATAATAAATATAAAGACCCTAAAGCAACCACTTTAGATTGTATGGAGTTCATTTTCCCCTCCTTCTCTTAATTCTTACCAGCATTGAAAATTCATAATGTTTTGCAGATGGAGCATTGATTTGTTTTTTAATGATGAATTTGCCTTGGTTGGGCTGCCGTGATATTTGGGAAGATTTGTGTTCACTGACACTTCCCAGAAACATAAATGCCGACAGTATTTTACCACTCGAGCCTGCACTATAAAACTTGCATAATGAATAACTGGCAAATATTTTGTTTTTTATATTCCCTTGCACAGCTGTGTCCTCCTTCCCCTCCTGAGCAATAGAACACACTGGCTATTTGTTGGTTAGTTCATATTTTACACTGTGGGGAATTGAGAGTGTGGAATATTTAGCAAAGAGGTCCATTTGCAGCAGCTACTGCATGCTTGGGTTCTTCCTGGTCATTTAACATCTGCCTAATGAGGTGTTCTAAGGCCAGTTTACTTGCTTTTTTGTGCAATGATTATGACTTTGGTCATTATTCTGTCTATGTGAGGATACATGGATTTGCATAAATTTTACCATCCTCTAATTGCAGAGACAATTCTACAATGAATGTAATTCTCTTAGACCAGTTTATTTATAGAAAACAACCTGTTTACTGAATTAGAGTTGATCATGTTTTAGCTTTATTTTTCCTTTTTTTTTTGTCTTTTCACGAGGGTATTTGAGGTGTGTACCCCTTTCTGTTATTTTATCCCCACCTTTCTCCTGTGACCTGCCATTAGCATCCGCTGCAGGGCCCAGGTGTCTTGGATTAGGTCCTGACTCAGTGGGGTGGATTGAGAAGGCTCAGGCTCATGCAGCAATCCTGCCCAATCTCGTACACCACCTCCTCACTTCCCCTCCCCACCCACCAACTCCCCCTCCCCACCCACCACCTCCTTTTGAATGGAGCTGCTCATCAGTACCTTGTCCCAAAACCTCCTTTAGGAACCTCTGCCTCACAACTTGACCCTTTTCTCAGAATGATTGAATAGAATAGTATGGAAAGATTTCTTGTACAACTTGATGCTACACACTATCTTTTCCTTTTCTTAACCTTCTGCTTGGCTGCCCTGTGCGGAACTTCCTACAAATTAGCGGGAATGATTGTATTGTCCCGAGTGGAAAGCCCTGGATTTGGGGATCATTCCCGGCACCACTAGGGACTTGGGAGGGAGGATGTTGCATGGTAAATTATTAAGCCCTTTACAAATGCTCAAGCCAAATGTGCATTTTGTGACGGTATCTGTTTTCCACAGTGTATACAGTGCCAAACTGGAGGGGCTACTCCTAGAGTTCCACTTGTACTCTCCTTCCACACTCGTCCTTGATGCCTCCTCATTTATTTCGGCTCAGATTAGGAACTGAGTAGAGCAGGACTTGACCCTGCATCTGTAATGGTGATATGACAAAATTTAATGATTCAGTTGTGGCATCTGGAAAGATTTTATTTTGTGGTTTTGCACAAGAAATATAATGTTGACAAAATATCATGGGATTGCTTGAGAAATAAATTGTGGTGAAGGCCCTTTACCATTTAATCCAGTGAAACTAAATAAATCAAACCAATCACCATTTTACTGAATTTTGTGTTTCTGCTGTGTGAAAAGTCTCTAGATAGTTTCTATAAATGGAAAAGCTAGGCTACAAGTTTTGTTTTTACTCTTCCAGAGCACTCTCACAGAAGGCCCATCTGTTCCATATTCATAAATGCTGCTCTCACTTACTTGAGCGTAGTCTTCCCTGGAGTAACATGGTAATGATATTTTCTGTGAGAGACTAAAAAGATCTAAGCATACTCAGTTGTGCTATTGATGCCGGTAACAAGGCAGTAAGTAAACCCTGACTTTGGGTAGCACTAAACACCTTCCACAGTGCAACACAATGCTGACTTTTGAACAAGTTGTGTCTTTATGAATGACTTAATATCAACCAATATGGGAGTTTAAATTGTTCAGTTTTTTTCTGTTCTATTTTGCAGTTCTAAATTAGTATGGAAAATGTGTTTCTTCAAAGTTTAGTAGCTTAATTATATATTCTATTAGAAATCCCTGAGTCCACCATGTACATGCAAAGTCAAATTGATGACATGCATTAGGGGATTGACCATTTAACTATTTGTTCCCTCACCAAAATTCAGAAATCTGACCATGTAAGATCGAAGGAATAGAACAGAGTGGAGGTCCAGCTCCTAATTTGAGCATATTTCAAGTTGGTGTTAAAAGAAAGTAAGACTTGAATTTGTTGCAGTTTGGTAACCTAGAGGTCGTGGTACTAGCTCAGATGAGCAAAAATCCTGGATCCATTGAATTTAATAAAGCTGGTTGCATTGTGGGCTGACAGGTAACTACAAAAGCAACTGGCGTTCTGTAAAAGGCCAAATGCTTCACTAATATCCTTCAGCAAAGGGAACCTGTCACCTCTATCCAGTCTCGCCACATGTGATTCCAGTTCCACTCCTGTGTGGCTGACTTGTGATAGCCTCCGGGCAAATAGGAATGGATAGTAAATACTGCTTTGCCAGCATCAATCATAACTCAACAGCAAGTGAGAATTAATAAAGCATTTTGTTACTTTCAGAAATATATCAAATTATCAGACACAATGACTTACTGTGCTTGCTGTTATGTGATCAAATAGTGGATCCATTATATGCAAAGATGAAATGTATGGACACTTGATGTGTTTTTGGTAGAGTTGGTAGAGGGAGGAATGCTGATCAGCACATCTGGACAATTTCCTGGAATTTATTTTGCCCAAAGAGTTAAACCAAAGAGAGAGGCCTTTAGTTTAATGCTCCAGTTGAAGGATAGCTCCATTGAAGCAGGTACGATCATTTTTTTTTTGTTCTGGTTTTCTTGTGGACCAGGAATGACAACTTGAACCTCCCAAACCCTTGGTTTTCTAACTCTCCATGAATACAGACTTGCAGAGCCCCCACTCACCAATGTCATCCCTAGTTAGATTGCCAGGAACCATTTCCAAGTGCTCCCAACCTGCTGCCCCTGCCAAATTTGACTCTTGCTCTCTGGCACTTGCATAGTTCTGGTCAGCTTCAGATGGGCTTCAAATATGGGGCTTGCAAATTAGGCCCCACGAGGTTCAGTTTCCCAGGCCTTATGGTGTGGTGGACCAGATGAGCCACCACATGCAGTTAAAATTGGTCCTAACATATAGTATCACTTTCAGGACTAATTAAAATGTGGGAGAAAACTGTAAATGATAACTCTTTATTTTTCAAACTATTCAGACTTCAAGATTATCGTTCAGGTGCTTCATTTTAAAATTTGCTTCTTAGTTTTAAACCAGAAGTAAAAATAATCACAGGACAGAATATGATATTAAGTTTTAAAATCTTAAACTTCTGCTCTTTTGCAGATTTATTAAGTCAGCCGCTGTAAATTACAATAATTATTTAAAGGAAATTGTGTGGTTTTCCAGCCTATTAGTGATTCATAGTGTTTTATTTTCTGAACAAGGTGAGGATAACCCATCCTGCTCTCATAAAGCACACATTCCAAGCCTAAAATTAAGTGAGAAAGAAAACTGCATTATTGTGCATTAATTGTAATTCAATATCAACGATTATTACCTTATGTAATGTAGTGTGCATTAGCGTAACACCAAACCAGACTTTTAAGATGCTTCAAGTTGTTTGGTCAAGCTCTTCATTTTTACAAGATGCCGTGTGGTTTATGGTTTATGACCAGCAATAAAAATAATTATAGCACAGATACAGTATATTTTACATTTTAAAGTAGTGAAATTGCTCTGCATAGTTTATGTTTGCACTCTGTAGTGATACATTGTCAAGTCAAACTAAAAAACGATGAGGAGAGTCTCCAGTAAGACTGTTGTCGACACAATGGAATGTCAGGTGCTTTAGAGTCACTGGCATAAACTGCAGCTATTATTGCTGTGTAATGAATCTCTCCGTGTTGCCTCTCTTTTACATCCTGCCAGATAATGGTCATAGTGATATGGTGCATATTGCTTTTAGCTCTTGAATTAATGTAGCAATTCAGTGCAATTTCCTAAACAATGCATTGTCTGCTGGCTGAAAATTAGTCCCTATCCTAGCAAGGGGCTTTCCAAGCTAAAAAAGAGTTTAAAACAAAAACTGACATTTGAGCATTAACTATCCAGGTAAAATCCTTTGTAATGATCGTTCTGAAGGAGCTGGAAAACCCCAGGAGCATCTGAGAGAGGAACCAAGGTTAATATTTTAGATGGAATTCATAACTAAACTTATATTTATCAAGATCAGTGCAGTTATGTAAATTGGTGAATTGTGAGATAATTTGCAGAACAGAAAAGTCAACCGGTAGAGTTGGATCCTAGTTGATGGCAAATGAGAAGATGGTGATGTAGTGGTAATGTCACTGGATGGAGGCCCAAGGGACACTGATTCAAATCCCACCACAGCAGCCGATGACATTTGAATTCAATTAATAAATCTGGAATTATAAAGCTAGCCTCAGTAATAGTGACCATAAAACCACTGTTGATTGTTGTAAAAACCCACCTGGTTCACTAATGACCTTTAGGAAAGGAAATCTGCCAGCCTTCGTGTGACTCTACACCCACTCTTAGCTGCCCTCTGAAGTAGCTGAGCAACCCACTCAGTTCAAGGGCAAGTAGGGATGGCCAACAAATGCTGGCCTTGCCCACATCCCATGAAAGAATAAAGAAAAAAAAACGATGGCGTGTATTCTTTCACAGTCCCACCATGGTCTCTTGATGCAATTAGTATTAAATTATGGTGCTTAAAATTAATGTTTCCTTTGTAGGACTCATTTAATTTATCATTTCTCATAGAAGACAAATTATTATCAACAGATGTAACTGTCAGAAGCAAATTTTCGTTCTAGTAGCAAGATGAATTAGAATCAACAGTGATGACCAGGATTCAAATAAACTATCAGGACTAAATATCTAACATCAGCTGTCTAAGTGAGTGGAATGCTGTCTGGCAAAGTTGAAAAATTCACTTAAATCCTACTCAGCTGGCCTTAACTTTGGCTTCAGTTTCGAGTTGTTGGTGGAGTTTCTGTAACAAACCTAAGTAGCGCTGTTAAAGGGAACTATCATCATCTAATAAAGGATTGTTTAAGTCCACTGTGTCTACATTATAACAGTAACTCAAAAGCTCTTCATTGGCTGTGTTTTGGCTTTCCTGAAGTTGTGAATGTGCTACCTAGATACAAGCCCACCTTCCACTGCATTTTTCAAAGTCAATAACTCAATCAGTGAGGCAATGATGTTATATTACTGTTATCCTCTGCCATTTTAATTTGGTTTTAATTACAAAAGCAAATAATTTATTTGAAAGCCACGGCTTTGTAAAAGTTTTACATTGTGGCACAAACTTAATATCATTATAAGCTATTCTAATGGATTTCCAGCCTTGCTGTTTTAGTACTGCAGACCCTTTATACACTGATTTTTAAAATGGGGATTGTTTCATTGTCTAGAGGTTAGTACTTCAATCACGCTTGTTTTCCTAACAAAATAAACTGAAGTCAACCAAGGGATGGTGTTGATTTTCTCACTGAGTTCTGCATGCTTTAATGCTTTGCTGGAAACTGAGAAAAATCACCTGAAGCCCATTAAATAACATCACGGTTCCTTAATATATTTACATGTACAGATCTATTTTTTAAAAGACAATAACTTGTAAAAATTCCCCACAGTATTACTTTGATATAAATGTTTAAATCTCAAATACATGGTGACAGCTGCCTAGAAGCAGTTCAAATGCTGTATTGAATTATCTTTTTGTGACCGTGGTTAAAAAGAGAATTCATTGCACAATCAGAAAGATACACGAGCAAAACTCAGGTTGATGTGGTCATTTCCACATTGTATGCGCCATTTATTAAGAAAAAATATTTGCCAGTCCGGTGACATGCTTATGTATTATTTGGTATTCTACTTAGGTTCCTGTTTACTGCAGCCTTAAATTAAGTTTGGGCTCTGCGGAGAATTTGCTGTTTGCTATTTTATCAAATGTTTTTTGGATTGAAATATTTGAATTTCCACACCTTGAATTAAATGTAAGTTTCATTTTATTTTCTCGCTGCTTTCTTTTCCTTTTTTGTTTGAATCCTGTCATTGCATTTTCCTGAAGCAACAGAATAGCACTGAAGCAAAGGGCTTGGAAATTCCTCAGGATCCCACTGCACTAGCATATGTGTGGCAGAGCAGAACTTCTGTCAGGGTCTCCAAATAAATTCCAGGGACACTGTCATTATATGTAGCAAGAATGGGCCACTGATGTCTGCAAGGGCACAGTAGTGATCGTTTGGGACTAATCCTGTCCATCTTTTGAAGATGGTCCTGAATCCTCTGGCCCAAACTGGCTAAAGGTAAAGAAATTTTCAACCTCTTCACCTCCAGCTAACGAAGGCAATCACTCTCTCCAGGATTGAATCGCAACTCTAGAGGAAGTTTGGGTCCTGGGGGGGCCTCAATGGGACACACAGCATGTCCTACCTGGCATGAGTTCTGCTGAGGATTTTCAAGATTGCCAAAAAGAAGAATTTCCTGGAGAGGCCCAGAAATAACCCTCCCCACCTCCTTTCAATCCTACCCACCCGTCACATCTCTTTTATGTGGGAATTAGGTAGAACATCACTACCTCATCCTTCCAGAATTTTAAAACCAGGATCAGGCCCACGTTCCAGCCTCCCTCATTATTCAATCCCCCAACTCTAATACCTTTCTCCCTACCTTGATTTTCATGCCATGCTATGTCCTGCCAAAGCAATTTTGTTGCCTTAGGTTATAACAAACTAACATCCTTGTAAATGTACTTCGAACAAGTTCCATTGGTTAAGGGTCAGGAGTGGAAACTATAGCATATTTTCTGCTACTTAGCACAAGATGGTTTTGCCAAGGATAGGGATTCTAGCATTTCCCTGGCTGAGGTCATCTAACTTACTACGGAGCAGAGATTGAGCTGAGGACCCTACTGGTCTATATAACTCAGCTTCTCCCTGTGAACAACTGTTGAGCCTATTAGTGGGGGTTGGAAATTTGTTGAACGCAATATATCTATGAATTATCAAGAGTAGACTGTACTTGTTTGCATATATAGTTATGTGTGTCTGATGTGAGTGTGTGCATATATACATATATGCACATATATTGTGTACATTGGCGTGCCAGTATTTGTGTCTGTGTCCATGCCAGTGTCATTAAGAAGTAATTTAATATTGTACACCTGTCTTTGGTTATTACCATGTGAACTCAGTGAGTTAGATGTTCTGCTCCAAGTTGTAACAAAGATTCAAAAAGTCCCCTGCTATCAGATGTTGGGCCTTTTCTGAAAGTCAGAACGCTTGCTACTATTTGCAGATTTCATTTTTATTAAAATTAAACTGCCCCGAAGTAATTTATCACAAAAATTGCCATGTGACTTACCCTGTTTTCTATGTGATAATGGGGATGTTTGAAACTATCTGTGATGGATGTATTTGGAAAATTGGACTCCAGCACACTCCAACTGCTTTGTAGCATTCCCATATCTAGTTTAATTAAACAGTGACAGAAGAAAAGACTAGACTGGGTGGTGCTATGCGTTAACACACTGTCATTTTATCTCTACTCCTTGATTTAAATCCAGCCCGGTCTCATTTCTTTGCTAAGCTGCAAGAACCAATAAGAAATGGGTTTCCATAATGTGACCAGTCCTGGTAGATATAAGCCCACAGTCCAAAACTGCTCATTTAATTTACCATGAATTAGTTATCTCATTCAGACAGACCATAAGGTTAGCTTGTGTGAGAGATGGAGAAAATTACACTGGTGCAGTAGAGGGTGCTGTTCTGAACTTGGGGTTGTGGTTTCTTGTTTGGTCAAAGTAGCGGTTTGGAAGAATTTTGCATAGATGCCAAACTAGAAAACCACAAAAGCTGAGAAGCCGGTTGAAAAAACTAACACAACTTAGTAAAGTAGGGCAACAAAACTACCCTGAATATAAGACTCTTAAATGTAGTGACAATGTAATGTAATTGTCAAAGGCTATTGTGTGTACCTGTAGCCTATGCTACCACCTATATAACAGGATCTTCTCTCTATTTCTGTGTGCTGTAATTGTAGGGACTGGAGGTATATATTGGAACTCTGGCTTTGCTAAATGTGATTATTTCCTGGAATAATGTGCTCCACCTGGGCTCGTGTTCTACCTCTTCCCCCACCCCGCCACCCCCAACCAAGTCACAGAGACACTAGTTTTGTACCCCCAGTTAAAGCAGGTAAGGTTGCTGCTCTGTGGAAACAAAGCTCTGCTACATGTTGCTATGAATACCAATTCCTGGAAATTCTACCTCACTGCTATTACACCAAGAATTCACACCCATAGTGTATCAAAGTTCTGGTGTGCCAGATCAGTTCTAGGTAATGGTGAAGAGAGAATTGGACAGTGCCATTAATATTTTCTGCAAAAAAGGGAGAATGGAAACACTGACCGACCACACAAAACAAAGACTTGTATGGTTTCTTGCTGGAGCATTCTCCTGCAATAGCATTCCCCAGCTGGATAGCTATCACAATAAACAGCATCATATAGCATGTACTAAGATATGAAAATATCCAAAGGCATTTCACAAATGAAGGATTAGAATGCCAAACAAGAATTATGGTAGATTTTCAGGGGTGTTTGAAAAGTTGCAACCAAGCCAGAGGAGTTTGGGAAGACAATTCCGGAGTACAGGATATGATGGATTGTCTCTAGTTGCAACTTGAAAAAAAGCAACAGGGAGCATTACAGATTTTTGGTCGATTCTGATTTCATTTTATATGCATTCAAACAGGATCATTTTGACTGGCTCTCAAAAATAAAATGTATCTCCAGCAAACAAATGAAGTGATGAGCACAATTTAAAATGAATAAAACCCATAATCTACTGAAATAATTCCCTGGTGGAATGGAATGAAGATGGAAAATGCAGTAGACTGGAATTAGAAGAGCAGGGGTATGAGGGAAGAGATGATGGAATGTGGCCTTGGAGGGAGTTTTAGACAAGGACCAAAACAGGGCTTGGAGGTGAAGAGCAAATAAAAATTGTTTAGAATAGGAATGATTGAATGGGACAAATACAACTGAAAGTTTACAATCTTAAAGGGATTATGACAGTAGATTATTGGTTTTGTTAATTTTAAATTGTGCTTATCACTTCGTTTGTTTGCTGGAGACACATTTTATTTTTGAGAACCAGTCAAAATGACCCTATTTGAATGCATATAAATAAATCCATAAGTAAAATCAGAATCAAACATCAATCTCTATTGCTCCCATTTGCTTTATTTCAAGTTGCAACTAGAGCGTTTAATACCCGTGAATACTAATTAGAGATTGTGACATGCATATTTCTAATACAGTCAATCTGCCAGTCTGAACAATATTGTTGTCACTCCGGTCATAATGCACAGTGGAAACTCCCACCACCTGAAGCTAGTTTAAAATTGCCAGTGTGACTTAAATTATTCTGGCAAATCGCCAGTCACTTCTTGCCCTGAGGAAAACCACAGTTTGTATGTGTGGTGGAAGACAGATGAGAGGTTTGGGGGATGGTAATACAGTAACCAATGTGCAAAGAAGATCTGGGCATAGATGAGCGCAAACACCAACTTTTATTTGAAGTAAGTGGATTCTTGTAGTTTTCAGAATTGCCATTGCTGTTCTTGTTTAACTCAGGGAGCAGTTATACCAGTTTCTATCCAGTTAATATTCTGGCACAAGTAATGAGTGCCTCACTGGAAACATGACAACTTTTACTGTGTTTCTGGCAATGGACAAACAGTTTAAGTTGCGAGGAGCTTAGATTCGCTGTGCCTTGTAGCAATGCCTGTATGATGCTAGGCAAATTTGGTAAATGCTCATGGAGTTTTCAGGTGATGCTTGGTGGTCATCATCATTCTGTAAGAATACTGCCATCATCCAAAGGACTTCTCAAAACTTCAAGTTACGTACTGCAGTCATTGTATCCATTCAATTTGCTTGGCTAATCAAGTATTTAGTGACTTGCATATTTGTATTTCTCAATGCAGGTCGGAACCAAGCTCATGAATTTCCACTGACTTCAGAACTCTTTCTGGCTTGCTTTTTAAAAGACAGTTGTAGCTGTGAAATTATAATGGGTTAGTCAGCAACAAATTTGAAGAGACACTTAAGGCCATGGCTGGCATCTTTAGGCTTTAATGGTGAAAGAGGAAGCAAAAGATAGTCAAGCAAGTTCAGGGAAAAGTTTTCATGTTGGATCGTTCAGGGTTAAACTCAGTATTGACATGTTAAGTTTCCCTCTGTGCAATGTCTGATCTCACAACAAGTTAATAGGGAACGGGGCCCAACAAAGACTGATTGATCCATTCTCTTATCAGGAGCTACTTTTCTAAATGCTCCTTTCTTTCAAACGTATCCCATTGCGATACCACAATGATCCTAACGTTCAGTTTAGGCACTGTTGGGGAGAAATCCTTTTGTGACTGTGTTTTGTAATCTGTATTTATTTTCTGTGTGAAAGTAGTCAAGGTCTTAGTTACTACCGACCCTTCAACAGTATTGATGTGAATAATTTAAGACTGGTCTCTGTGCATCTTATTAACTATTTTAATCTGTCTAGCTGATTTAGTTCTGATTTCTTGGGTCTTGCTCCTGCTGTAGACAGCTGTGTACAACCCCTTGTTCATCTCAGCACTTAGCAAACTTTAATGTTCCATTCATACTTTGTATTTTATACCTGCATTGTTTTTTTGTTAATTTTAATAGCTCTAATCTTTTTTGAGTGTTCTTGTTGCTCTGTTCCCTTGCTGTATCTCTCTGCCCTACATTTCTCTTTTAAAAAAAGACTGTCAGGAGTTTCTTACTGCTTGCAAACAGAATGACCAGTTTGGACTGCTTGAGCTAACAGAACATCTTTCAGGTTTTACAATGATATTTGTGGACAACTCCAGCTGTGCGTTCTTCACATAAAAGCTTCTGTGCAAATCAAATTATCCAAAAATATAATATTTAGCTCTTTTAGCTCATTAAGTTGATCCAACAGCTTAGCCCACTTTAATTACCAACATCGCAACAGAAAATGTTGGAAACTCCCAGCAGGTGAGTCCGTAACTGTAGAGAGAGAGAAACTGAGTTAATATTTCAGATCAATGACCTTGAGTGTTTCCAGCATTCTCAATTTTTGTTTCAAATTTCCAACATGCACAGAATTTTGCACTTGTTTTAATTGCCAACATTTAACCTCTCCACTTTCACTTTAGTACAGCATAATACTTTTAACATAAATTTCCTGTCTCCATTATTTTTCTATCTGGTTCTTTTTTTTAATAACATGTTACTGTTCCTCCAAATTCTTTTTCCCTCTTAAGTTGATTTTGAAATTAAAGGTTCTTTCAAGGAAACTTGGACAAGGGGTGTGTGAAAGATGCAGAGACTATCAAGTCCTGTCCAGCTTGTGCCCAGGATTTGTGAAAGTTTTCTTTTATTAGATTTCCTGTGGACAAGTAAATAGTCCCATAGTTTTGCACAGCATCCTTGTAACATAGGGACAGCAGGACCCACAGGAAAGTGGTCATTTCCTGCCTGTAACCACAAACCTCAGGCACTGTGTCCTAATAGCATGTTGTGTGCTTTAATTTACTGATAGAGGAGGCAGCTCTAAGTTGTGTGATTTAGTGGGAGCTTTCAGCCAGGCTGTTATGCTCCAAAAGATTTGTTACACATTTCAAAGTGTTTAGGTGTACTGACTGACACTAGGAGGGGGAGAAAAATCAAAACTTAATCAACCAACTTCACCACAGAACCTTTTATTCCATGATGTATCATTAAGATGATCAATTTTTTGTTTTGGACCTTGCAAAACATTCACTGTTATCTTTTCTGAAATCTCTATTGCCACAAATTGAGATCTCTGACATCAAATTGATAAATATTTTTAAATAATAGCACTTTTACATACTGCCTTCAGCAATTCTAGGGTTCAGTTTTGGTGTAAAATTACATGTACAAAACATTAAATCTTTTTCCAGGCCACAGAGCACTACTTTGTTACATTGGCCCCAATTTACAGATTTCAGATATGTTTTAACTTGTTAGTAACTTTAAGTAAGAGTTCTATTGCAAAAACTTAAAATTATTTCTCTTCACACTTCACAGCTTCAGCTATCCCAGATAATGGAAAGAAGGCTTGTTTAAAACTGAAAGTTCTCGTGCGGCAATCAAGTAAGTTCCTATGACAGGCTTGCAAGGGTGGCTTTAGCGCGTGCTTTATCGTAAGCACCGGTAAAACTTTTTTTTCTCTTACTGTGTTTACCTTGTGTGGTATCTGTTCTGTACAGAATATTTTCATTTTTTTCCCATCTTTTTTTCTTACATTTCTTCACCGAGCTTTTATGGCAGTTGCTAACTTGTTGTTTCTGCAAGTTTTCCATGGTTAAAACAAACGGACTACTTCAGCACTTTTGACATGTACACAACGTGCAACAATAAAAAAAAAAGAAAAACAGGGAAAAAGAAAAAATGTCACACTAACATATTTGGCTATTATTTCTATTTTTGTTATAGACAGCTGTTCGAAAACTGTAGGTGTACATGAAAGTGTTTTCGGTGCTAACGACAGAGTAGACAGTTCATTAGAACCAGCAGGTTAGTATGCTTAGAGAATCTTCTAACAAGTACGTCTGTTTCCCCCTCCCACCCCCCCCACCTTTCTTACTGACCCTCCGTCACAGTTTGCATGCCCTGCATGGGTTCAATGTTGAAAGCTTGTTCACCTGCCCCCCCGCTTTGGTGGTGGTCTCATTGCTAACTTTCTTCTGTACATATTGCAACAGAATGATGCAATACTTCTTGCATGGTGTGCCAGATTTTTATTATTGCCATTAGCTAAAGGTATGTGACATAAAATGAAAGTCAACTGATTTTGTACAGTGCTGGATATTCTGCTTAATACAAATGTAGTGGGACAGGATATCCAGGAGATATAACACTTCTGCTGTCTTTTAACTGCTATATTGCATTTGCTTTGCAAATAAATTGCTTTAATAAGGAAGAAGTTAAATTAACCAATCTTTTTAGTGCTCTGATAAAACTGCCCAATGATTTATGAAAATAGAAGCATGCAATTGACTAATTCTGTAATTGTTATGTGGGAGGGAGGGGTTTGTTCCAAAATTGAAAGGGGTTGCAGTTCTCATGTTCTGCAAGAAATGTGTCCATGACAACTGAAAATAGTCACACTGTGACAGATGGCCCCCTCAGTTTGGTAGAACCCAGGCTCTTGTCTGCCTGCATCACTGCCTTGAACAGAAATACCAGACCTGTCTGGAGCATATTTATGTGTCTCTTTGTATTTTTAATGTTGTCCTTTCCATTAAAGTCTGCCACCAACATTTATGTCTGAGTATTTTTAGTTGTGTTGGTAACTCACTGCTGCTGCCAATATTTTAGCAAATCTAACATGAAAATTGATGCAACTCAATATTGCTGTTCATTTCATTATTGTGAAGTACTGAGTGGCACAGTGGATTAGAACATTCACCTTTCACCCTTGGAATCTGGATTTGGATTCAACGTAGATTGATGGGAGCATATTCTGTGCTCATTCACATGCTTTCTCAATGAAAGAATTGTATTGATATGGTGCTGTTCGTGACTGTACGACACTCCAAAGGGCTTTACAACCAATGAAATATTTCTTGTGGTGTGCTCACCGTTTTAATGGAGAAAATGCACACTCCAATTTGTGCACAGCAAGGTCTTACAAACAGCAGTGACATAAGTGACCAGATTATCTGTGTCAGGATAAATGTTGGATCCAATCTAGGAGAACTCACCTGATTTTCTTAGAATAATGTCATGCTATCATTTATGCCCACCTAACCAGGTGGAGCTCAATTTACCATCATGTCTAAAAGACAGCATTGCTTACTGTATAGCAGCCACTCAGCATTGCACTGATATGTCAACCTAAATTATATGATCAAGTCCCTGGATTGGGTATTGAACCCACAACCTTATGACTCAGAGATGTGAGGACTACCAATTGAGAATAGACTGACACCTATCTATTGCTATCTACAGCTCTCTCTCAAATTCTGAGAGGTTTGACCCTGAGTAAAATTATTTAGGAAAGTTTGAGATCTATATCTAATCTGTATCTACACAGCACTCCAAGAATATCATCCCAAAGCATCCCATAAACAACCATGCCTAACTCCACTTTCAGAACAGTGCTAGTTGGAAATCATGAAATCTGGTTTTGCAACAGTGTCTGTTGGTCTTTCCAGCCCCTTCCTTTCAGAATAGCACTTCAGTCATTTAATGCTCCTCCTCTACTCATCATCTGAGATTGGCTAAGTCAGCACTAGAGTGCTGGAACCTTCCTGGCCTCTATGACTAAAAAAACTGAGCCATATTTCAGTTTTTTCATTTTTTTAGTTTTAGCTGTTCACACTAATTTTTTGTCACTGTGACTTGAGACTTGGAAATACAATAATAAATTCTTATCATAACATTCTCATTCATAAAATTCAGGACACACAGACAAAATGGTTAAAAGGGACAATTTTGCAATTCCATATTTTGTAGAGTTTGACATTCATAGGGACTTTGATGCTGTAGCCCTATTTTTGATCTATGCTCCCTTCAACCAATGGGAATTTGGCCTCCCACCCCGACAAAGACAGGACTCCATGCATCAGAAAATCAAAATGCAGAAGAATCATGTATCTCAAATAAACAGCTCTTCTCAAGAAAATGTAACCCATGCACCAAATGCGCTCACTACCCTCCAATGCCCACAGAGGTGAGGAAAGTCCTCTTTAATGACAAATGGCAGTAACTTTAAATTGTCTTACCATTGCAAGAGAAAAGCAGAACTTTATGCTTAGACCACTCATCAGTAGCAGACTCGGTGCTCAAGTTTATATTGGTACCAAAGAAAGAAAATTAGGCCAATTGTTGGGGACTGCTCGGTTATCCCTTCAATCCCCAATAATGGTCTTATGTGAGTAGAGAGTGCTTGGGGCTGCTACTACTACCACAGCTACTTATGTTTATATAGTGCAGCTGAACAGCTCGGTCTATTTGTTTGGGAAAGGGGATTTAGGAAGTGGACATGAAAGATTTGGACAAAGATAGGTTTTAAGGAGGTTTTTGAAAGGGGAGAGTAAAGTAGGAAGGTGAATGGTTTTGGAAGAAAGTTTCAGGGAGCAAGGGCAACATGGGTGAAAAATCAACCTCTGCTAGTGGTTCAGAGCGAATGAGAATCAAACAGTATTTGTGAGGGGAAAAGAGGGTGCAAGTTGAAAGCAGATACTGGGGAAGATCTCCCAGATAGACTGAAGTAAAGTAATGCAAGGTTTGAAGATCATTTTGAAAATAATTTGCTGGAGTAGAGAAAGTTATTGGACCTTGATGAAGGCAGGATGTGGGAGTATTGGTTGTTGAGCAAGAGAGAATTTGGACTTCATAGTTTTGCATTTGGGAAATTCTGTGAAATTTTGATCAAAAATGAAGAGAGCACTAAGGTTATACAAGGATCAGATCAGAAATCTGTTTCTTATAATAGCAAATATATAACAATTCATGTATGAAATGGAATGGCAGGACTGGATTCACAAGACCAAAGTCTTACACACCAAAATTCTAACTTAGATTATTCTGTCTTCTGGTTAATGATTTGAAAGAACAGCCTTGATAAGGGTGATACAGTGGATTTCCACTGCTAGCTGTGGTTAGTAATATCACAAATGGTCCTGAGGAAAAAAAATCAAGATTTTTAAACAGAACATGTTTACAGTGTTGCTAACTCATAGCTAACTCAAAAGCAAGTCCCAGTATACACCACCAACCACCACCCCCCACCACCACCCCATGTAAATTTTAGAAACAATTTTACCCAGTAAAGGCAAGATTTTAGAATTACATAGCCTTCTGTGTAACTCTAAAAACATTGTTATTCATTGTTGCTCAAATGTGAAATACTAATTAAATTTAACAGATTTCTCAGTCCAGTGACTTTGACAAAGATTCCATTGTCCAAGGAAGGAAAAAGATGCAAATTCCTCTAACTGAAGTTTTTCTAATTACTGATCATGTATTTGTAAGAATGGAAACAGTTCCTCCCCATCCTAAGAACCAATAAATAATCCCCTTACAACTCAGAGACAAAACAGTGAAGAGATCCTATATTAATATTTGTGGGTTCTACTTCCAGAGACAGCAATGGAAACTGATTTTTGAAAGTATTTTGCGGCCAGCAATTCAGAGTTTGTATTCTGTGCATCAAATGTAGAATAACTACATTATTTCCTCATTTACAAACTAAGTTTTAATGAAGAAATACACTCACTGTGCCGTTCAGCTGTTGCCAGTTTCTATCTGGATATCAAAAAAAAGTTAATTGTGATTGTATTAGCAGCAGCTCAGTGAGATGCTCTGTTGGTTTTCTCATGCAGTTGAATATATATTTTTGCAAAATCAAAAAAATAAATACTAGATCTGATTTACTTTAGCTTCAAATAGTTGGAATGAATTTAATCTAAAATCTTCCTTCATATGATTTCATTTTGCCAGCAAAATATGCACTGTTCAATCTTAGAATCTTTCCAAATATTTTGATGAGAAAACCAAGAGTAGATGTGGTGCATGAAATCACTTAATTTCTAAGCAGCTTGTTCAATCAATTAAAATTAACAGGACAGCTCCCAGGCATTAAAAAAAACTCAGCTTGTGGGTTTGTGGGTAGAAATCTTATTTTATTCAAAATATTAAAAGCTCATCAGTGCTTCTTAACTGTCACTGTTTTTGGTTTTCCATTAAAGTTAGTTAATGAAAGACTTTCCAGTGTGAAAGAAATGGGAAGTTTGAAATGCAATGCAAATTTTTAGAGCATTCAATGACAGGATGACAATGAAATGTATTTGCCTGAGGAGCTTGGCTGACCTATAATTGTGACTAAAGTACTGCAGAGTGTTCTTTCTGTTGTCTTTTGCTGTAACAGCATTGGTTCTTCTGTTTGTTCTCTCTATAGATGATACCATACATGAAGCTGAGCCATCGCGCGGTGAGAACAATGCTCAAACACCCAGGATATCCCCGCTACTTTTGGCGACTGTACTGTTCCTTTTCATAACACTTTCAACATTGTAGTGTTCAAAAATCCAAGGAACCTCTGACACAGCATGGCTGGATCAGAAAACATCACAGATTCTATAACTGCACTGTTGAGGAGGGGGAACATTCAGTTTATTCCAGACACAAGATTTATTTTCTGTCAGGAGAGTAGAGAGTGATTCAAGTGGGAAGATGTATCCAAACTGATAAACCCCCCAAAAATGCCAAATTATATTTTGAGACTAATGATTCTTATTTTCCCTGTACATTTCTTCTTTCAAAATACCCCTAGGTGGTTTAGCACTTGTCATCCAAGTGCAGATGAGAAACAGTAGTGGCAGATGCAGTCACTGAAGAATAAGAATATTGAGCAGAAGCCCAAGAGGGTTTTACTTCTCCATGCAATATTTATACCTTCTCACTCAATACCGTAAGATGATCACGCAAAGCATTGAGTCGCCGTGTCAGGACTTGAGGGGTGATATTACGAATAGATATAACCCCATCCCTCTCGGGAGTTATAATTGAACATGTGTCTGAAGGGAGAGTTTCTGTGCTCATGCAGTCGCTAACATTGTCTGTAATATTTTGTATTTTCCACACATTTCCTGTTTCACAAGCCCTCAGCAAGGCTTTGTGTTTTTGTAGATGTGTGTACACTGAATAACCTTTGAAGAAATTGGGAAGCATTACAGAACCGACGAATGGTGCAGTTAGCAATAGGCTACTAGCATTCTGCAGCACTATTTGCGAAACACAAATATAAAGGTTAAAATTGTAGATTAGAAATGCTGATGTCATTTGTAATATGGATAATTTTCATGTGAATAAGGATAGATATTGGGCATATCTGATAATTTTGCAGTTTATTTTAACACTGTTCTACAATTGAAAAACTAATGAACTGAGAATGTAAAAATACTGCATTTTTTCCTGATAAACTGGATTGCAATCCAACTCTACTAGTGATGTAACCATTGCATTATTTTGTTCTGAGCAGCTGTAGGCTACAGTTCATTATTGGACATTATTAATTTCCGACAGTTTAATCTGTTGCACAGTGGTTATTGCCAACATATTTTAGTCAAGAATGGATTCAATATTAAACAATTATTTAATGCCTCTGATATCATGGAAGACATTTAAGACCAACTATTTTCTTGCTTGTTCGTTTTTGGTTGCCTTTTTAAGCAGGGAAATAAGGATCAGTCTGTTCAGTGGATACTGTGTATCCTGTAATAGTCTATAACATTAGTGTTAGCTTAGTATATTGATTTGTACCTTCTTCGAGGGCAAAAGGAAAAAAAAACTTGTTTAAATTCTGTATTATTAGCAACCTATGATGTAAATAGTGTTTGATAAAGTATTAATTCCAATTCTTACTTCTTTTATAATTGAATACAATAGAATTTCTGGATTTGATTGAGCAGGTTAACCAAACAGATCTATGTTGGGATGGAAGATGTATTACTACAGTACTGCTAGCTGCGTCAGCGTATAGTGCAAACGCTGCAGAGAGCTGGTTGCAGCCTGCAAATTGCTTGTTATGTATGAGAGGGGAGCAAAAACTGTGACTTAACATTCAACGTAGTGGTCCTACATGTTTGAGGCGATGTGGAATTCTGATCATAAAGCCCTCTGTGAAGAGGCATGTTGATCCTGCAAGTCGATCGATTTGTGTTCCTGGTTTTCTTTCTCTCCCAGAGAGGAAGTGAATGTTTAATGGAAAGATCTTGCCAGTATCGTGGCATACGCGTGGACTCGAGTAAGGAAAAAAAAGTTTGTCGGTATAGTTTTGTAAATTTCGTCTACTGTTTTGCCCCTTTGTGTGGAAGCAGCTCATGACAAGGCCAGAAATAGGGGTATACTATACCTGTCAACAAGCAATCGCACTCACTGACCTACCTTGCTATGTGGAATGGAAATGGTTCTATAAATTTTAGAAGCATAGAAATTAATCCACTCCCCCTTTATTCACTCCACGTAGATCAGCTGTTCCGTGCTTTCATCTAAGCCTTCATTGAGCGGTGAATGGACAAATCTGTTCTATTTGGCAACTCCAAGTTTTTCCCATGCATTCGCCCCCAAACTGCTCTGATGCGAGACGAATCTTCTTACAATAGCGTTGCTGCCATTGTCTGTACAGTTTAATAAATGCTGGCATGCTGAAGGTTACTCATGGAGTCTGCTAAATCTGTTTTAGATGCTTACTCTTGACACTCCGTTAGAGCCACTCATTGTGTGTGCGTCTGGATATTAGAGTCCAGTTCATTGTTGTCCTGTGCCTGTACTACCCTGCTCAAGAACCGCTTGAAAAGCAGATTCCTTGCACTTATTGGAGAGTGCTTTTTTGACTTGCTTATAAGAGGGGGAAAAACCCTGTGGTCTGCTGCCATGTGGATACTCTATACATCTGTTTTGTATATACACGTGTCTGAACAACTATACATAAATAAAACTAAAGATGTTCATCTTTATAAATAGTATGAATGTTCTGTGTCTTTGACCATTAAAAGTTTGAAAATATGTTTTAAAGGGCAGAAATGCGTCTCATTCTTGATATCTTAATATTCAGAAAATAAATAGCATGTCTATTACGAAAATGCAGATTGGGGTGGGGGAGGGGAGTTATGCCTTTCCTACCTCATACAAACGAAATCTCGAGAAATGCACTCAATGTGACATTCTCGCGGGAAAAAATGATTATTTAATTACTTAATCAGGTTTTATCTATATCTGGCTTGACAATTGAAACACATTATAACAAATAGTTTTCATGTAACAATTCAACTGAAATTCCGCTGTTAGGGCATTTAAAAATAATCAGGCCACAAAGTATCTTAATTTCAAAAGTAGTACTTTGAGATATTGTGGTTAATTGCTATGTAGTAAATTCTAGCATAATAGTTTTTAATTGAAGCCACACTATTCGCGAAAAAGCGAGGCGAGAAATTGAAAGATTCTTTCACTCCTGAGTTTCCAGTTGGGACCAATAAGATGGCAATCGCCTTCCTGCTATCTCTGGGTGCTGGCTCTCGATGCGAAATCAGTATGGCCTCGGTGACCATGGGATTAGAGCACAAAACTGACCGCCCTTATACATAAAGGTCACGTCAGGCGGGGAAGCCATCTGGTAGAGCGGGAATGGAATAATTGCTTTGGTACAACGTAGGGGCATTTCTACTAGAGGAGGTGGTTAGCGGAAAGTTAACCTCGAACCCAGTTGATACTTGACCTGCTATTGCTTGATGTTGCATCATGTGATCAAAGTAGAAAATGATACAATTCCCAGGCACCAACATCCCTCTCAGCTTGATGCACAGGGCACCAAAAGCAAAATTAAATCAGGACAAACACTAGGTACTGAATTAGAACCGCAACTTGAATGTATAAAATTTTTATATTCTATATTCATCATGCATATGTTATGATAATTTACAACTAGAGATTAAATTTGATCTTGATATAAAATAAAATCACGAGTTACTGAAATTATATCCCGCGTGGAATGGGATTAAGTTATAACTGTAATGTGTTAAAATGTAAAATTAACCTCCAGCAGCTGTCTTGTTTCACACACAAAACCCATGGTTGTTTTATAGTATAGTGCATTGCAGTTTCATTATTTTCTAATGTGGTTTTAAAATCCAGGGGACGCAGTCTGTCCCTTTCAATTTACCAATAAAAGACCAGAAGCACTTTTATTGAACAGGTTGTTCTTTGTTTGGTATTTAAAATAGAACTTGGCTGTTTATCTTTTAAGGTAAAAATTCATTGAGAAATGTGGAAAATTGCCATAGTCGAAATTTGCTCTTTAAATGTTGCAATGTAGAGCTCACACATTTTTCAAAGACGTTCTGACAAACTGTCGGACACAAGCCCTTTGAGATCACAGGACGAATATGTGATCTGTATTGAGGTCAGAAAAGTCACAACTTAAAGAATGCATCGCTTTCAATCCTGATAAGCAGAACAAGGACAGTATGACAGACTAACGTGAACAGCACAGAGACAAAACCAATCACACGAACTCTATCAAAAAATATTTGGTTGCAACCTACTTTGAGCATTATTAATTTACAAGATAGTCAAACATACAATTCTGACTGCTGTACGTTTTGAAGTGCAAATATGCCTTTGTGTTAATCTTTACTACCTCCTTAATCGCCAACAAAATTAAACGATGTAGGACATTAATAAAGATCTCTGTCATGTTTTACTGTTATGCTCCCACACATGCACACAAGATGCCTGTTTGATCAGCCAGACCATTGACTTTGGATCGGTACTTATTCAAATGCATACTGCATAGACTTAAAGAAATGTATATTTAATTTCCCGTCACTTATAAGAGCATAGGGAGTATATTTCTAAAGAACATAAACAATGATTAATTTCAGGTGGCACTGAAGAAATGCTTGCCTACTGCAAATCGGACCATTTTCATACTTCTCTCCAAAACCAGCCAATCAGCATGGACTGTGAGCTCTATACTTTAGGTCTGATAAAATTTGATTCTATTCCTGTTGTGCGGTAATTTGATTTCATTAATACAGACATATTTTGCACGAAGTGTAAAGTCGGAATATTTCCCCATCGGAAACTATAATTCCTAAACTGCAGATATCAGTAAGTTTAAGGTTATCAGACAAACTTTATTCCTCCAACGTTTTGCACAGCGAAACATGAAATGCACAAATATCATTTATATCGTTCTAACAACTGCTGATTTGATAAAAGCTGTAACAATAAGTTTGCCTATACCATACAGCGATTCTAACATGCTCTAGCTACTACATTTTTATTAAAGATATTCGTAAATGTATTTCAGATAAAACGCCCAAAAGAGAAATACTTTTAAATTATTTGCACAAGTGATGTTTCCATGCCAGTATCGTGTAAATATGTGCACTGTTGTGCTCCATCTCTTGCCCCACACATTCGATCTATTTATCTTTATAGATGTATGTTCTGGTAGCCCGTGGAATTGAAACCTGCTTTTAAAACCCAATATGTTATCCAGAGACACGAGTTTGTCGATCTTTCAGCCGAGGTAAAAGAAACAAAAGTGCAAGGATAGAAATACAGGGTAAATAAGAAAAAAGATAAACGCTAGCAAGGATTTGTTGATTTAAGAGTGGGTGTATATAAATAGATAGAATGTATAAATACAGTGAGAGCAGGGATGAATTAAATGTAAACAAATACAGCAAAAGTCAATATACAAGGGAAATTTGGGATAAGGACAACAATTTCTGAAGATTCATCTAAACAGACGTGTACTAGCATTGTAGGAAACAATTAAGTATTTGTTCAGATGAAATAAAACACAATGAAGTCTTGTCAATTCCGTATCAATTGACAGGAAAGTCCAATCCGCTGGAGAACCTTAAATGTAATTTATGCATAAATTGAGGTTTTATAGTCTGTCTAGGCTTAAATGTGGAAAATGCATATAATCACGCCAAACACAACGACATAATCCCATTTCAAATCAAAATGCGATATGGAACCGTGCCTGTGCAAAAATTTAGACCAGTCGGAGGCGTAATGCCAACACGTAAAATTAGCTGAAGCTCCTGAACATCACTTGTGAGAAAGGTAATACGGGAGATGTAGGCAAAGCAAACACCTCAGGGCTGGAATGCAAATAAATCATTTGATACACACGCCTTAGCGGGAGGTGACAACAATCCAGGCAGTATGAAAGAACCCACTGACTAATCAATGTTTCACAGGTCACCCAAGAGTTCTTCTGTACGTGTGATATAGCAGAAGATTCGGAGCGGATTTCCTTCTGACCCTCCATGATAAAGCCCTTGACCCACGTTCAAGCACACTTTACAGAGCAGAAAGCGTTTTTTGTGTCCAAGTTATGATGTCCTGGATAAGAGATCACTTAAACAGTACTTTAAAAAGCCAGATTAAAACAAGTTGCAGGATATCAAATCAATTGGCGCGGTGGAATCGTTTCAGATCAATAATCCTATTTCTGCCCATTCTTGAACCACCTCACGCGGTCCTATACAGTTGAAGGAGTCATACTCAACTCCATTTTCGCAGTTGAAAGGGGAAAAAAAAACTTTCTAGCGCTCGTCTAACATGGGGCAGAATCCAGTGTCAATGTTATAAATCGTTACTGACAACAGAAAGAGACTAGTGACTGATGCAGGTTGGTTCTCTAGCACCCAGTGTCGATTTGCAATCTGTGGACAGCTTCCTAACCGATTGCCCCTCGCCACCCCCAGCCCCCCCCCCCCCCCACCCCCCCCGACCCGCCAAACAGTTCTCGTCCCCGCCAAGTTTTTCTTCAGTTCGATCATTGGTTATGTATCGTCGGCAAGGTGAGCACTTATTGCCCGTCCCTAATTCCCTTAAAAAAGTGATAAAACAACAGGTTTTCAGGGTTCACTTTTGCCTGTCATCCCTCAGTTAGAATTAACCTAGAATGTAAGGTTCAGACCCAAACAAAAAAGATGAGTAACGAATTTATTTCGCTTACTTCAAGCGCAAGATTACTATTTTACTGTATTTCAACTACAAATGCAACAGTTTCTGAAATACAAGACTAGCTAAAAAAATGAGTAATATTAAATAAAACAGACATTCATTTTAATTTCCTATAAGATGCCTGCTTGATTTGTGATCTGGAGTCAGTCATCATTAACTATTAAGCATCTGCAAGATGATATGTTATCTACACATGTATATTTCCTTCTGGAACATAAACCTCAGTAATGACATATTAACATTCTATCAGAAGCATAGCTTTCTGGATAGTATGTAATCCCTGAATGAAATTCTATTCCTTCCATATAGGCATTTACAGTATGGTGTTTCGATGACTTGTTTAAAAATCAGATCTGGGGTCTCACTATGTCAGTGAGTTATGTTTTTAATATCTCATGGCAGAGACACCAAACACAACATTTATATTAAGGAGATGGAAGCCCAACAAACAAGGTCATCTCGCTTATTGCCATCAGTAAAATATTGAGGCATCTTGCTGTAAGGCGTATACTGGCAGTATGCACCTCCCTAAATACTTATTCGTCTCTTATGACTTAAAGATTAGAATCTCAGGAAATTGGCGGATTCACAGAGCCTGTAGGTTTGGAGGGTTTTCAGTTCATCCATCTGATCAACAAATATGTGAATAAATATCCATAACATCTCTCAATTGTCATGTGTACCTGGATTGCCAGACTCTTAATTACATGTAAACAAAGTACACAATTAAAACACCAATTTAGACTTTAAAAAAAGCTTTTCCTATTTGCCCTCCAATTCTGTGTTCAGTTTGTCTCCAAAATTACTTTAAAATCCTTTGTGTTTTTGTTTTCTTTTGGAATGAGGGCAATTTTAAAAAATAAGAATTTTATGATTGAAACTATCTTCCAAGAAAATTAAGCCCTGAAATCAGACCCCAAAATCAGATACCAAATCAGTTGTCAAAAGCAGTCCCCAAATCAACCCTCAAATGCAATCCCCAAATCAGATCCCAAATCTGCAACAAAGCCAGCCTCCCCCAATCAGTCCCCAATCAGATCCCAAATCTGATCCCAAATCAGCACCAAAACCAGTCCCTAAATAAGATCCCAAATCAGATTCCAAGCCAGCAGCAAAACCAGTACCTGAATCAGATTCCAAATCAGCACCAAATTAGATCCCAAAGCATCACTGAAGCAAGTCCCCAAATCACACATTAAATCTGATCCCAAATCAACACCAAAACCAGTTCCCAAATCAGACACGAAATCAGATCCAAAATCAGCACAGAAAACAATCCCAAAATCAGCACTAAAATCAGTCCCAAAATTAGATCCCAAATCGGCACCAAAAATGGTCCCCAAATCAGAATTTAAATCACCAAAACAGTCCCCAAATCAGACCCCAATCAGAATCGAAATCAAACTAGTCTATAAAACAGACCCCAAATCAGCTGTGAATCCAGTCTCCATATGAGATTGCAAAATCAGCACCAAGACCAGTCCCCAAATCTAATCCCAAATCAGCACCAAAACTAATCCCCAAATCAGATCCTAAATCAGCATGAAAACCAGTCCCCAAACCCGAATCTAAATCAGTACCAAAATCAGACCCCTAATCAAACCCAAAATCAGCCTCCAATCAAGTCCCCAAATCAGAGCCCAAATCAACAGCAAAACCAGTCCCCAAATCAGCACCAACACCAGTCTCCAAATCAGACCCCAGTCAACACCCAAACCAGTCCCCAAATCAGATCCTATATCAGCACCAAAACCAGTCCTCAAATCCGATCCCAAATCAACACCAAAACTAGTCCCCAAAACAGATGACACGTGCACATGCACTGTAATAGCCCAGCCAGTTTAAACTTCTGATGGGCAGATTTGCGCTGCCTGGGACCCTCCACCAAAATCAGCACCAAAACCAGTCCCCAAATGAGATCACAAATCAGCATCAAAACCAGTCCCCAAAATCAGACCCCAAATGAGCACCAAAACTAGTTCCCAAAACAGATTTCTCAAATCAGACCCGAAATCAAAATCTAAGTCACCACCAAAACCGGATCCCAAATCATCACCAAAACCAATCCCCAGTCTTCAAAGGTTTTGAAAGATGTGGCTCTTGAGATAGTTGATGCACTGGTTTTAATTTTCAAAAATTCCCGAGATTCAGGGAAGGTTCCATTGGATTGGAAAAAAGCAAATATAATTCCTTTATTCAAAAAGGGAGGGAGACAGAAAGCAGGAAACTTTAGACGAGTTAGCCTAACATCTGTCATAGGGAACATGTTAGAAGATATTATTAAAGATGTTATAGCAGGGCACTTAGAAAAAATCAAGGCAATCAGGCAGAGTCAACATTGTTTTATAGAAGGGAAATCATGTTTAACCAATTTGTTAGAGTTCTTTGAAGGAGTCACATGTGCTGTGGACAAAGGAGAACTTAGTGAATGTGCCATACTTAGATTTGCAGAAGGCAATTGATAAAATGCCACATCAAAGATTATTGCATAAAATAAAAGCTCATGGTGTGTGTGTGTGTGTGTGTGTCAGGGGGGAGGGGGGTAACATATTGGCATGAATAGAAGATTGGCTATCTAACAGGAAGCAGAGAGTTGGCATAAATGGGTCTTTTTCTGGTTGGCAGGATATGATGAGTGGTGTGCTACAGGGATCAGTGCTGGGGCCACAACTTTTTACAATTTATATAATTTACTTGGATTAAGAGACTGAAGGAATGGTCGCTAAATTTGCTGACAAAGATAGTGAGGAAAGTAAATTGCAAGAGGATGTAAGGAGGCTACAAAGTGACATAGATAGGTTAAGTGAGTGGGCAAAGATCTGGATGCATAATGTGGGCAAATGTGAAATTGTTCATTTTGGCAGAAAGAATAAAAAAGAAGCGTATTATCTAAATGGTGAGAGATTGCAGAGCTCTGAGATTCAGAGGGATCTGGGTGTCAAGGTGTCAACAAAAGGTTAGTATGCAGGTACAGCAGGTAATTAGGAAAGCTAATAGAATGTTATCGTTTATTGTGAGGGGAATTGATTACAAAACTAGGGAGATTATGCTTCAATTGTACCGGGCATTGGTGAGACCACATCTGGAGTATTGTGTACAGTACTGGTCTCCTTAGTTAAAGAAAGATGTAAATGCATTAGAACAGTTTAGAGAAGGTTTACTAGATTAATACCATGAATGGGCGGATCGTCCTGTTAGGAAAGGCTGGACAGGTTAGGCTTGTATCCACTGGAATTTAGAAGAGTAAGAACCGACTTAATTGAAACCATTAAGATCCTGAAGGGTCTTGACAGGGTGAATGTGGAGAAGATGTTTCATCTTGTGGGAGAATCTGGAACTAGGGGTCACTGTTTAAAAATAAGGGGTCACTCATTTAAGTGAGAGATAAGGAGAATTTTTTTCTCTCAGAGGGTTGTGTGTCTTTGGAACTCTCTTCCTCAAAAAGCAGTCGAAGCAGAGTCTTTGAATAATTTTAAGGCAGAGCTAGATTAACAAGGGGGTGAAAGGTTATTGTGGGTAAGCCTGAATGTTGGGTTGAGGTTACATTCAGATCAGCTTTGACCCTATTGAATGGCAGAGCAGGCTAGAGGAGTCAAGTGGCCTACCCCTACTCCTAATTTGTATGTTCATATGCATGTTCATATGTCCCCAAATCAGACCCCAGCTCAAAACCTAAATCAGCACCAAAACCAGTCCCCAAATCAGACCACAAATCCAATACCAAATCAGATTCCAAATCAGCACCAAAATGAGTCACCAAACCAGGCGCCAAATCAGAACTGAAACCACAAATCAGCAAAAACTCAGATTCCAAAGCAGCACCAAATCAGGCCCAAAATCAGCCCCAAAACCAATCCCAAAATCAGATCCCAAATCATCACCCAAAACTAGTCACCAAATCATCCCCAATCCAATCCCCAAATCAGATCACAAAATCAGCACCAAAATCAGTCCCCAAATGTAATCCCAAATCAGACTTCAAAACTAGTCCCCAAAACAAATGCCAAATCGGCACCAAAACCATTCCCCAAATCAGAATTAAATGAGCACCAAAAAACCTGTCCCCAAATCAGACCCCAAGTCAGCACCAAAGCTAGTCCCAAAATGTGATCACAAATCAGCACCAAAACCAGTCCCCAAATCAGAATCAAAACCAATCCCCAAATCAGATCCCAAATCAGAACCAAAACCAATCCCCAAATCAGAACCAAAACCAATCCCCAAATCAGATCCCAAATCAGAACCAAAACCAATCCCCAAATCAGATCCTAAATCAGCACCAAAACTAGTCCCCAAATCAGAGTCCAAATCAGCCACCAATCTAGTCCCCAAATCAGATTGCAAAATCAGCACCAAACCAGTCCCCAAATCAGATCCCAAATCATCACCAAAACTAGTTCCCAAATCAGATCCCAAATCATCCCCAATCCAATCCCCAAATCAGATCACAAAATCAGCACCAAAATCAGTCCCCAAATCTGATCCCAAATCAGACTTCAAAACTAGTCCCTAAAACAAATGCCAAATCGGCACCAAAACCATTCCACAAATCAGAATTAAATGAGCACCAAAAAACCTGTCCCCAAATCAGACCCCAAGTCAGCACCAAAGCTAGTCCCAAAATGTGATCATAAATCAGCACCAAAACCAGTCCCCAAATCAGATCCCAAATCAGAACCAAAACCAATCCCCAAATCAGATCCTAAATCAGCACCAAAATTAGTCCCCAAATCAGAGTCCAAATCAGCCACCAATCTAGTCCCCAAATCAGATTGCAAAATCAGCACCAAACCAGTCCCCAAATAAAATCCCAAATCTGCACCAAAATTAATCTCCAAAACAGATGCCAAATCAACACCAAAACCAGTCCCCAAATCCGATCCTAAATCAGCACCAAAATTAATCTCCAAAACAGATGCCAAATCAGCACCAAAACCAGTCCTCAAATCAGAATCTAAGTCACTACCAAAACCAAGCCCCAAATCAGACCCCAAATCAGCACCAAAAGCAGTTCTCCAAACATCAACGACTGAAGATGGTGTTTGCTGCAAAATTATTTCAAAGGATACTGACAAACTAAAGAACAATTCACTCAGAACTATTAGATGAGAAAAGTTATGAACAGGCAATGATTAAATGTAGGAAGCTTGCAATTTACAATTTGCATCACATAAGCTGCTCTGGAAACAGCCCAAGTTTGGAACGACAACATCTTTAGTTGTATGTTTTACGTTTATCAAAGATCAAACACACATAATGAAAAGCTTCTGTCACTGTCATGCTTTACTAAAATCTTAGTGTCAACTTGTACACTTATGCTGATAGGCTAGTTTCACTTTGTTCTCAGGATGTGGGTGATGCTGGCAAGGCCAGACATATTGCCCATCCCTAGATACCTTGAGTAATGATTATATAACCCAATGGCATGCTAGGCCACTGAGAATGCATTAAAAGTCAGTCACATAATGTGAATTAGAGTCATGTGTTGCCTGACTAAATACAGGTAGTAGGTTCCATTTCATGAAACATTTTTTTCTTTCATTGTAGCTTGCAATTTGCCAGATGTATTGGATTCAGTTTTATAACTTGCTATGGTAAGAATTAGGAGTGTTGACCTCTGGGTTGCAAGTCTAGCCACTTCACTCTGGTAGTTTTTAAAAAAATTCATGTTTCACTGGGCCAAAACAGATTTACAGATAAAGAAGTCCCTAATCACAAGGATTACTATGGGATACTTTCACGTTCTGTAACTTTCTCTTGTACAATTATATATCCTTTTTAAAGTTTCTATTTCCTTTCCTACATTCATATTTGACCTTTTTCCAGCCTTCCATTGACAGCTTCTATGTCTCTCCTCCAGTTTCTTATGATTCTTGGGTTGTGGTCTTCCTCCTGGTCTCTGATTATTTCTATGGTCTCGGGGTCAGATGTGTTTTATTGTTTATTTGCTGCAATATTTGTCTCATTTTCCTCCTTAGACATTTTCTCATGCATTTATCTCAAGAGAGTCTGAAGTTCTTGGTCTTATGGGCCATTTAGGAGTGTACCATGAAGCTTTCGTGGTGCATATAAAATGTAAGTATAAATATAAAATGTAAATCTAAATGCTTAATCTACACGTATTGCCAACTGCAGTCACAAAAACACAAGAAATAGGAGCAGGAGTAGATCATATGGCCCGTCGAGTCTGCTCTGCCATTCAGTACAATCATAGAACCAAAGAAAAGTTACAGCACAGAAGGAAGCCATTTGGCCCATCTTGTCAATGCCAGCCCGAGGACACCCAGGTGCCTTTTCTAGTCCCACCTTCCTGCACCTGGCCCATAGCCCTGCAGTTTACAGCACTTAAGGTGCAGGTCCAGGTACTTTTTAAAAGAGTTTAGAGTTTCTGCCTCTACCACCAATTTGGGCAGTGAATTCCAGACACCCACTATACTCTGTGTAAAATTTCTTCCTCATGTTCCCCCTACACCTTCTGCCACTTATCTTGAATCTATGTCCCCTGGTTCTAGAATTCTCCACCAAGGGAAACAATTTTATCCTGCCCACTCTATCTATTCCCCTCATAATTTTGTACACCTCAATCAAATCACCTCTCAGCCTTCTTTGTTCCTGGGAAAATAACCCCAACCTATCCAATCTCTCCTCGTAGCTACATGACTGATCTCAAGTTTGAACTCCATTTTCCCACCCACTCCCCATATCCTTAATGCCCTGAGAGACAAAAAATCTGTTATCCTAGCCTTATATATATTCAATGATGCAGCATCCACAAATATCTGGGGTAGAGAATTCCAAGATTCATAACCCTCTGAGTGAAGTAATTTCTCCTCATCGCAGTCCTAAATTATTGGCCCCTCATCTTGAGACTGTGCCTCTGTGTTTTAGATTCCCCGAACAATCGAAATGATCTCTCAGTGTCCACCTATCAAGCCTCTTCAGAATGTTGTAGGTTTCAATGAGATTGCCTCTCAATTTACTTAGCCTCTCATCATAGCCTCATGCCAAGGACCAATCTAGTGAACCTTCACTGTACTGCCTCCAATGCAAATTTCTTAAATGTGAACACCAAAGTGCACACTGTACTCTAGATGTGGTCTCACCAAAACCCTGCACAATTGTAGTGAGACTTATTTACTCTTGTACTCTAAACCCCTTGCAATAAAAGCAAACATGCAATTTGCCTTCCTAATTGCTTGCTGCACATGACATACTAATTTTTTGCATTCTTGAACCAACACACCCAAGTCTCATTTAACATCAACACTTACTAGTTTTTCACTATTATGACCAAAGTGAATAACTTCACACTTCTCTATAGTATGCTCCATCAGCCATCACTGGATCTTGGAATTTTAATTTAGGATTTTTCCACCAATGAGGAGACAGCAGTAAGAATAATCCATTCCTAATCTTTAGTTCCACAAAATTCAAACGGGACAAACCAATGAGTAAGAAATAAAATTGCAAACTGCGGTGAATTGCTTGTGCTTCTTATACAGATTGCCAAGTGTTTGGGAGCTGCTATCGTCCACATCCACAGCTGGGCATCTCCACAAAATGCACCATGCCCTTTTGTGCTTTCATTTTCTGCCCTCGTTTCCTCCGTTCCCACATGCAGCTGCGCCTCTCCAGGCCACAAATTTTCAAATGGGCATAATCCCATTTTCTTTATTGTTGAATTCCACTTCAGTTAGAAGTTTAGCTTCTTCCTTGCAGTTTTCATTGGCGTTGCAAGGTCAAGACTCTCTCCATAACCGTCCTTGTCTCCTTCGTCTGACAGCTGCTTGAGACCTGCACCCTCTGGAACCGTTAGCTCAGCTCAGTATTCAAACTGCGGATGTCAAGGCAGAGCTGTCTCAGCGCCTGGTGCCGCTCAACCAGTTTCCGCTTTTTTGTCTGGTCAACATGCCATGACAGGAAAAATTCCTGTTCACTTACCACAAAAACATCGTCGCATTGCCAGAATGAGTGAGGTGCCCTGAATCTTCCTATATGATTTCTCTTCGACAAAATACATCATAGGGCAGGGTAGCTTACTGGCGGCTCTATTAACTTTCTACACCTGATTCACGGTGACCGCACAGAAATGTAAACTGGCATAGTCATTTCTTTTACAAATAAAAAAAATGCAAATACCATTAGCATTATGAAACGCTTTCTTGGAGTCTGGGATTAACGGAATCTAAACTTTATTTTAAATTTAGGATTCTGATTATTTCGTTTCGAGTTTGGGACTGTGGCTATGATTGTTTTGAAACTAGGTTGGACAAAGTGTTCCTATTATCTGATAAATAGTTCTGAGGTTGTGACAGTTTTCGTTTTAACTGTGTCCGTTCGATTTTTCCTGTTCATACTCAGCTTTCTCAACACCCCTCTCAATGGTTCCTCTAGTTTTCAATGTGGTGCACAGGATTCGTACCCCTACACTTAGGAATTCTCTTCCTAAATCTCTGCCTTGCTTCACTAAATCCCATCTTCAAATGCCCCTGTTATCTACCTCCTAGCTCAGGTCCCTCTCCATGCTTAGATTTTGCTCCTTTGCGAAGCTATTGGGTTATTTCACTATGAGAAAGATGGCACATTAAATTGTAAATTGGTGTGTAGGCTTTGGGTTATTATTCTAGGTTTGGGGGTTAAGATTATTATAGAATCGTTTTAAATTTTGCAATAGAATCGGTTTTTGGAATTAGGATGAAGACTGTGACAGTCTTGCATGAAGATTAGATTCTAATGATGACAATTTCAAATTGCCACCTTGCTCTTAAACCATTCCCAGGCCATTAAACCGGCTTGTCTCTATAGGCGGGCCTGCATTTTTACGGGCCATTTGGTTGGACAGAGTTTGTTTTCCCCCGCCGAGTTTAATTGTCAGTTCCTCATCGGGCTGTAAAACCGATAACCTCAGCGATACGGACACAATGGGGAAAGAAACCTCAGCAATGAGCTCATTTCGGCACTGGGCATTTCAAGCCTTTAACAAGTCAACTCCCATTGTCCCACTCTCAGATTAATGGTCGGAGCATTTCTTTATTGTGCTTTTAGATTTTATTGCACATTTCAAGCAGCGACTTTAACAAATGCGGTTTGCAGCCTTGGACAAGTTACAACGCACCCTGAAAACAGGTTTCCCCGGGCTGCACTAGACATCAGAAGGACACCGGGATGAATTATACCCAGTAATACTTTCAAACCTTCTAAAATATATTGACACAATTTCAAGTCTTAAGAATATACCGCAGTTAAAACAAATTGCATTTGCTGATCGATTCTGTTTAAGCAGGTCAAATTGGGGAAAAAATCTCTTAAAAACAGGAGAAATAATTAAAGGGCGGAATTTTCCGCCGAAGTCAATAAACTGATACATGGTTCGCCGCATTTTACGTCCACTCCCCGCCGCAACGGTGCCGCAAAATTCCGCCCAATGGTACATTTCAAAGCCTCGTGATTTTGATTTTAAAAAACAAACATTTGCTTCATCATTCGGCAAAGATTTAGTCACCTTATTCCAGATGTTATTCCAGACGTACATTCTATTCCATAACAAGAAACTTCAATAAATTCTAAACTATTGTCGATGCTGATGTGTGTGTACTTTCCACACACGAAAATGACAACTTGGGAATGGATAATTGTTTGGCAAAATGTTTAATCATTTGTTCACAAATACACAACAAACACAAATTTATTATCACATTGCTGCCAAGCAACAACACTGAGACCAAGATGGGCACAGAGGAAGAAAGGTTTGCTTGTTGAATACAGATAATGCCTCTTAATATCATATATCTTTACAACCTTCATAGTTGTGAAGTGTATTTCTTAATAAAACCCTATTTCATATCTGTGTTAGTGACAACTTTTGGGTTTATTCAGTGCTAACAGAAAAAAGAATATAAAAAAATTGGAGCAGGAGTAGGCTGTTTGGCCCCTCGAAACTACTTGCCATTCAATAAGATCATGGCTGATCTGATTGTGGCCTTAGCTCCACTTCCCTATCTGGTGCGTATAACCCTTGACTCCCTTGTGGATTGAAAACCTGCCTCACTCAACCTTGGATATATTCAATGAATACCAGCTTCCACTGCTCTCTGTAGAAGAGAATTCCAAACACCAAGGACCCTCTGAGAGAAGAAATTCCCCTTCATCTCGATCTTAAATGGGAGACTTCTTGTTTTGAAACTGCACTGCCTAGTTCTAGAATTCGCCCACGAGAGGAAACATCCACACAGCACCTTCCCTTTCAAGCCCCCTCAGAGTCTTATGTTTCAATAAGCTCACTTCTCATTCTTTGAAAATCCATTGAGTATAGGCCCAACCTGCTCAACCTTTCCTCATAAGGCAAACCCTTCATTCAAGGAGTCAGCCTAGTGAACCTTCTCTGAACTGCTTCCAATGCACGTATGTCCCTTCTTACATATGGTGACCAATCTGTATACAGTACTCTAGCTGCGGTCTCACCAATGCCCTGTAGCAAGACTTCCCTACTTTTATACTCCATTCCCGTTGCAAAAAGGGCCAACATTCTGCTGCCTTCCTAATTATGTGTTGTATCTGAAAGCTCACTTTTTTTCTGATTCATGTACAAGGGCTCCCAGGTCCCTCTGTACCATAGCATTCTGGAAACCTTTTCCATTCTGCATTTCTATTCTTCCTGACAAAGTGGACAATCTCACAGTTTCCCATATTGTACTCTATCTGGGAAAGTTTTGCCTACTCACTTAACCTATAGAGGACTTTGCAGGTGGCTAGAAATCTCTGTGGTAATATGGTACCCCTATGTCCATTATTATAATGACTACATTAGCCCATTGAAAGTAAGTGAGCTAACACCTGTGTGAAAAAGCAGACTTTTCCTGGCAGGTTGTTTGATGCAAGACTATCCCATGATCTCTTTTCTGCCTTTACAATTGGATCCCTGTGTTCTCGGGGAGGAGCATGTGGAAACTGGTCAGGGGTATGCCTAGGATGGTAGAGCCGGGGTAGGGTGGTCTTTGTCAGTATGAGAAAAAAAAACAAAATTAATCTGCCAAAAATAGAATAACTATTTATAATTAGTTGTTTACAATAAGCTACATCTTGCAACTGAAAAAAAAATCATATTCATAAGATTCTTTTTATTTTTATCTGAAGTTTTGCAATATTTCAGTGTGTAAGTAAAGGAAGTTGTGTGCTTCAATCATAGGGACTAGGTTTACTCACTGATCTATGTTGAGTTGTCCATTTCTGGTAGTGGTGGGGCTACAGGGTTCAATGACTCTGATCAAGGGAATGGAAAAATCAGCTGAAGTGTCAGCTCATGGTCATTGGGAGTTATGTGGAATTAGGTTAGATTATTATTGCCCCATTAGCCTGTTGACGGTCTCTGCCCAGAGTCATCCATGAAAAATAACCACTTGTGTTGCCAGTACCTAATATCCAGCATTAGCCACTGTTTCAGAAAATAAGAAAATAGAGTGAAAATACATTTAAAGCACTAACACTTTCATATTTTCATGTTTTGCATTTGCCTGAGTGGTGTAAATGTAAATGATTCAGCATGTTGGGTGTGTACAATAATCTACTCAGGATACCATACAACCTACATAATCTATTTTGAGGCGTGAATAATATAACCTGATAACATTCAGTGAATCATTTCATACATTCCACCAGTTCACGGCATTTATTATGTAAATATATTTTAATCTTCTTAACTTGCACATGTGCTGGGGCACTGCCCTATATGTCAGGGATAATAATGAAGTATTCAGAAATTCTAACCTGTGTTATGGATAGAGAGATGTTAATCCTTTGATTCTTTAGTCCTTAACACAGTATTGAATTTGCAGATGGCATTCTTGGCTTCTGTAGCAGTGGTATTTATAGCAGTGGGATCTATATCAGTGGGTTTTTATAGCAGTGAGTTTTGCGGCAGTGAATTTTGTCAATGGAGTTTATAGAGGCTGGATTTATAGCAGTGGTGCTTATAGCAATAGGGTTCATAGCAGTGGGGGACTTATAGCAGTGGGGTTGACAGGACTGAGTTTTATAACAGTGGCTTTATAGGAGATAAAGGAACAGGATTATGATATTCAGCTCTTTGAGTCTGTTTTGTGATTCAATTTGATAATGGTTGATCTTTATTTTAACTGCATTTATCCACCCTAGTTCTGTAACAATTTATACCCCTGCCTAACAAAAACCTCAGTTTTGAAATTTTCAACTGACCTAGCCTCAACAGCTTTTTGAAGGAGAGAATTTGAGATTGACACTGCCCCTTTGTGTTAAGTGCTTCCTAACATCACTTTTGTGCTGCGGAGCTCTAATTTTAAAGTTTGGCTCCCTTTTGATTTCCCCCATTTGAGGGAATAGTTGCTCTCCATTTACCCTATCAGTACTTTAATAATCTTAAACACCCCGAGTCGATAATTCCTTAATTTTTATAAATGTAAGGAAACGAAAGGCTAATTTGTGTAACCTGGTCCTCAAAACTTAAAACTTTTACCTTCAGTATAATTCTCGTGAATCGGTGCTGCACCTTTTCCATTGCAATAATATCCTTCCTGAAGAGTGGTGCTCAGAACAGAGCTCTGTCCCCGGATGTGGTCTAACTGAAGTTTTATATAACTGTAACTTAACTTCCACGCCCTTGTATTCCAGTCCCCATGAGATAGAGGCCAACATTCCATTAGAGGCCAACATTCCATTAACCTTTTAAATTATTTTTTGAACTAGTCTACTAGCTTTTAGTGGTTTCTGTACTTGGACCCTAAATCTCATTCTTCTTTCACAATTCCTAGCATCTCGCAATTTAGAAAACTCTGATCTTTCTTTCTTAGGTCTGAAGTGAATGTTTTCACACTTTGCCATATTGAACTCCATCTGCCACAGTTAAATCCACTCCTTTAATTTTTCAATGTATTTTTACAAATTTTTGCTCCTAGCTACAATATTTACTATGTCACCTAATGGCACATTGTCAGCAAACCTGGATATATGGCTCTTTATTCCTTCGTCTAAGTCATTTATAAACATAATACAAAGCTGAGACCCCGCTACAGATTCTTGGGGAAACCACTTGTCACATCTTGCAAATTTAAGTGTATGACCATTACCCCTACCCTCTGTCTCCTACCTCCTAACCAACTCCATACTGATTATAGTAATGAATTTTAGAGCAAGGCATTTAATAATGGTGGGTTTCATGCACTGAGCTGACACTGAGCACAACAACACCAGCAGCATCTGTTATTGACACCTGAGTTACAGTGATCATAAGCATTTTTAAAAATTCATTCGTGGGATGTGGGCATCACTGGCTAGGTCAGCATTTATTGCCCATTCCTAATTGCCCTTATTCAGTGGGGATTTAAGAACCAACCTCATTGCTGTGGGTCTGGAGTCACATGTAGGCCAGATCAAGTCAGGACAGCAGATTTCCTTCCCTAAAGGTCATTAGTGAACCAGATGGGTTTTTACAACAAATGGCAATGGTTTCATGGTCATCACCAGACTTTGAACTCCAGATTTTTTTTTATTGAATTCAAATTTCACCATCTGCCATGGTGGGATAGCTAGTGAATTCCTTACCAATGGCCTCAGTGCTGTTGTAAAAGTTTTAGGATCCAATCTCCATTCGAACATATGAAGTAGGAGCAGGAGAATTGGCCCCTCAAGCCTGCTGTGCGATTCAATAAGATCAAGGCTGACCTGAATGTAACCTCAACCCCACATTCCTGCCTACCCCAATAACCTTTCAGCCCCTTGTTAATCAAGAATCTATCTTGCTCTGCCTTAAAAATATTCAAAGACTCTGCTTCGACTGCCTTTTGAGGAAGAGAGTTCCAAAGACACACAACCCTCTGAGAGAAAAAAATTCTCCTTATCTCTCTCTTAAATGAGCGACCCCTTATTTTTAAACAGTGACCCCTAGTTCTAGATTCTCCCACAAGAGGAAACATCTTCTCCACATCCACCCTGTCAAGATCCCTCAGGATCATAAAGGTTTCAATTAAGTCGCCTCTTACTCTTCTAAATTCCAGTGGATACAAACCTAACCTGTCCAGACTTTTCTCATAAGACAACCTGCCCATTCCTGCTATTAGTCTTGTAAACCTTCTCTGAATGTCTCCTAAAGCAGTTATATCCTTCTTTAGTTAAGGAGAAGTACTGTACACAATACCCCAGATGTGGTCTCACCAATGTCCTGTACAACTGAAGCATAACCTCTCAACTTTTGCAATCAATTCCCCTCACAATAAATGATAACATTCTATTAGCTTTCCTAATTACCCACTGTACCTGCATACTAACCTTTTGTGGTTCATGCACTAGGATACCCGAATCCCTCTGAATCTCAGAGCTCTGTAATCTCTCACCATTTAGATAATAAGCTTCTTTTTTATTCTTCCTGCCAAAATGAACAATTTCACATTTGCCCACATTATACTACATTTGCCAGATCTTTGCCCACTCACTTAACCTATCTATGTCACTTTGTAATTCCTTACATCCTCTTCACAATTTACTTTCTTACCCATCTTTGTGTCATCAGCAAATTTAGCAACCATTTCTTTGGTCCCTTCACCTAAGTCATTGTAAAAGGTTGAGGCCCCATCACTGATCCCTGTGGCACACCACTCATTACATCCTGTCAACCAGAAAAAGATCCATTTATGTCCAACTCTCTGCTTCCTGTTAGCTAGCCTATCTTCTATCCATGCCAATATGTTACCCCCTACAGCATGGGCTGAATTTTTCCCCCACTGGGGGCGATGTTGATGGGCAGGCTCGTGCCAGTGTGCTTCCGATCGGCGCCCCCAATCAGAGGCGGGGTGCCATTTTACGTGGGCAGGCCAATTAAGGCCCGCCCAACGTGACATCCGCAGGGAAGCGCAATATGCACCCTGTGCAGGTGAGCGGAATCCCTAAAATTGAGAGTGCGCTCTTTCGCGCATGCACAAGAAATAATGCACTCATCTCCCTGAGCCTAAGTGCTGCCTCACGGAGATCGGCTCTACTTTCAACAATATTAAAAATAGAAAAAAAAATTCCCTTACATGTCTGCTCATGTGACAATGTCACATGAGTTGGGACATGTTCATAATTTCCATAACAACTTTATTATAATTTTTAAAGCCCTACATGAAACCTCATCCCACCAGTGGATGAGGTTTCATGCTTTTTCTAGTTGCTGCTGGGGTTCCTGGCCGACCCGCCAACCTTAAGGTTAGACGAGCAGGTCCTTTAATTGCTTAATTGATCCTGTCAATGGCCTCAATTGGCCATTGACAGGTCGGTGGGCGCACAGCTGATTTTGCTATGCCCCCGCCTTCCTGAAAATTTAAATGGGGCGGGGTGACATCGAGAGTTCCGCCCAACATCAGCCCGCGTCATTTTATGCATCGGCAAATGGGCCACGCCCTCCGCTCTCCGACAGTAAAATCCTGCTCCATGAGCTTTCATTTTCTGCATTAACCTTTGATGTGGCACTTTATCAAATGCCCTCTTGAGATCTAAGTACAGTACATCCACTGGTTCCCCTTTATCCACAGCACATGTGACTCCTTCAAAGACCTTCAATATATTGGTTAAACATGATTTCCCTTTTACAAAAGCATGTTAACTCTGCCTGATTGCCTTGAATTTTTCTAAGTGCCCTGCTATAACATCTTTAATAATATCTTCTAACATTTTCCCTATGACAGACGTTAGGCTAACTAGCCTATAGTTTCCACGAGCAGAATTTTTTGCTTGGGCCCAACCTGCTCGAGTGTGAATTAACACGTGTTGATGTCAGCTGAGCGTGTCAACGTCAACACACACTCGCGTTATTTCATTGGGTGGGTGCGCAATGTAGATGGAGGCATGCCTGCCATTAATTAAGAGGCCAGTTAGGACCCTTGACATACTAATTGTCTCTGAGTGGTCCATGTAAATTTTCAGATGCCGCACGGGCAGGCCACAATTTGCAAAAGCTGACCCATGGGCAGGAGAAGATGGGTCAATAGCATTGTCATTGTGAACAATGAGGAGTTTTGCTTTCGTGAACTGGACAGCTTCATCTCACTTCAGAGCTGCATTCTGAGCATTTCTAGGCTTCATTTCATGACTCATTGTTGTCTTCCAGGCCCCGGGAGGATTCAGACCCTGTGGGTCCTTCCAGGTATAAGACAATCTTCCATTACCCTGGTAATGGGGAATGTGGCCGCTGCTGGTGGCACCTTTGAGGAAGAAGTTAGGGGCAGAAGGGAGAGCAGGCCTGGTGTCCCAATGCAGCTTCCAGGGGAGTGACCTGTGGGAGGAGAGGTGCAGGCACAAGGGGCACAGGGCTATCTGGAAGTCCAAGGCGGAAGGGGCCGCAGAAAATGGCAATATCCTGCTGCCAGGGTTTACAGGTAGTGATGCAGCTACCTCAATATATCTGAGGTTGCAAAGCTGCAGGAGGTTCCGCCTCTCAAGGGAGACAGTGACCTCCATTTGTCAGAGGATCAGGCCTGTGATCAGTTTCAACTGTGTGAGTGGACACCCCATGCCAGTGGCTCTGAAGGTCACATTGGCCCTCAACTTCTATGCCTCCAGATGTTTTCAGGGTTTGTGGAGGATCTGTGTGGAGTCTCCCAATCAGCTGTCCAAAATTGCAACAAACTGGTGACAGAAGCTCTGTTCAAGTGTGCATTGACTTTTATTCATGACTGTACAGACGAGGCCAGCCAGGCAGAGTGAACCGGAGGCTTTGCAGTGATTGTTGCGTTCCCTCGCGTCCAGGTGCCATCGACTGCACACATGTAGCCATCTAGGTGCCAGCAGGTGAGCCCGGTGCCTTCATCAACAGGAAGGGCTTCCACCCCATGAATGAGCAGATAGTGTGTGATCACAGGATGTAGCTTTAGCAAGTTTGTGCAAGGTACCCTGGCAGCTCCCATGACGCAGGTATTCCAAGGTGCTGAGGCTCTTCAGTGCTCCAGCCTGGCTGGATGGATGGCTGCTAGGTGACAAGGGCTATCCCCTGAAAAGGTGGCTCATGATGCCTCTCCGCCATCCAAGAACGAGGCTGAGCAGCGGTACAACAGGAGCCATGCCTCCACAAGGATGGTGATAGAGAGGACCATTGGTCTTCTCAAGATATGCTTCCGGTGCCTGAACCATTCAGAGGGCACACTCCAATACCCCCCAGAGCAGGTGTCACTGTTAGTGGTTGCAGGCTGTGCTCTGCACAATCTGGCGCTGGAAAGGAGGGACGCACTGGAGGAAGAAGATGTTGATGTAGCTGCACAGGCAACAGATGATGAATCCGTTTGTGAGTCTGAGGACGAGCACAGTCAGGAGAATGCTAAGGCCATGGACGCTGACTGGGTAACCTACAGAGAGGCAGGGACACCCAGGATGCCTTGATCCAATGCTCCTTTAGCTAGCCTACCAAATAAGAACCACCACCGCATGCCAGGGCTGCAGGCTCCATACTTGATACCAGAGAGGACCATTTCCATGGTCACCAACATACACTTTGTGCCTGTGCAACAAAGTTTCAGGGGACACACATCCATCATTACATAATGGCCTACCCTGCACCTACAGAACAAGTGAAGCATGGAGAGGCCAATAGTACAGAATAAAATTTCATTTAATCGTGCATGTGAAACATAGCTGAAATGAACATTAACCGGTGTGGTTTATAACACCATTAAAAAAGTTAAAGCAAAATGGGAGAACAAAATATCACCCATGATAAGGTTGTCTTGTGTTTAAGGTGCTTGATATTTGTGTTTGTGATTGCTACGTCTAGGTGCTCCCCCTTGCTGGCACCGACATTGGAAACAGCCTGCTGACCCTGCTGTCTTGTTGGCCTTGATGACCTTGGAGGGCGTCCTCTGGCCCATGGAGCCAGTGCTGGCCCCACATGGGATGGCGCAGCCAGTTCCATGGCTGGCATCTCCCTGGTCACCGCAGCCTCATCAGATGCCACGGTCACAGGCAGAGGGCGGAGGAGCTGCTGCCATCATCCGGAGAGCCCTGAGAGGAGCCGGCAGAGACGACAAGGAGCTTATGTACCAACATGAGGTCCCTTTGGACCTCCCTGCTCACCATTGATGGGCAGACACCTAGTTGGGATACTGGGTGCCCAATCCATCTCCTACACTGGCACTGAGCAGCTGAGGTCATTGCCTGTGTTGGGATTGCAGTTCCGAGCACAATCCCAGGAACCCCTGATTGTATCCCTGGAGCAGCCTTTCTGTGCTTGGCCAAGTGGGTCAACGCTGTGGTCATGCTCCACAGGGAGTCCTCCCAAACAGACACCATAGCACGATTCCCTCATGGATTTTCACTAGGTCCTCCTGCACACTCCGCTGGACTTCCAGCATCTGCTGTCTAAGGGATGACTCCAGAGGCCCATCATCAGCCATTGACTGAGCATTGTCCTTGTCTCCAGCAGTCCTCCGATTGCCAGTGCCAGGGGCATTATCTGCCTCCATTGGCACCTCAAGTGAGTGGGAAGTGCCCTCACCAATGTGCACCGAGGTACCAGATGGCAATCTTATGTCCACCAAGGTGCTGGTATCTGCACTGGTGCCTGCTTGACGGAGAGGGTGTGACGCAGGTGCGTGCTTAGCATGGTGATCTTCTGGGGTCAGGGGTGGCCCTTCAGGGTCCTCAGTGCGAATGCCTGCTGGTAAACCTAAAAGGGAGAAGAAGAACATGACATTAGTTTAAGTCATCACACTGTCACTGTGCATGCCAGGCACCCTGGTGAGACAACGGAGATCTGCATCATGGTGCCCTCGCCTTTCCATTATCAATGGGGACTCCAGTTTCGAGGATCACATCAAAATAGAGACTACACTAGAATAGTGCAATAACCAACATTCTCACCTCAGAGCACTGCATTCTTATCTTCGTCTGACACCCCAACCTCACCGTGGGTGGTTGATTGAGGTGTATACCACCTCTCAAGCTCCAAGGCCTCCTGCTCATAACGTGTAAGGATGAGGAGGTGTGAGGGTCCTGCACCGCTCTGTGAACTCTCAATATTATTATAGGATATTTTCTCCTGAAAGGACAGAGGAGCATTGAATAGTCCACTCTTTACCTGCAGCGCCATTGCAGCCTGGCCAACCCCACCTGAGGAACACCTCACAGGGCTCAGCCAATTTGTGGCCCTGGAACCGCAAGGCACTCAGTCCAAGCAGCCAGGCCTTACCCCTTTGGCCAGTTCCAGTGTCATTGACAGTTTCTACTCACACTCTAGCACCCCTGAGATCCACGGGGAGGATGGCAGCCCTTAACTGTTCTGCACACTGTCCCATGCCAATGTGGTACTCACCCTTCCCAATCGCAGCAGATCATTGAAACGCTTCCGGTGCTGCACCCGTGTGCGTCTCACCACATCATGGCTGCTGACCCTGGATGCCGCCTCTTCCTAGGCCTTTTTGGTGAGCTGCGGGGGCCTTCTCCTCCCGCCTCTGTGGACAAGCGTTTCCCTTCTGGCTGCCACCTCCTCCAGGAGGGCAGCGACACACTCATTGGAGAAACGCAGGGCTGACTGCCCCTCCGACCTGCCCTCCTGGCAGGTGTGTCCAACTGCATTGGAATCCATCATCACTTCAGCGTCCTTCCACGGCAGCCTTCCAGGGGCTGCCTGAGCTGCTTTTGAATCACCGCCAGGTCACCATTGGACTCGGTGGGCATCTTGCCCCCTCCCCTGCCCACTCCTCCTCGGAGCTTCCCCAGCCACCTTTCATGCTGGGCGGCCCTTAATTGGCCGGCCAACATGAAATCGCGGCCCGTTCCTGATCACGGATGGTGGTCAGCTTCCTGACTGCCCCCTCTGAGCCTGCCCGCCAAGGGCAAAACTCAGCCCCTGCTTTCTGCCTCTCTCCATTTTTGAATAAAGAAGTTATATTTGCTATTTTCCAAACTAATGGAACCTTCCTCAAATCTAGGGTCAGAAACTTACCTATGTCGGGGGGTCTGGGTGGGAGTGGGTGGGGGTGAGCACGGAACCAATCGCTGCCATTTTACGTGGGTGGGCCATTTAAGGCCCTTCCAGCGTGATGATCGGCTGGTAGTGCTCAGTGCTACCTGTGCAGGTGGGGGAAGGAGCGAGAGTTGGGTCCTGCACTCTTTCGCAAGGAGCTGCCTCAGGGAGATTAAGTACATAATGAAAGTTTATAAATAATGAAGTTAAAAATTATTTAGACATGCCCCCTCACGTGACAGTGTCACATGAGCTGGGACATGTTTATGAATTGTGCAAAAATTAATTAATAATTTTATAAAACCTTCAGGAAACCTCATCCCGCCGTGAATGAGGTTTCCTGAAAAACGTGAAGGCCACTTGGGCTCCGTGCCTGCCCGCCAACCTTAAGGTTGGACAGGCAGTATTGCTAACTACATTAATTGGTTTTTTAATGGCCTAATAGGCCATTGACAGTTCGGCAGTTGTGCAACCGCCTCTGGTGTGTGCCTGCCAAACGAAACATCTAAATGACGCGCGATGACGTTGGGACACATGCCCGACATCATCGCGCTTCATTTTGCATTCCCGCACGCCGACAGTGATATTCTGGCCTAGGGAATTTTGGAAAATTAAAACCAACGCATCAACTATCTCACTAGCTACTTCTTTCAAGACCTTAGGGTGAAGACCATCCAGACTGGCGATTTGTCAGGCCCCAACAATTTACTCAAGACTACTTCCCTGGTGATTGTAATTTTCCTGAGTTCCTCCTTCCCTTCCATTTCCCGATTTACAGCTATATCCGGATGTTACTGGCATCCTCTATAATGAAGCCCGAAGCAAAACACCTGTTTAATTCATCCACCATCTTGCTACTTTCTATTATCAATTCCCCAGATGCACTTTCTATAGGACCAATGCTCACTTTCTTAACTCTATTTTCTTATTTAAATAGCTACAGAAATACTTATTATTGGTCTTTATATTGCTAGCTAGCTTTCTCTCATACTCTTATTTTTTCCCTCCTTATTAATCTTTTTGTCATTCTTTGCTGTTCTTTACGTTTTTTCCAATCTTCTGGCCTGCCACCCATCTTTGCGTAATTATATGCTTTTTCTTTAATTTGATACTGTCTTTAAATTTTTTAGTTAACCATGGATGGTGGGTCCTCTACATGGAATTTTTCTTTCTCATTGAAATGTATATATTCTGTTTATTCTGAAATATCCCTTTGAATGTCTGCCACTGAACTTCTATTGATATATCCCTTAACCTCATTTGCCAATTCACTTTAGCTAACTCTGTGTTCGTGCCCTCATAATTGCCCTTATTTAAGTTTAAAATACTAGTCTTGGATATACTCATTTCTCCCTCAAAATGAATGTAAAATTCAATCATATTATGGTCGCTGCTACCTAGAGGTGGCTTCGCTGGGAGGCTATCAATTAACCCTGTCTTGTTGCTCAATACCAGGCCTAGTATAGCCTGCTCTCTGGATGGCTCCAGATTGTGCTGTTCTAAGAAGCTATCCAGAAAACATTCTACAAACTCCTCATCTATGCTACCTTTGCCCATCTGATTTTTTCCAATCTATATGTCGATTAAAATCCCCCGTGATTATTGCTGTACCTTTCTGGCAAGCCCCCATTATCTCTTCTTTTATAATCTGTCTGACTGTGTAGTTATAATTAGGAGGTCTGTACATCACTCCCACAAGTGACTTCTTGCCTTTATTATTCCTCATCTCAGCACAAACTGCTTTTATATCCTGGGCCTGAATCTTCTGGTTGGCATGCAGGGGCAGGTCCCGCATGCCGACACGTAAAATGATGTGTCCTGACGCCACCGTGCGTCATTCCAATCTTCAGGTCGTTGGGCACGCACTGGAGTTGGCTGCGCACCCAACTGAGCTGTCAAAGGCCTATTAAGGCCAATAATCGTCTAATTAAACTGATTCTCTGGGTGGCCTTTGCATTTCTCATGAAACCTCATCCATGGATGGGATGAGGTTTCATGAAGGGTTTATAAATTAAATAAAGATTTTTATTAAAATACATAAACATGTCCTAGCTCATGTGACATTGTCATATGAGGGGACATGTCTGAGTAATTTTTTTTCTCCTTTTTACAATATTTGATTTTTAAAAGAATAAATGATTTAAGCACTCTTTTGCGCGCATCCGTGAAAGAGTGCTGGCCCTGACTCTCCCTCCTCCTCCCACCTGCACAGCTAGGACAGAAAGCTTCCGGATGCGTGTCACACTGGGCAGAAAATTCTTCCCCTGGTTTCCTGAGCTTAGGTCATCCTTTGCTAATGTGCTAATGCCATCACAAATTATCAGACCCACTCCTCCACCTTTTCCTAAGTTCCTGTCTTTCCTAAATGCCATGTACCCTTCAATATTCAGGTCTCAATCTATGTCATCCTATAGCCATGTCTCAGTAATGCCTATCAGATCGTACTTATTTATTTCTGTTTGCGCTATCAGTTCATCTGTTTTGTTTCAAATGCTATGTGCGTTTAGATACAGAGCCTTTAGTTTTGTCCTTTCATTAATTTTGTAGTGTCTAGCCATAACTGGTGATTTACTCTTGGATTTGTACTCTCTGTCCCTTCCTGTCACAGTCTGTTTATTAAATCCCATATTAATACCTGTCTCTATTGCCTTTTACCTACTTTTTGGTTTACCACATCTTCCCACATTTGATCCTTTGTCCCCACTATTCAGTTTAAAACTCTCTCTACTTCCTGAGGACACCAACCCCAGGATGGTTCAGGTGTAGACCGTCCCAACCGTACAGATCCCACTTTCCCCAGTACTAATTTCAGTGTCCCACATACCAGAACCCACTTCTCCCACACCAGTCTTTGAGCCACGCATTCATTTCCCTAATCTTATTTGTCCTGTGCCAGTTTGTACATGGCTCAGATTATAATCCAGAAATTATTACCTTTGAGGTTCTGCTTCTTAATTTGGTGCCTTGCTCATCATACTGACTATGCAGAGCCTCTTTCCTCATTCTGCCTTTGTCATTGGTACCTACATGGTCCACTGGATCTGCCTCCTCCCACTGCAAGATCCTTTCCAGCTCTGGGCAGATGTCCCGAACCCTGGCACCAGGCAGGCAACACAGCTGTTTGGATTCTCGCTCCTTGCTGCAGAGAACAGTGTCAATCCCCCTCACTATCCTGTCCCCTACAACCACTACATTCCTTTTTGCTCCTCCCCACTTGGTTGACTTCCTGTACCATGGTGCCATGGTCAGTTTGCTCATCCACCCTCCAGCCCCTGCTCTCATCCAAACAAACCTGTTGGACAATTGCAGGTGCTCGCACTCCTCCCCTTTGGGTCCCCTTAGCTGCCTGATTTGCAATCACGCCCTCCTGTCCCTGGCCACTGACCAAATCAGGAGACCTTATCCTAAGTGGTGTGGCTGCCTCCTGGTATAAAGCATCCAGATAACTTTCCCCCTCCCTGATGTGTCGCAGAATCTGCAGCTCAGTGGTTCTGATCCAAAGTTTTTCAAACTGAAAACACTTACTGCAGACGTGTTTGCCCTGGATCACAATGATATCCAGGTTTTCCCATATACTGCAGCCTTGACACATCACCTGTCTTGCCATCCTTAAAGTGTTTTAAGTAATTATTTAATTACATTAATCACTTATTTATGTTGCTTACTTATATTTTTATTAACTTTACCACCAAATTGTGTACTATTTTAAACCTTAGGGATAGAATAGAGCTTACCCACTTACCAGATACTCCATACAGCTAACTCCTTTCCTTGTAATAGAGGAAGAACTAATTTAAATTGGATGAGAAAGATAGAAAAAGGAAACGAGCAACTTCTTCTCCCAACTCCCCTCTCACCAAGCTCCAAGCCTTCACCCAGTTAGTCAGCTGCACTCCGTTTGCCAGGGTAAAATTATAAAATAAAAGCAGAAAGTGCTGGAAAACCCAGCAGATCTGGCAGCATCTGTGGAGAGACAAACAGTTAATGTTTTGAGTCCAATATGGCAGTTCTGAAGAAGAGTCATATTGGACTCAAAACATTAACTCTGTTTCTCCAAAATATAAATTCATAAGAGAAAAGCAAAATACTGTGGATGCTGGAAATCTGAAACAAAAAACAGAAAATGCTGGAAAAATTGCAAATCTGGCACTGTCTGTGGTGAGGGAAACAGTGTTAATGTTTAATGAGTCTTTCCAGCATTCCCTGTTTATAAATTCATAAGATTTCTGCTGGTGAAAGCCTGTTTCTATGTAAACCTCCAGATTCTTTCCTCAGTTTTCAATATTTCATTGCTCCAAATTATATCCTTTCCTAATTATAATGTACACTTTTTCTTAGGTAAGTTTCCATTTATTGCCTCATATCAGTCTTTGTCCCCCAGACAAAGGCACATACAAGACTTCAAGTAGCCCAGTTTTTTTTAATGTATTTCTTGGATTTTTTTTTCACCTGCCCATAGGCTAATGCTATTGTTGGCAAAGAAGAAAACAGCTTAGTTTCTAGCTATTATGTGGTTAATCATGCTGCCAAAAAAGATTGTGCAGCAGAATAATGCAGAAGTTGACATATCTGGCTCTCCAAATGCACTTACCTCTCAATGTAGATGAAGCAGGCATGGGAGGTTAAATGAGCAAACTGCTTTACATATTTGTAAATAACAGGACCTTCCAATGGGTATTATGCATTTTTCATTTTTTTGACCCTTTGTCAGTTCGTGGTTAGTCTAGGTCAGGTGTAACATTGGTCTTAAACAACTTAAACTCTCTCCCATATATTTCAAAGATGTGCCTCAGAAGAGAATGCAATGTGTTCATGTGTATTTTCCAATTCTCACACTAGCTATTCTATCTGAGATCTCATTGAATAATATTGTCAATTTATTGGGAGAGATTTTGAGGCCTCCCTCCCAGCAGAAATAGGGAGAGGCTATCCCAAAAATGGTGGGTTATCTCTTCCTGCCCTGTTCTCACTAATACTGTAGCCAATGCTTTATTCCCAAGGAACAAATGCTGTTGGGTTTGAGTAAGGCAGTAGAGCACTTAACATGTAAGTCAGGGTCCTATGATTTTCATTGCTGTTTCAGGGCTCAAGCTAAATGCAGCATGAACCATAGGCACTCTGCACTGATGGTCCAGAAGATTAATTTCTATCTCTTTTTGTGGGGTTGCACTAGATTTTCCCCACTCTAAGAATACTGCCCCAAACCCTGACCTATTTTTTGTAAGGGATTTGGAACTGGAAATATCACCCAATATTGCAGTGGCCCAGAGATCATGGACTCCTCTAGGGCACTTGTACTCAAAGCCCGCTGGCTAGAAATTAAAAATGCATCACGGTTTCCTTTTGGTACATTCAGGCAATGCTCAGGAGGTTGGTTGGTGGTGGAATCCATCCTATTGCTATCTAATGTCAAATTAGTGTCAGTTTTGTGCTGCCCACTGACTACCGTTAGGAGCTGGCTAGAGGCTGCATAAGAATTATCACAAAACCTCTTATAAAGATCAGAAAAGGGAGACTTGAATATTGAATATTGAATAGATTTTGAACACAGAGAAAAGCACAAAGGAGTATGTTTTTAACTTGACAACCATGAAGGAGTTTTGAACCCTGGGTGTGTACATGGAAAATTTGGACGTGAATGGATGGAAGGTTCTGTAGATGAAGGGATATTTGTGGAGGGCGTAGGAACTTGTAGATCGGAGGGTTAATACTGGGGCCTGACAAAGCCAGAGAAAAATCAGCTGGCAGAACAATGATGATGTACCACACCCTCTGAGGATGATCGTCACAAATGAGTGCATGGTCAGGCACTGGTCAGTGCATTGAATCACTTGGCTGCCTTTCAGCTGCAATGTTTAACTAGAATAACAGTATAGAGATACAGAATGCCCAATAGGATCAGTGTGAAGGCACTGGTTTTATACAAGTTAAGCTGTGGCAGACAGTTAAAGAATTCTGCCCTGCCCCACTTTTGTATCAGTTTAAATGAACCTTTCCGTACATATGCATCATGGTAGGTCTGAGTAGATATGAGCCCAATTTGTTTTCTGTATATTCAAGAATTGACTTTAATTACTTCCCTGTGTAACCAGGTGCTGTAGCTGAACTGTGGAAAAACAAACTGATTACGATGAAAACTACCCAACAGGGATCAGAATTTATGAGTGCCTGAGGCTACCAGATTATTATGCTAGTTACTTATTTCCAAAGTTAACTACTATCAGACTATATTTTAATGAGGGAAAAGTAAATTTGTTCTTCAGAACTCACCTGGGGAAATGGTTGTTAGGCTACAATCTTGATTGCTGATAAGGGAACTCTTGCTATAAGATGCATGTCTATGGATGTTAGCTAAGGACTCAGATCAATCATAATGCTCTACTCTCACTGCAATAGTGGAGGGTGGTGACAGCAGTCAAAGTCACAGATCCTGAAAGTTTGTGCATTTCAGCAATAAGCCTATGGGGTCCAGAGGCAGTTTCCTGCTTTGTATGTGAATGTTGGATGTCTGTACCTCTGGGCTGTATCTAGAGCACCAGCCATACCTCACAGAGAAGACTTTCTAACACAAATAGCTGGTTCTGAGAGGAGGAAATTTACTGGATTCCTTTGCCAGGACCCCACCCCACCCTCAGACAACCTCCCACCCTCAGAAAACACCCCCTCATCCTGTCAGAAAGACCCCCACCCTCCCCCTCAGAAAGCTCCTGCCACCCCCTGCCTCAGAAAGCCCCAGTTTTCTTAATTGTAAAGGGGCTGCAGTTGTAAAGTACGCTTTTGTTTTGATTTGCTGTAAATTGAACTCATGATCATGATTTTAATTAGGAGGGTGCTGTGGGGGGGAGACAGTGTTTGCGAACTCTAAAATGGTCCATCCGGACACAAGTGAAAGATCGGGGCCCGGGTCAATTTTAATGACTGGATCTCACTTTCCATGAATTTTCTCAAATTCCCATCCAAGCAATCTGGCTGGCAGAAGGGAGCGAAAATTCAGCGGCAGGCACTTGGCCATAGCCAGGAACAGATGGGAATGGTGTCTGGCACTCAGGAAAAGTGGTGAGGGGCCGGGCTTTGAGCATGATCAGGAAGAGCTGAGGGCAAGTGAGGCACTCAAGCTCCTGCTGGTGCACAAGGACACTCCAAATAACTTTTTAAAACTCACTTTGCTGGGTTTTTTCTGGTGTACAATCCATCTCCCAACAGGTTTGTCCTGACCAGGAATGTGTCACTCTTTTAAAAACAAACCAACAGTAAACTAAAATAAACCAATTAATGGAGAAACAGCCCCTTAAGGGGGCACTGTAACAGAAGCCAAAATGTTAAAGGAAACTTACCTAATCAAATTAACATGTTGTTTTGGGGGATGATGAAGCACTCCAGCCCCATGGTACCCACTGGAATTGGAAGGCCTCAAGCGTACCAGTGAACACCATGTGCTCCCTCTCAAGGCATACCCAGACGCGAATGTAGCCACTGGAAAGGGGAAGACAATTGGATGGATGACCCCCTCAACTGCCAGCTGCCTGTTTCTGTTGATGGCCACCTTGGCCAGGCCCAGGAGCAGGCTAACAAAGAAGTCCTTCTGCCTGCCTGCCCCTGGCCTCACCTGGTGGCCAGGGATCAGGAGCGTGGAGCTGACAAAATGTCAGGCGCAGCCCCTTCAAAAAGCCAAAATAGGGGCATCAACTGCCTGCAATCTATGTAAGCATGGAACACGGACTCCTCAAGGCTGCACAAAGTACAGGTGGCCAGAGAGACCAGGAAGCTGTCACTGCTTCTCCTGCTCAGGCCTCCAGTTAAAACTGCACATTGGATCCCCATGACATCACTGAAGTCCAACTACATATTTAAAGAAGGGTTTTGCTGCCTGCTTAAGGGTATCTTGCTCAAAAGAACAGGTTAACATCAGAGCATGGCTAGATGGTAACAGAAGTGGAAGGAGCAAAGTGGCTGCCCTCATTCAAATGCCCATCAGCTCACTTTCTAGCAGGTGGAGGTAGGTTCAAATTGGGGCCATGATTTCTGTATTCCAGTTCAGTAAAATAGCCACAGCTACATGTCTGCTCATGCTGCTTACTGGTGCAGAAGCCTGTGAACGTTGACAGTTAATACACACAGAGGAAAATAAGGCCTTGAAGTTTGTGAAAAGTAATTAAGTTAAAAGTAGTTGTTAAAAGTCAGCAACGGATTAAGTCAAGGTGTGAACATGGACCCTAAAGTGAATTGATGGATTGGTCTTGAATTTAAAATATGTATAAAATGTAATCACATGAAATGGACCTATAATCATAGATTTTTATTTTATATCAAAAAATTGAAACAGTTGAAAAAAAGATGCATTAGTGAATATTTTATCTTAAGTATGCTCCAAATGAGATATTTGGTTTTATTAGTTTTTAAAGAAAGAACTGAAAGCAATAGTTGTTTAATTAGCTATTCTAATTACTAAAAGTAAACATTTCTGTCCTGTTAATCTTGCTAAAGAATGTACGAACATTCATTGACATTTGTAGTCACCTCATGTACTTGCATGTAGTGTGCTCATGATGGCTGATAGTCACATCTTTAGAGATTTGTTTTCACTTTGCTGATGTTTTCCTATACCGAGGGTATCACACATATCAAAAATAAGTGTGATTAAGGGGTAAAAGTATAATAGTATATGAAATTGCATAACTCAAGTCTAATTTTCTGTCCATTTATTTTTACATATAAATGTCAAACATTCATATACGCAGGATATAAATTAGAATGCGTAGGGTAGATTTTACACTCGTGAGGCTACATGTACTGGGAAAAAGGAGCACTTTCCCATACATTGCAGCTGAGTCAACAAAGGGTGCTGCTGCTTCAGGTTCAGAATGGGCTGGGCACAGTAAAGATTCTTTGATATTGCCTTATAAATGTGCCTTAACCTTCCCCTCAATTCATTCCCATGCTCCTATATTACCTAGGTTATGTTGAATCTGCCATTCTCAGATTGCAATGTCTAATATCTGCAATTGGGTATTACATAGCACCTGCCATTATGGATGGCCCTATTATGTATTTGAAGCGCTTGCAAATTTTTCCAGATCCACATCTTATAAGAAATAACAGGTACTTCTTTCTCATTTATTGAGCTTTTATTTTCCTTAAGGAAAGAGATTGCTAGACTTGAATGAGTCACAATTTTTGACAGCTAAACACAGGGAAGACAAAAGCATTGTCCTTGACCTCACCACAAACTCTGTCCCTTGTCACTGATCCTATTCTTGTGCCCGGCCACAGTCTCAGGTTGAACCAGACTGTTTGCAACCTTGGTGTTTTATATGGTTCCTAGCCAACCTTCTAATCTCATATCCTCTTTGTTACAAAAACAAACTACTTCCATATAAGAACATCAGTCTATTAGATGCTGAAACCCTCATCCATGCCTTTGTCACCTTCAGGTTGACTATTGCACTGGTCCCCTAGCTGACCACTCACCTTTCACCATCTCCAAATTTAAGCTGAAGTGAAGCTTTGCTGTCCTTTTCATATCATGCACCAAGGCTCAATTACCCGTTGTCCAGCCCTCACTGATCTAGAATGACCTGATGCCTCAGGTTTAAAATTATTATCCTCAACTTAAAATCCCTTTATAGCCTTGCCACTGCTTCTCCCAATCCTTTCTCTGTAACCTCAGCTTCCAAACCCCACCCTCCTCAAAATTTTCATTCTTCTAACTCTGGCTTCTTGTGTAAAGCCCCTCCTCTCACCCCACATTTGGAAGACTCCCTTGCTTTTCTTTGACTGGAACCTTTAATGTCCATCTGATGGTGAGTTGTGGACTTTGGTTTAAAGTGCCATCCAAAAGACAACACCTGCAACAAAGCAATGCTTGCTTGGCGTGGCATTGAAGCATAGTGGCCAGATTATGTACTCCTTTGTACTAGCTAACTCACTTCCTCTAGCTCATAATCAAATTACAGAGGTACTCCCTAAGTTTTTTTTAATTCTTTCATCAGATGTAGGCGTCACTGGCCAGGCCACCATTTGTTGCCCATCCCTAACTGCCCTTGAGAAGGCGGTGGTGAGCTGGCTTCTTGAACCACTGCAGTCCATGTGGTTTGGTACACCCAAAGTGATGTTAAAAACAAAGTTCTAGGATTTTGATCCAGCAACAGTGAAGAAACAGCAATATCAAGTCAGGATGGTGTTTAACTTTGAGGCGAACTTGCAGATAGTGGTGTTCCCATGCATCTGCTGCCCAGTCCTTCTAGGTGGTAGAGGTTGAGGGTGGGGAAGGTGCTACCGAAAGAGCCTTGGTGAGTTGCAAGTGAGGCAAAGTTGAGTGCTGCATGGATGAGGAAATTCCCCTGGAGTCTTGAAGCTGTGAAGTGAATCATTTCTCAGTCATTGGTGTGCCAGTAAGTTCATTTTCCAGAGCTTTTCTCCTTTCGTATCATGAGATTCTACGGAGGATGGAAAAGTTATCATGTTCAGCTGACACACACACAGGCACACATCTCAGGGTCCACTCTTCATAAGAGCAATGATTCGGGAGCATTAGTATGATGGCAGTGGACATGGTTTCCATGCACATGATTGAACAATGGATAAATGTATTACCTGCATCTGCAATAAATTGTGAGAGGTTTCCATGGTGTACAGAACACACTGAAGACAGGTAGGAAGATTTCTGTGGCTTCAAACTGCAAGGAACAGCTTCTCAGAACATTGGTGGCTTCTAGAATGACAGCTAACAGTGATGCTTAGGACAAGATACTTTTATAGGCTTTCTAGGACCTGATCTGCCCTGTCATCAATCAATAGCTCCTTGTCACTACCAGTGAGCTGCAAGGAATAGATGCAAATGCCACTGTGTCTCTGGAGCATTATGTTGAACCTTAAAGGCCCCTAAGGACAAAGAAGGAGACTAAAAATGCTGCTGAAATTTTGAAGATCTCGTGGGATCCTGGCCTGGATTCCCAGGTAGGCCCTATTTCTACTGAATATTGGGGCAGTACACCTCCTTTCATTCAGCAAACTGCCTTGCTGCTCTTCTGCCAGGCCTGGAATGAGGACACAACTGCCTTGGAAGACGCTCCCGTGAATCTTCCTCTTCTGACACAGCCATGTTTGTGGTAGGAGGAGGCTGCAATCCAAACACAGTCCTGTAAATAGTTCTGGAGAAGGCAGGGACCACCCAGGTCTTGGTCTTTCCATTGCACACCCACCAGCCTTATGAAAGGGGCAGATATAAAGGGCTGTGGATTTTCGGTTGCTTTATTTTTGCAACAGTGGGATAGATCTTCAGCTTGCTGCCAGGGCATAAAACTGACAGCAGAGATTGACTGCCCATTGTAGAAACCAGCTGATTTTCATTTGTGGAAAACCACCTCATCAGAACTTCATGCTAGTGAGAAAGCTGAATGTACCTCCAAAAATGGTTTGAGTGTTTTTTTATTTATTTTGATTGCTGTCTTTATCTTGCTTCTTCACTCTCCACTGTTGGCTTTTCCTACTTGCTTTATCCGTTGTCCATTGCTTGCTTATTGATCAGATTTCTCCCTGTTTAGGCCAACTCACATTTTTCAATCAGCAGTGATTTGTTTTGTTACTTTGTATATAATCTTTGAGCCAACCAGGATTTCAAGTGTGATGGACAGTTTGCAGATGTGATGCTTTGAGATGTAATGGAGACTTTCAATGGGTGCCAGATGCAGACCTTGAAGTTATTTAGAGCAGGAGAGATTTTGAGCACATGTAGCCTATAGAAAAGAAATTAGCTGCATCTTGATAATGCAAATGCTACTACAGATTGTGTTTGGTAACTAAACTCTATGCTTAGATCTTGTTCAATAAAAGTTTTCCCAAAGGAAAGTTACCCTGCTATTCCTAACATTTCAATTAGAACAATTGGTTGCTCCTAATTCGGCCTTAGATATCATTCTGAACCAGGCAGGTTAAGAAATTCCTTCTCCTATTTCTCAGCCTGTATTCCTGATGTAGCTATAACATTTGGAGAGCCCAATTTTCTCTTGTAAAACATCAAAATTCTGCAGGCATTGGTGTGCAATGACCCTGGGGCCTGCTTTTCTGGTTCAGCAAAGAGGCAGTGCAGGGCTGTGATATTTGCTGCAAGGACACTTACAACTAACATATACTATAGGGTTGTCTTAATCAGTGATAGTACGAGTCAAGCAGTCTGAAGCCCACTTTCTCATCCTCCTTCTAGGTATCCTGTAAAGCTGACCTATGGGAATAGTCCAAAAGAGCAGCAAATGCTTTCCAAATTGTAACCGTTTTGGAGTAAGTTATACCCAAGCCATAAAGTTTGCCCATGCCAGGTGTTTAATTTAGTCCAAAGATGCTTCAAAAACCATGGTACAAGACATGCTCCTGTTGCACTGTAGTGGTCAATAGCAGACTATAAAGTCAACATGTAATTAGCTTCAAAACTACCCATGTTTAAAGTTGCAATTTATATTTGAACATCATAATTGGGTGGTTTAATTGGATTTTAATGATCCTAATGGCAATGATTCTTCTAAGTTACAAACTGGAATATAAAAACTTGTGGCCCAGCAATCTCAAAGTTCTTCTCAGTATCAAGTTCATCCAAACATGGCCGCAAATTGGATGATATAATCCTCAAGAGAATCATTATTTGTCAGAACCTCACAAATTAGTTGCTTATAATTTATGCTGAGGATTAGCTTTAATGTATTCCTAATGCAGCGAGCGATAAAATCAATGTCTGAGCTGTTGTTTCGGTTTGACCAATATTGCTGATTATAGTTATCTCAGAGCCAAAGAAAGCTGCTTCAATTGTCATGAAATCTTGGTGCTGTTGTTCAGAGGGGTGTAAGCAATGTCGTGGAGGAAACAGTTCAGTCTATAGACTAAAAGAAGACACTGTCTGATGAAAGTAGATTTTATTATGAGAAAACTGAATGTTTAAAAACATTTCAAAAGCAAATTTAATTGGCCCTTTCATCTTTATTCTCTAAAGCTGCAGATGAATGCGTTTGTGTTGTTATGAAGCTGGAATGAATAAGTTTAGTGTATCTGTGATGAAAGATTGCTAAATCAGTAGGCACTGGAAGCATCTGTAGCATGCTGAGACTGTGGTGTATGAGAGTTGATATTTCCTCTGTTTTCACAAACACACTCAGGCTTGTACAATTCTACTCTGTGCACTTTTGGTAATACTGGGCACAGTACAAGAAGGACAATTGAAGAGCCAAATCAAACACATGAACTGTAATACAAATAGAAACAGAAAATGGAGGTACTCAATAGGTCAGGTAGCATCTTTGGAGAGAAAAACAGACTTAATGGCCTGGATTTTCAGTCCCGTGGCTGGTGCAGAGTTTGAAAGACTGCTGAGACAGGCTGGTTACAAGGCTCACCTTGGTGCGGGACTTCCTTCCAGTTATGTGATTGAATATTAGACACCTTATCCCTCACCCCTCACACCCCCTCAGCCCCATACCCATTGCCCAAGCCATATCCAAGCAACTCATACCAACCAATGGCACTTCATACTCCATGCCAACCTATGTCACCAACTCATCCCCATTTCTTTGTAGCCCCTTTGCCAACTTAGTGCTAACTCATGCCAACTCATGCCTCCCGCCCACCACCCATTTCCCTTACACCTTCCATGCCCAATAACCCAGTATACACCATGGACAGACCTCAGACCTCATGTGAGATTAAATAAAATAAAGTTCTAAATATCAGTTATACTCTTCACCATATTTAAAAAAAACCTTCACTGATAAAAGCCCATTCAATATATTTAAATTTCCTCAAGTACTTGATCACTTGTAAAAACAAACATTTGTATTCATAGCCCCACATTATTGAAACTGCAAGCACCAAATTGTTTTTTAATCTCAACGACACAGCAGGCTTTTTATTCAAAATTTCAGGAGCAGTGGGATTAAGTAACTTGATAGCTCAACTGTTCTACAGCCCTTATCCAGCCTTTGTGAGCATTCTTGCCTACTCTTAAAAATTGTAAGCCACACACTGCGGAACAAAGACCTCCGTCCCTCCAGCGAACCTGGGAGTCAGGATTTTCTGGTCCTGTCCGCCATGTGATCAGAAATTCCCACCCAAAGTTAACAGACCTATGGCTGGTCCATCAAATTTTTTGTCCCGCCTGTGGCAATTCCCGCCACAGCAGGACTGGAAAATTCCGGCAGGGATCTGTTTGAACACAACACTGAGTTCAAACGTCCAACTGGGTTTAGGTTTCCCCATGTGTGAATCACATCCTACCATTTTTCCCCTACTGGCGAAAATAGGATCTGTTGGAAATGGGGGGATGGACTTCTGATCCAGGGTCCTACCGCCATTTTGGATAAGGTGTAGAGTCTCTATGACTCTGTGAAAATCTGGGCCAATGACATTTCATCAGTACTGCAATGAAGCAATTGGTAATGAGCTGGTCCAAATTATGTGTAGTAGGTCAAATTAACTGTGGAGCCTGCTATGCTTTACACAGGTTGGGGATGGGCATAGAATGTGCAAGGCCTATTTCAGAAAAAAGGCCTTAAAACTTATAGTTGATGAAATTGAAGTCCCAGAAGTGTTCCTTTCTAGGATGAAGGCCAACATGGCTGCTTGGTACAGCAGGTGCAACATCATATCATACAGATCATGAATGTATGTCACTCATTCACTGCACCTGGAAGAAAATAGTCCACAAAATAAGAATTCAAGTGATGTGAACGTCATGATGAGTTGTTATGATTTGGAATGCACCACCTGCAAGGGTCGTAGAAGCAGGTTCAATAGTAACTTCCAATGGGGAATTGGATAAATACTTAAAGAACAAAAAAGTGCGGGATATAGGGAAAAATAGGGGAATGAGAGTAATGGGTTAGCACTTTCAAAGAGCTGACAGGCACTTAAGGGGGGATGGTGACATAGTGGTAATGTCACTGAGCTAGTAAATCAGAGGTCAGGCTAATGCCCTGGAACATGGTGGAAATTAAATTCAATTAATAAATTTGGAATATAAAATTAACCTAATGGTGACTATGAAACTATCATCGAATGTTGTAAAAATTGATCTAGTTCACTAATTCCCTTTACCTAGTCTGACCTACATGTGACTCCAGACCCACAGCAATGTGATTGACTCTTAAATGCCCTTTGAAATAGCCTAGCAAACTGTCCATTTCAAGGGCAATTAGAGATGGGCAATGCAAAAAGATGGTCAAATGGCCTCTGTGCTGTATGATTTTATAATTTCATATAAAATGTATCTGCTTGAGCAGCTTTACAAACAATGTTTATGAATTTATTGAGAAACTGATTAGAATCAGCCATAAGGACATGGGCTCAGATAATATACTGGTAGAATTACTTAAGAAGGGAGGAGAATAGGTAGTGGACAGGCTGTATAGAGTATGTGAGGCACTGTGAGAGACCGGTGATTGATCGGTGGACTGGACTGATTCTATCTTTATCCTTCTTCTGAAGAAAGGTGACTGGAAACAGTCCACAAATTATAGAACAATTGCTTTGATCTCCCACGTTAGTAAAATCTTGCTCAAGGTCATCCCGGAATGGATTGGAAAAAGGAAAAGACTGTAATTGCTGATGAATAAGTGGGATTTCAATGTGGACGTGGAACCAGAGATCAAATCATTAATCTTAGAATCATCATGTGCATAGACAAGAACATCAGCAGCCAATTTAAAGTGTTTGATTGATTTTGAGAAGGCATCTGATTCAGTCTGGCCTCTCAGCCCAGGTTCATTATGTACACTTGGCTGAGAGCCCAGACAGCTATAAAAATATGAGAACACCTGCGTTCCAGAGGAAACATTGTTTGATTGATAGCTCAGGCTCTCTGATCTCTGTGGCCAACTTCATGATGTTTGTTGACAAAAGTTAAGCGGTTTCAATGGTTTGTGTTTCTTCAAAGGGCCTGGATGATTGACAATTTTATTAGCTTGGCCCAGACTTTTTTTTTTGGACATAGAAGAAAGTTATAAGTAGATTTCCTTTTTTCAAAGCTATCTTTTTTACACACCCCACTATACTCTATAGTGTTCATTGGTGCTAGAAAGTATACAGTGGGTCAATGGGCATGGAAGTGCCAGCCTTGGCATAGACGGCATGAGGGGCCTGAGGGGGTGGATGGAAGGGCAGAGTTTGGCATCAGGCATGGGGGCATAGGGAGTGGGTGGAAAGGAAGAACTTGGCATGGGCATGAGGGAATATAATGGGTGGGGGAGTGGGGTGTAAGTTGGCACAAGGGCATGAAGGGTCATGGGGTGAGTAGAGGGGCAGAACTTGGCATAGATGGCATGAGCGGGACCTGTTGAACTTACTTCTTAAGAGGTCCCCTCATGAAGTCAAAGGCTCACACCACACCTAAGGGGCTGTGAACCATGGTTCTTTGAAAACCTGGCTGTCTCCATGAAAATTACAGAGGAGTAGGACATGACTATCTCTGCAACGGACATGTTTTGGACATGTGATGCGAACAGGAGGGGAGTAATTGGAAAAAGAGTTTATGCAAGGCCAAACAGCTGGAAAATGTGCACAAGGAACATCAAAGATGGCATGAATGGATAAGATCAGAACATGGATGGGCCTCCCTATGGAACAGGCGGTGAGGGCAGCGGAGAATAGAAATCACTGGAAAAAGATTGTTCATAGTGTGGCCAACCCTCGGAATAATGAAAGACAAGAAAGTCATGACAAGATTAGAATTGTAACACTGAAGGCACGCTCTGGAATTCCCTCCCTAAACCTCTCCCTCAGTCAACATCTCTTTTCTCCTTTAAGTTGCTACTTAAAACCAACCATTTGACAAAGCTTTTGGTCATCTGGCCGATCAAATTTTGTTTGGTAACACTCCTGTGGAATGTCTTGGAACATTTTTCGGCAAAGTGTGATATAAATACAAGTTGTGAAAAATATTGTTGACAAAAATTATAACGTGGCAGAAAAGAAAAGAAAATAATGCAGCCTAGGAAGCCTGCCTTCTTCCCGTTACTAAACATATAGAAAACTGACAATGCTAAGGACGGGCAGTGGGTATTAAAATTCCTGCACCCACTGCGCGCCCCACCAATACTCGCAACATTGTTAGAGGAAAGATCTTTGACGAAAAGTTTGATCAGCCAGTCTTTTACAGAACTGAAAAGGTACACACTGGAGGGAATTTTATAGATGTACATAAAATATTTAATGGGATATAGAAACTAAACATGAAGCAATACTTTCAGACATACCAACACAACAGGACAAGAGAGTGCATTTTGAAGTTATGAAGGGCAAACCTAGCACAGACAGCTGGAAGTATTTTGACGCATAGACGTTAATCAACTCCTGGGGCTGGTTACCTGTAGGATTGATTCAGATCAAGACACTGGACTTTGTTACAAAACAGCTAGAGACTGTAAATGGCAGACAGTAGAGATCACATTCTGGAAGAATGAGATGAAATGGCCTGAAGGGGCAACTTCATCCACAACTAGGCTGTGATCAAGATAAAAGAACTGATTTTACAAGTACATGGTATCGATGTGGAGCCTTGTGGAGTGTAGATTGAGAAACTGTGGGTGCTGTCTCCAAAACGAGAAAAGAAAATAGTGAGGAATGTGCATACAATTTCCAGTACAATCTCCTGGCCAGTGAGGCCCCTTGCCATGAGCATACAGTTGGAAAATTGGCTTTAGGGTATTTGTTATATTTGTCATGTTTTCCTTTGCTGTGCTTTGCACCATTTCAAGGTTGTCATTTGTTTTATTTTTTCGCAGCCATATCCTCATCTGTTCTCTTTTGATATGAAATTCAGCGTCATTGTGCCGCTGATGCCTAATGCCATCCTGCTGGGTGCAATGCACTGCTTGCCACTTCCTGCATGGCGTTCTATAAGTAATGTATAACAGGAATAACAGGTATGTGTGCAGTGTGCATGGGAAGGCGGTGAACGTGCACTATCCTGACTGCAATGCCAGGAGGCCATATTTGGACCACTCAGCAAACAACAAGTGTGAAGCTGCAAGATGGGTCCTGCACTAGCCTTCCATAAAGGGCCAAACATCTGATTGCAAATGAGGCAGGAACTTAGGAACATAGGAACAGGAGAAGGCCATTCAGCCCGTCAAGCCTGCTCTGTTATATTGTCTGCTCATGCCACCAAACACAACTGATGCCAACAGGCACATACGATTCCACCCTCTGCCTCCTCTTGACAACTTACTTTCCTACCTAACTTGGTGTCATCGACAAATCTGGAAACCATATATTTGGTCCTTTCATCCAAATCATTGACGCCGATTGTAAATAGTTGAGACTCCAGTACTAATCCCTGCGCCACTTCACTGGTTACAGCTTGCCAACTCACAAAAGACCCAATTGTCCCTATTCCTGTTAGCTAACCAATCCTTTATCTATGCTAATATGTTACCCCTTACATCATGTGCTCTTATCTTGGTGTAGTAACCTTTGATGTGGCACCTCATCAAATGCATTTTGGAAATCTAAGTACAACATATCCACAGGTACCCCTTTATCTAATTTGCTTGTTACTTCCTCAAAAAACTTTAACAAATTAGTTAAACATGATTCCCTTTTCACAAAGCCTTGTTGATTTTGCTCGATAACATTATGATTTTCTAAGTATCCTGCTATAACATAGACTCATAAACGTTTACAGCACAGAAGGCGGCCATTCAGCCCATCGTGTCCATGCTAGTCATCAAAGACCTGACTACACTAATCCCATTTTCCAGCGCTTGGCCCATTACCCTGGAGGCTATGGCAATGTCCTAGGAACATAGGAACATAGGAACATAGGAATAGGAGAAGGCTATTCAGCCCATCAAGCCTGTTCCACTATTCAATACGATCATGGCTGATCAAACACTTCAATGCCTTTTACCCACATTACCTCCATAATTCTTTACATTACTGTTACTCAGGAATGTATCAATCTCTACCTTAAACATATTCAATGACTGAGCTTCCATGGTCCTCTGGAGTAGAGAATTCCAAAGATTCACAACCCCAAGTGAAGAAATTTCTCCTCATCTCAGTCCTAAGTGGCTTCCCCTTATTTTGAAATTGTCCCCCCTGGTTCAGAACAGTTCTGTTGAAGGGTCATGAGGACTCGAAACGTCAACTCTTTTCTTCTCCGCCGATGCTGCCAGACCTGCTGAGTTTTTCCAGGTAATTCTGTTTTTGTTTTGGATTTCCAGCATCTGCAGTTTTTTGTTTTTATCAATTCACTCAGCATCTCAGTTTGCCTGCCCATTCAGTGTTCCTCTGCATGCTGCCCCCATCAAGGTTCTCTGCAGCAGCAGAAATCATCTGCAAACTCAACATGAGCTGGTGAACAGACAATCCTTTACTCCTGGCAAGATGCAATCCACTCATGACTGGATAACTCACCACATGTTGATCCGATACTAGTCCTAGATACATATAGCCATAATATCTGTGCTGGTGGTTGCAAGTGTCAGGTCAAATGATGGGGCCTTTTATAGTGCTGAGTTGATGCTCTCGTTCCTCCTCCTTGGGCTGCTGTGACTGGCCAGGCTGCAGTTCTTGGGTGTGTTATGACCAGGTAAGAACTAGTAGAATGGTTCCCCTGTATTTCTGCCTTTTAGTTGACTGTAACAGGTGTATTTTTTTAAATAGTTTGTAAATTTAATGAGTGTTGAACTACTTAAGTGCTGTGACTGTGAGAAAGACAGACAGACAGATTTTCTTCTAAGTTTTAATAAAGGAACTAGTGTTTATTGTTCTTAATACCTGATAAATAAAAAATGATAGAAACTCACTCTCAACATGCACCCAAAAGACCCACACACACTCAGAAGTAGGTTATAAGGGGGATGGTAGGTTACATGGTTTAAGAGTGTCCAAAAGAAAGTTAACCATATACAGATCCTGTAGGTTGATGTGTTGAGTGGCTTCAGGCCTTGTTTGGTGATTCTTCCTGGATTCTGTGCAGAGACGATTTAAAGTCTTGAGGGATGATCCCTGTCTTTTCCTTGAAGTCTGCAGCTGTTGGTTTAAGCTAAAGATACTGCATGGGGTGTTTGGCTGGTCATATACAGGCAGGGCACCCACTTGCATAATGGCTAAAGAGAGAGATAGCATGAGTTCTCTTCTCACTGTTACCCACTCACTCATTGTCTGTCACTGACTCATTCTGGAAAAGCAGTTTCTTTTTAACACAAAGGGTTACTTGCTACCACATGACCTCTATTCACAATCTAACCAGTTATTAAATATGGTCAACCAGCAAGCTAGGATACTCTCAATCCAGGTCCATTTTTTAGGTAACAAAAACAAAAATAACTGGAAAAACTCAGCAGGTCTGACAGCATCTGCGGAGAGGAATACAGTTAACGTTTTGAGTCCGTATAAATCTTCATCAAATATTTTTGTTTCAGATTTCCAGCATCCACAGTATTTTGCTTTTATCCATTGTTTATGTGTTCATTCCTTTTATTCTTCCATGGGCTGTGGGCATTATTTGCAAGGCCAGCATTTGTTGCTTAACCCTAATAGCCCTTGAACTGAATGGCTTGCTAAGCCATTTCAGAGTCAACTACTTTGCTGTGGGTCTGGAGTCACATGTAGTCCAGGCCAGGTAAGGACAGAAGATTCCATTATCTAAAGGACATTAGTGAACCAGATGGGTTTTTATGACACTCAACAATGCTATTTCACTTCCATATTATTAATTGAATTTAAATTCCACCTGTTGCCATGGTGAGATTTGAACGCTTGTCCCAAGTACATTAGCCTGGTCCTCTGATCTAGTGATGTTACCACTACACAACCATCTCCCGCCTGTGGCAATAACCTGGGGTGGAGACCCTCCTCGGTCAGGATTCATTGTTTAAAGTGATCAGATAAAATGGTCAGTGGAGCCCCACTTAGCTGGTGTCCATTATCTAAAGTAATGAGTTTAACTGATTGGTCCACAACCACCTGAATAAACAGGTTATGCCTGGACGTCCGTGATTAGTTCAGGGGCTGGGCCATTCACACTCATTTAAGATTATTGTTCTGGTAGTCCACTTCCGGACAGTGTGTATCCTTTCTGATAGCTTTGTAATTTGCAAGTTGAAGTCATGTAAATGTTTGGCCATTTTAAGATCTGCTGTTTAGGCCACTTAAAAATACAATTGCTAATCTTTTTAAAACTTATCCTGTGGTTTCAGCCCACTCAATAAATAAAGTCATTTTTGATTTAAAAAAATGATTTTATAAGAGGACTTTGAAAGCAGCAAATCAGAAGGGGAAGTTGGGGTATGGGAAGGGATGAGGGAGGAGTGGGATGAGAAACAAGAGCTCCGTGGTCAAATGATCAGCAGGATAAGAGTGGATGTTGAGCAGGGGCATTAGGCAGGAAGATACCATCATTCTCAATGTTCTCAGCGATGTCGGATGACATTGGCGTCAATGCAGCTGGCCCCATGATGCTGAGGGCCACCTCCTGGGCTCAGAAGATGCAGGTGTCCTTGTCTCCCTTCCACTGGTTCTTCTCTGCTCCCTCTCTGTGCCATCTTGTCCTGCAAGAGAGAAAGAAGAATTTCAATGATTGTGTAGTGCCTGCCTGGGCTGAATAACTAGAGGTAAGTGGAGGCAGCGAGAGGTGGGTGTGAGACTGGCATTGGTAAGTGTGTGAGGGTGAGGTAAAGCATCTGGATGTTAGCTATGCATCTTGAGTGCCAGGGAGTTGTGCTCGTTGATTAATGGGGCTATGAGGCATTGAACAACAAGAGAGATTTGTTGTCTGGTAAGTGGGAGAGGCCACTGAACTTGACCACCTATGCAAGGTCAGTAGACTTTTTCTGGCACTGCTGGCAGGTCCTTGGGTCCCTTCTGGGTGAGGGCCTGATGATAACCCCCTCCCCCACAGAACCATAGCCTCACTCCCTCTGCTCAACTCCACCATTAATGCCTCCAGCACCCCATCCATCATGATGTTCAATTTTCTAATGTTTAAATTCTATCAATATTATTCAGTGCAGCTTCCCTTTAAGAGGGACAGCCTTCCTGTGAGAAGAGCAGACTGGCTATACCGTGTGGTATTTGCACAAAGCTGTTCAGCCTACTGTGTGCAGAGGCAGTCGACAGCAGAAAGGAGAAGGGACCAGTGCGGGATCCTTTTTGACTACAGGCTACATTCAAGCAGATGAAGGAGTGGTTTAAATAACTTGTGTTGCCCACCTCGATCAGTAAGTCACAAATTGTGACTCACTTGCTCAACAACTGGGGCACTAAGACACGTGCTAAAAGACTAATGACTTTGATCACAAACTCAGGTCCTTTAGTAGGGATGATGAAAATGTGATTGTTTATTGAAAGAGGAGGATGTCTATGCACATCTCACCATAATATTAGAAGCTCGATGAAGCAAGAGGACTCACTACAAAAAAATTAGGGGGAAGAAAACTCCCATTGAACATACTGGCTGTGTTCTAATAGCAATTTCATCCTTCTCCCAGGGTCATTTTGTATTCAAAAATTGAAGTTGTGCATTCAGAACATCGTTAAGGATACCATTGCATTGTTGTTAACATTGTCTCTGTTTCAAGATTGAAAACCAGCAGCTGTTTCTGCCCCTGTGGGTGCACAAAGCAGAATCATGGGCAGGGTAGGATTGGAGAAAACAATCAGTAACAAGCAACCAATCCCAAAAGCGCCTTATAGTGAAAGAAAAAGATGTTTCACAGCAGTTTGGGAGATTGACAAACACAGATAAGTGCGATTAATAAAGAGGTTTTATTACAAGTGTAAATCTGTACACATGAAGTCTTTCATGAGAAATGGAAGAGAAATTATATAAACAGGAAGGTGATTTAATAAGAAGCTGAAAAAAGACAGCGGAAAAAGCACATTTAGATGAAAAAACAAAAATAAATGTGTGCATTGAGAGAGATGTTATATGATTAATTCATAAATAGTACTTGGGTAATGTAATGAACCCCTCTTGTGACTTTATTAAGGTCTAATAAGTGAATGACTGATTGGTTAGCACTAAACTCAAGATTTAACTGTGAATAAGCTGAAGTCATTGATCTCCTGATTAGGATAGCTTCTACATTGTAGATAACTTCATCCAATTTGGATAATGAATCTTCAATGGGAGTTTCATTATTAACATACAGCTTATTTCGTCTTCTCTTTCCTGCGTATTGTTTGTTGCACCTGTAATATAAGTTGACAAAACAACTACAATTCTGAAAATGGGCAACCTGTTAGAAATAGACCTTTACCTATTTCTTTTGGAAGGGGAAGAAAATGATCTAAAGAAGGATGAACGGAAGGTACATTTATATCGGAGCCAGATGGCCCATCTGCCCTTATGTAATCCTCTGTGTCTACAGGCCAAATCTTACTTACCTAGACATGTCTGGGGAGATCTGCCTTTGTCACTACTCTTCATTACAGAGACAGTTACTGAAAAATGCTGTCCCTTTTTGCCATACTTTCAGATATGTTCTAGGACAGCTCTGACAGTAGCAGTGAAGGTGACTACAGCCTTGAATATCTGTGCAACTTTTGAGTAATAGCTGGGGATATCTGCCAAATTTTCTCAAGAAACCATGCACTAATGCATCAATCATGCGACAGATGCCATGTTTGCCAGGGCTAACTCCTTAATTACTTTCCCAATGGATCACAGCTATCAGCATGACAGAACCCTACATTTTTACTGTGTGGCAGATTTCCCCAAAGTGTATGGCATTACTGACATGCAAGTGGCCTGACAAGTCTCTACCCTCAATCACACAGGTTTTCTGGACAGAAAGAGCATCCGCTTCATCAGTACGCAGCTGGCTCATGACAATAGGCATATCATTATGTATGGGAATATCGGTTACCTTGGGAGCAGAAATTGGGCCTTCATTTTACTGCAATGCACGCCACCATGATTATTTGAAGGGGCAGTAAAATTGCGATATTATAACCAATTTTGCTTCTTGGCTCTTTAAAACAACCAGGTATAAGAACTTAACCAGTGATATAATGAATTGAGACTGTCACCAGGATCATGGTTGAACAGATTATCAGGATGTTAGAACAAAAATTCAGATCCCTGGATGGATGCGGAAGGAGGGGTTGGGGGAGAGTGAGTTTGCTGGATAGCCGTGCCAAAGTCTCAATTATTATAATGTTGCATATTGCACAATCTTCCCATTCAAATAACCATTTTCACAGGGCAAATGGAAAAGGAGGCCCATTGGCAGAAATGGACACATACCAAGCCTGAAGACGTGCCTTCTAAAACCCAACTGCGGACAGGAAGTAACTTATGGGAGGCTCTAATCAACAAGATCTTCACCAATGTGTCTTTTAGCACAGCACATAAACAGTCTTGCCTACATGTGCCATTAATCTGAGCCAACACTGTATCCCCACTGGCTATGGCCCTTCAAGCATCTTGTGTTCTTGAGGAGTCACTTTGTTCAGAAGGACTGGGTCCTAAAGGTTTGGGAGTACCCCCTTAAATCCTTTTTTATGGCCCCTCTACAAGAAATATTAATTCAGCACCTGAATATTTATAAAATGGGATTCATTCTTCACCAGATGCTGGCTGAACATGTAATTTCAATTCTTAAATGATTATTTCACTGTCAACCATTCATGACACTGCTGTCTTCTTCAGCCAAGGTTTGTCGTATCAGTTCTGACAAAGGGTCATGGATATGAAATGTTAGACAGAATTTTGTTACTTAACTGGAAGACCCACCACCATACATATGGAGATCCTGCTTCTGTGGGTGGTGGGACACGGGACGACATATTGCCAGTGGCAGCCAATTAAGAGGCTGCTGCTGGAGCCATCGTCCAATTAAGGATAGCAGTCAACCCCCAAGAGCAGCTGGCCCAGTCAGAGGGCCTGTAGCTTGGCAGCCTTAGCGGTACCACTGCTCAGGGTGGCCATTAATGAAGCTACAGCTTAAGGGAGTGGGTGCCTCAACGGCAGGGCACAATTGAAGAGAAGTGACTAAGGTTTAGAGAAATCAGGGCATGGCAGCATGGTGATCCATGGACAGCGGTTGTGGAGCACTGGCAGCTTGATTGCTGTGAGGGCAGGAATTGCCACAAAGGGGCCCTCCATGGGCCTTAGATGCTGGTCACTGAGGGCCCCCCTCACCTCACACTGGAAGTCATCTTGAGGTCGCCAGAGTTTACCTGGCAGACTCCCCATCTAGCTCTGGGCAGTCTCAAGGTGAGCAAAATGCCCATGAGGTGAGAAGTGGCTCAGTTGGCCTGGTGGGTGGCTGAGCCTCCAGGTTTCACACTGTTGGCAACATGGCATGGCAGTGAGAAGATGTTGGGCCCCCCTCCTGTCACCTCCCTTCACCATTTTGATAGCCCCTACTGCCTCATAGCCTATTAGCTCTGTTTTTCTCTCTCTGATTTCATTTCCCCTTAGTATTGTTGCCTTCTGCTGTCATAATTTGGCATTGGGAGGGAAGTCCAGCTGCAGGAGTAGAAAAAAAATTTGGTGGAGGAGCTAAAGGAGGAGGAACAAGTCTCGGACCCAGAGGAGTAGCAGGGATCATGAGGTGGCTTCGGAGCTGCAACAGATATGCGCCTGGCTTTGATTCAAGACACTTTCCCCTGAGATACAACACTCACAGAAATTCTGCCTCCCGCCAACTAATTCACAAATACATCCCTCTATGAATAAAAATAATTTCAATCAAACTATCAACCAGTAAATCATGTCTTCAATACCATCAGTTTTTGGTCCTGCACTTCCTTCCCTCTTGTGTTCAAAAAGCTGTAAAGTAATAATAACCACTCCACTTTTATATTTTAACAAATGTTTGTCCCTGTGTATGTGCTGATTTTTTGCTGTGATGCTGCCCTTTCAATAACACCCTCCAATGCAGATTACTGTAGAGCCCACACTTCTGCTCAGGATGCTGCTGTCCACCATTCCATGACACAGCAACATGCACATATAGGTCAGAGATGCCAGTTACACACAAGGAAAATACCACGCAGAACTAAAAATGAAAGCCTAAGATAAAAGCAAAATACTGCGGATGCTGGAAATCTAGAACAAAAAAAATACCTGGAAAAACTCAGCAGGTCTGACAGCATCTGCGGAGAGGAACACAGTTAATGTTTTGAGTCTGAATGACTCTTCAGCAGAACTAAGGAAAAATAGAAAAGAGATAAAAGCTGATTTAAAGGGCGGGGTGGGGGGGTGCGGTGGAGGGGGGGTTGGTGGTGGTGGGGGATGTGGGGGGCTGGAAGGGGGAGGTGTGGTGGGTGGGGCAGGTCGAGCTGGTCCTCCCCTCCATCAACCCCTACACCTCAACACCCTCCCACGACACCTTCCCATGCAACCACAGAAGGTGCAACACCTGCCCCTTTACTTCCCCCCTCCTCACCGTCCAAGGACCCAAACACTCCTTTCAAGTGAAGCAGCATTTCAGTTGCACTTCCCTCAATTTAGTCTACTGCATTCACTGCTCCCAATGCAGTTTCCTCTACATTGGAGAGACCAAACGCAGACTGGGTGACCGCTTTGCGGAACACCTTCGGTCTGTCCGCAAGCATGACCCAGACCTTTCTGTCGCTTGCCATTTCAACACTCCACCCTGATCTCATGCCCACATGTCCATCCTTGGCCAGCTGCAATGTTCCAGTGAAGTTCAACGCAAACTGGAGGATCAGCACCTCATCTTCTGACTAGGCACGTTACAGCCTTCTGGACTGAATATTGAATTCAACAACTTTAGATCATGAACTCCCTCCTCCATCCCCATCCCCTTTTGGATCCCCCTTTTTCCAATAATTTATGTATATTTTTCTTTTCCCACCTATTTCCATTATTTTTGTGGAAGTTCTAACATGTGGACGTATGTGGGAAGTGCCCGATGGGCTGATTTCCTGCTTCCCGAAACCCTGCACGCATGTCTCCAAACCCAGGCTTGGAGCGGAGTTTGGGCTAGATACGCGAGATTTACTTTGACAGTTACCCAGGAAATGTTAGGCAGTTTAAAACCTGATCTAAGAGCTGGGTACCTCCACAATTGACCCCACCCACCATCACCCCACCCACCCATCCGATTACGTTCCCGCCCACCCCTCAATCTGACTTGACTGGTCCTACCCCTGCCCCCAGGTCTATTACCCCACCACCCCAATTTGACTAAACCCTGATCCGACCTGACTACACCCCCGACCACTGAATTCTCCCCCTGACCCAACCACCTGACTCCTCCTCAAACCTGACCACTCTACCCCTCTAACTAATACCCCCAACCCCAGTCCCCACTGCAACGACCACCACCCCCCCCCAACCTCCAACCAGACCACCCAACTACCCGTGACTGAATGGAAAATCTAGACCCTGATACCTTATTCCTGGGACTTAGGCTGTGCTTGTCCCCTTTGAGTTCTGACTACCTCTACCTCTCCAGCAGTGTGCCGAGCAGTATGTCCATATGTGTGCCTGGTACACGTCTACTGAGTTCATACCAGGCTCCAAAGGACAAACAGCTTTTGGGTCCTCCAAGAGACACTTCTGGTTTTCAGTACTAATTGTTCCTGGACAGCTCTGGGAGAGCAAGATCAACCCTAATGTATTGTCCCTTGTGATGCACAATATATTATCAGTGTCACCAATTTAGAATTATAGAATACTGCACGGTATGAGGCCATTCAGCCTGTTGAGCCCATGTTGGCTTTCTGAAATAACAACTTAGTTAGTCTCAATACCCTGCCCTTTTCTAGTAATCCTGTGATTTCCCGCACCCCCCACCCCCTGACCCCCCAGTCCCCACCTGCTTCAGGCACTTACAACTTACTTTTGAAAGCCACAATAGAACCTAGCTCTACTACCCTTTCAGGAAGTGCATTCCACATTGTAGCCACTTGCTGTGTAAAAAAAGCTTTCCTTCATGTTGCCTCGGTTCTTTTGTCAATCACTTGACATCCATGTCCTCTGGTTCTTGACCCTTATGCCAAGTGGAACAGTTTCTCTACCTCTGTCTTTGTCTAAACCCATCAAGATTTTGGATACCTCTATCAAATCACCTCTCACCCTTCTCTTCTTTGAGGAGAATAGCTCCAGCTTCTCCAATCTATTAACATAACTGAAGTCCCTCATCAATTGGAACCATTCTTTGTAATATTTTCCACACTCTCTCTAAAGCTTCATATATTTCCTTTAGTGTAAGAACATAAGAACTTAAGAAATTAGATCAGGAGTAGGCCAATTGGTTCCTTGAGCTTGCCATGCCATTCAGTAAGATCATGATTGACCTGACTGTGGCTGTAACTGCACTTTTCTGCTTGTTGCAGCGCCCCCCCACCCCCCATAACCTTTGATGCCTTTGTAGATCAAATTAAGAACGTTAGAGTGCGGTACCCAGATTTGGACATAATACTCCAGTTGAGGTTGAACCAGTGTTTTATGAAACTTCTTTTCTGCTCTATGCCCCTATTTATCAAGTTATGGCCTCATATACCTCTTTAACTTTTTTCTCAATCTTCTTTGCCACCTTGAATGATTTGTGCACATATAACATAGTCTCTGTTTCTGTACCCCTTTAGAATTGCTTATTTTGCCTCTCTTTTTACTTCCTATTAAAATGTATCACTTCACACTGCTTTTCCCATCAGTCACTGTACTTAGTGTGAGAATGGGAAAATCCCACCCTATGTCTTAACTTCCTTTAAAGTCCAGAGTGAGGAAGTGGCCCAGGGAGACTGGGATGACCGGGGTGTGGGTGAGGTGGGGCAGAGGAAGGGTGGGGGGTGGGGGGTGGGTAGGGGGGAGGATGTGGAGGAGTGCAGGGGTGTGGAAGAGTCAGGGATGGGGGGGTTCTGGTGGAGTGGGTGGTTGGTGGTAGTTAAATGTCTGAGAATTGGCAGTGGGATATGTGGGTTACATCAACTTAAAATTGTTGCTTGTTTGAACTTAAAATATTTACCTTAGTTTACCTGTTCTATGGAATTAGATTGAATTAAAACCAAGATAAACCTTATATATAAAGACATCTAGAGAAAGGGTCCTGAGAGATAGAGCTCAAAGGAGCATCTGGCATCTAGAGGAGTGAAATGTGAGCATAATCGTAAGTACAGATAGTAGTACTGTAACATTGCCCAAATCATTCCAAAACACAGGAGATAAGTGTTACAAATAGGAAGTGTGCCCTAAATACAATGGGATACATTGCACCTTGATTTTAATGGTATCACAATTGGGCATTATGCCCAGGCATTGAAAGTGAAAATTACCCTTGATACATTACAATGATTTAGTCTGGTGTTTCACAAGATAAGTTGATGAGTCTGGTTTACTTATAGCTGTCTCTGTTGTTTTTAGTTCACTACCCTTCTGCCTCTCTCTCCTTTTCTGCTTCTATCTCTCTTTCTCTTCTCATCTGCTTCTCTTGGTCTTCGCTTTTCTCTCTTTCTCCTTCTGTTGCTCTATCCATTCTTTTCTTTTTATTCTAGAGGGGATAATGCAACATCATTTGATGGTGTGTCAGAGAAGCCTTACAGGCATGTCATAAAATTAACATTGGAACTTCAATTGGAGCACCACCCACTAGCATCACCAGTCATAACAATGTCAGACTTTCCAAAATCATTTCCTATTTATACTTGGATGCTTGCATTCAGTTATATAATGATCAATGGGTGTTTGATTGTGAAGATCAATTTTGGAGTGATTTCCTTTAATGTTTCACAGCCAAGAAGGAATTTCACAGCTCATGGAAGCATCTATAAAAGGCAATTGGAACTGATTGACCTGCTGTGGATATAAAAGGAGCCTATATTTTATTGTTCTGTCTGAACACCAATCTTTGAATTATTTGTAATGATGAACCTTCACACATAAGACGTGTTGTTTATATCCATAAACATAACACATTTAGCACAGCCGATGGAACAAGGATCATTAAGGCATTCAGAAAACACTACTCTCACAGTAAAATGATTGAAGCCAGTGATTGACGCAGTAATGAATATTACTAGGCAGGTTGACTTAGAAAATACAGTACACATGATTGTTATTCTTGGGGATTAGTCTTGTAGATATGCATTTCAAACTGATTTTATAAAGTTATAGCTCTGAATGATCAAGCACATGACGGAAACAATGCTGCTGTACCTGTAATGCATGATGATAACCTACCACTGACTGGTGTAACATTGAATTCAACATGTCGTTGAGCCTGGGGAATGCTGGGATTTACAGTCAGCTGATGAACTCAGACATTCAAAGTGAAATTCAATCAGAATACCATGGCAATGAAAGCAACAATGAAATAGTTGTCATGTCAACATAGCATGGCTCTGTTTTCTCAAATGAACTAGGCTCAGGAATTTCCTATTGTTAATAATGTAGCAATTATAGTTTTGAGAAACGTTGAACTGTGGATTTAAGAATAATTCTGCATTGGAAAATCACATGATCTGTGTAACCAATGTGTTAACAGCACGGGGAACCTCCACAAGTGAATTCTTCTTTAGTTATGGAGTTTGATGCACAAGTGTAGTTGCTGCTGCTGTCTTGTAAATAAAGTTAAATGTTTCCATTAAGAAAAGTTGTCTGAAGATCAGCTCTATAACAAACTGGTGATGAGGATAAATCAGATTCGGTGCTGTACCTTGGCCAGCAATTCTAAGTTTGTTAAAAATAAAAGGAGATATTCTCATCAGTTTGGCAGAATCAATCCCTTTGAGCCAGCCACAGATGATTGGTCTCAATATATAGAACGTCTTGTGTTCTTCTTTCAAGCAAACAAAATTATGGGGGAGGAAAAGAGGAAAGCAATTCTCCTGAGTATTTGTGGGAGCAAGACCTATAGTTTGATTTGAAGCTTGATAGCCCCAGTGCCCCAGATTTGAAGACTTTCAGTGAATTAGTAGCCCTCATTAAGAGATATTTTCAACCCAAGCCCTATGTCACAATGCAGAGGTTTAGGATCAATTCATGGAATAGAGCCCTGGGGGGAGACAATGTTACCTATGTGGTGAAATTAAAACAACTAAAGGAATATTGTGACTTCGATGAAACCCTGGATGACATGCTCAGAGATCGTTTAGTATATGGCATGCAAGAAGACAGTATTCAGCGAAGATTGCTGGCTGAAGTGAATCTCGATTTTAAGAAAGCGTTAGAAATAGCGCTGGCGATGGAAAGTGCTGTAAGGATTCACAAGCAATTCAGGGGGCGCAAAATGGAGCCGTTCTCCTAGCCGGTCAGGAACAGTCAGCCGAAAGTGGTGCAAAAAGCTGCAACTCTGCCATGAAGTGGGAAACAGCCCCCACTAACTGAAAAATGAGAGGAAACAGCTTAGCAACTAAATTGAAAAGTAACTTTCATCTACATGGAAACAATTAGTCTTCTAGCGATTAGCAATTTAAAAAAGTAGAATGTTATTTTTGTCACAGAAGTGGACACATAATGAGACTGTGCAAAGTGCAATTTCAACAGGCTTCCAAGCAACAAACGATGTCCAATGAAGTCTATAGTGTAGACGAGCCAGGAGCAACCAATTCTGACATTTATTCATTATTTAACATGAAAGTTGGGAAGATAGAGCCAATATTTGTTACAGTGTAAGTGAATGGTAAACCATTAAAAATGGAAGTAAACATGGATGCTTCTACCACTGTAATAGGATAAAACACTTTCAGATATTTAAATAAAGGTGATCAACAATTAAATTTGGAAGAAACATCTGCCAAGTTGAAGGTGTACGCAGGCAAAGAAATCCAAGGAAAAGGTATCAGCAGAGTAACAGTTCATTATAGACACCAATCGGCACAGCTATTACTGGTGGTATTAGAAGCTAGAGGACCAAGCCTTCTAGGTCGAAATTGGTTGAGGGAAATTAAGCTTAATTGGCCAGTGAGATTTCAAAAGGAAGCTGAAAGAGTTCCAGTCTTGAAAAAGGAACAAGGCAACATAGTTCAGAAAGAGCCTGGAGAGTCCAAGGACTGCAATAAGATGAAAAAGGAATGTGTAAACATTCAGCAGCCTGAAGAAATGAAGACTGTCTTGAACACCAATGTGGAAGAACAGCAGAAAAAACTCAAGGAGACTATGCTGAATGACAGAGTTCAAGGTGGAGTAAGTGAACTTCACAAATAGAAGGAAATCCTGTTGAAAGACCTTCACACACTAAGAATCCCTCAGGTCAAAGTTTGTGCCTCTAAAAAATTACCAAGAGAAACAGGAAGAATGTAACACCTCTCTGAACAAACTGAAGCTCCAGTTGGCAGAGAAGGCACAGCAATGTTCAAGTTTCCAAGAGGAAGCCAACAGATACAAGAAGGAGACAGAAGAGTTGAAGAATCAGCTAAATGAAGCTAAAGAGGCTTTGAAAACAAAAGTGGAAGAACTTTCCAGATGTGAGTAGATAATGAAGTCATGGGTAGTTCAACTACTGAACCAAGACAAGTTAAGATTGCATCTGAGAGAAGTCTGGCTGGCAATGAAATCAAAAAGAAGGCCAAGATTAAATTCTGTGGTAAGAAGAAGACACGTAGAAAGAGGATGTAGAATTACTGATGAGGCGCTGTCTTTAGACAAGACTAAGCCTAATATGTCCCAATTTGGAGGGGAAAGTGGAGAAAAGTCAAGGGAATCAAAAAGCGACTCATGATTTGCATAGTCATAAGCAACAATTTACTGTTGGAGAAGCAGTATATGAAAAGAATTTCAGGGGAGGACTGAAATGGTCACCTGGTAAAGTGAGTTCTGTGACCGGGCCATTTTCATACTATGTGGAAGTGGAGCGCCGGATCACCCGTAAGCAGGTGGATCATTTAAGAAAAAGAGAGATACCCCAACAAAATGAAGTTCTATCTATAACCAGTAGTTCCTGTTGGAGTTGCTCAACCAAGGACAGGCATGACTGATGTCGCTGTCAGAGTGGAAGACACTGAGCTGCATGTGCCTAATGAGGTACCTGATGTTAACGTGGTTCCAGAGAATGTGTTTCCTACAAAAGAATCTGAAGCTGTGGAGCTACGACGTTCCACATGGATCAGGAAACCACTTGAAAGACTGAACTTGTAATTTCAGGACCTGTATAAAAATTGTAATGTCATGGGATAAATATCCTTGTAAATACAAGATGTACAGAAAAATTAAAGAGGGAGGAATGTAGTAATTATAGTTTTGGGAAATGTTGGACTGTAGCTTTAAGAATAATGCTGTGCTGTAAGATCACATGATCTGTGTAAATCAATGTGTTAGCAGCCTGGGGAACATTTACAAGAGATTTCTTCTTTAGTTATGGAGTTTGATGCACACGTGTAGTTGCTGCTGCTATCTTGTTAATAAAGTTAAATGTATTTGTGTTGTTTGATGGCTGTTTTTGCTGTTTGCTGCTGTGAGAATGCATGCTTCTTTGATCCCTCTGGGGTAGCGTATCAACATATTGTTCTCTAGTCTAAAAGCAAAATATTGCAGATGTTGGAAATCTGAAATAAAAGTAGAAAATGCCAGTAAATCTCAGCAGGCTTAGCAGCATCTGTGGAGAGAGAGACTCAGTTAATGTTTTGAGTCCATTTAACTCTTCTTCAGAGCCAAACAGAAGTAGAAATATGAGGAATTTTATATTGTTTAAGAAGGCGGTGGAGCAGCTGGATCAAGGTAGAAGATCAGGGATAGGTGACAACTAAGGTGAGATTGACAAAAATGTCATGGGTACAAAACAAAAGGAGTGTTAATGGTTATGGTAAATAGTAAAAAAGGTGCTGATAGTGGCATAAAGGTAAGATAGCAGAGAATTCTCTCCTCCATCGTGACCCCTTTTTAAATACAATTTTAAAAAATTTTATTTTATTTATTTGTTCATTTTTTATCCTTTTCCTCCAACCTCTCCTCCCCCCAACAGGGCCATCTGTCTCCTTGTTTCTATGTTGTACTTTTACAGGGCACAGGCCCTTGTTCTGCTATTAACACCCTCTGCTATCTTACCTTTATGCTACTATCAGCACCTTCTTTACTCTTTACCATGACCATTAACACTCCTTTTGTCTTGTGCCCATGGCATCTTTGTCAATCATTCCTTACCTGTTACCTATCCCTGCTTTCTATCTTGCTCCAGATGCCCCCTCTTAAACAATATAAAATCCCTGACATTTCTACTTCTCTTTGGCTCTGAAGAAGAGTCATATGGGCTCGAAACGTTAACTCTGTTTCTCTCTCCATAGATGCTGCCAGACATGCTGAGTTTTACCAGCATTTTCTGTTTCTATTATGGTTCTCTAGCAGATGACTGTGTTCTCTATCAGATGACTGAAATGAGGCGATTGTCAAAAACATCAGAGCATCTACAATTCTCACAAGCACAGGAAAACGGTTTGATTACAGAAGATCACTGCAGGTCAGATTCAATCATTTGACACAGCTTAATAATTGCCACTCTGGAGATATTCAAAATCCTCAAACACTACTCCTCCATTAATCCCAGTTATGGCATCCTAAGCATGTCAGTACAAGCCTTCATAAAAATGCTAATTAAGTTAATTAATGAGGGCGGATCCAATTGAAGTAATTGCTCTTACTCAAGCTGGCTATAAGTCCAGTTTTGAGCGAGCAGTCGTATAACAATCTCCTCACCAAATGCACCAACAAGCATTTTGCTTCTATCATAACTGCCAATCTCATTTAAAATAAGGATTCGGATTGTCAAGAATTGTGATCATTTGGGTGCTGATTTCTTGGGAAAAAGCTGGAGGGATAATTTCCAACTTTGTATATCAGTTGAAAGCCTCAGCTACCAAGAGGGAACATTGGAAATCTGGTACACACTGTGCTTAATTTTCTGATGAATTAATGAGCTTTGTAATGACACTTCTTTGGCTCAATGCCAACTGCCTTGGGTTCTGAACCCAGAAGAGAATATGTATTAAAAAACTGAGCTGTCAGTTATCGATTGCTTCTGAAGATGAAAGTTCAATTTTTCATTGGTTCAAAACTGGAGTTAGTGGTCTGGAAATTTTCCTGATCTCCCACTGTAGCTTTGGAAGGAAACAGACAGAGTTCCCAGCAAAGTGGTGTAAGTATTATATTCAGCTGTGTTATGAGGTGGAAAGACAGAAAGGTCCATTTGAAAGGTGTCATCATCCTATCCCTGTTGGATGGCGTGAGTTAAAATTGATCCATGCAGTTATAAGGACCTTCTCTTTGTCTGAGGCCATTTACATTACATTAAGAGTCCCATGCCCTCTTTATCCATGATGACTTCTTTATTTAACACAGCTAACAAATCTGCCATTCATGCCAACTGATGAAACCTGCTTCAACATCTTGCCAAAAATACTTTCTGGAGAAACAATATCTGCAGTGCTAAGATATTTTAATTTCTAATTGTGTGCCAACCTTATTCTGCAATGTTATTTTACCTGCTTGACAGCATATGAAATATCATCTTTTCTGCTGTGAATTGCTTAGCTACTACCTTAGTGGTAGGAGTAAGGAGCTGTTTCGCTGTTGTGTGAATGTGCCCTCATTTCACAGCAATTGTCTATAACATCTAGAGAAGGGATACTTAGATTACAATAGTGTCTTGATGAGCAGCCTTCATATTCAGTTTCATTGGAGCATGTGATAATAGTTTATAGTTTTCTGATAGTGAATAGAAAAATACAAAGAGCAGAAGTTGGCATTAGACACTTCCTTTTAAGTCCTTCTCCCAGCTTTCATATTCTTTATAGCTCTTTCAATGATTTGGGTCACCTCTCATATGAAGTGACAGATATGAAGTAAGGGGGAATCCTCTCCCTGTAAGTACTCTGCCATGGCTGCTAGGGTCTGTACTTTCTCTGCAATACAAAGACATTGAGTTCCAATTGTTAAGGTGACATGCAGCACTACCTACATATCAACACGCGGACCATAGCAGTTGTGACCACATGTACATGGAACATTCAGTTACATTAGTTGGGAGGACTCCATTGAGCTGAATGTTTGTAAGGATATGAGAGAAGGAATAGTTCCACACGAGTGCTATGGCTGGAAAGAGCACTTTATTGCTTCATGGGTATTACTATTTAGGATGGATAGTAGTTTAAGACTGTGTGAGGAGTAGGTAATTTTACCTGCCAAATACTATCAGTATACTGCATTAATTGTATGTGGATTCTCACAGTTCAGTGACTTGGTAACCTCATTGAATTATTTTCCGACCGTGTTTCTGAGCACATGATAAAGCTGCATTTAGTTTCTGTCAGCAGCCTTATGAGGATTGCTAGATCATTGGATATATTATTGACTCCCAATTTTCCAGTAATCGAACAGCACTCAGAAACAACAATGTGATGTATACTTAATCAAATGCCCATTTTGAACAAAATTATTTGTTTCCAACTTGGATTTTAGGGATTAATATCTCTGCCCTGGAATTGTTGCTGATAATGACTTTCATAAGGTAAATCCCTAAATGAGAGAAGCTGAATGCAAGATGGACAGGAGAGAGAAAGAGAGAAAATAAAGTACAGAGCAAAAGAGAAAGGGACTGAGGAGTTCAGCTTTTACATTGTAAATTAAATAGAAAACGTGGCAGAGCATTCTCTCCAGTGCAATCACATCCTTCCTATATTGCGGATTCCAGAACTGCACGCAATACTCTAGCTGTGGCCTAACCAGCGTTTGATACAGCTCCAGCATAACCTCCGTGCTTTTATATTCTATGCCTCGGCTAATAAAGGCAAGTATCCCATATGCCTTCTTAACCACTTTATCTACCAGTCCCTCTACCTTAAGGGACCGGAGGACATGCACGCCAAGGTCCCTTTGATCCTCGGTACTTCTGAGTGTCCTACCCTTCACTGTGTATTCCCGTGCCTTGTTTGTCCTGCCCAAGTGCATCACCTCATACTTATCTGGATTAAGTTCCATTTGCCACTGATCAGCCCATCTGACCAGCCCGTCTATATCTTCCTGTAATCTAAAGCTATCCTCCTCAATATTTACCCCACCCCACCAATTTTTTGTCATCCGCAAACTTACTGATCAACGCTCCTACAATTAAGTCTAAATCGTTTATATATACTACAAACAGCAAGGGACCCAACATTGATCCGCATGGAACCCAACTGGACACAGGCATCCAATCACAAAAACACCCCTCGACCATCACCCTCTGCTTCCTGCCACTTAGCCAATTCTGGATCCAATTTGCCAAATTGCCTTGGATCCCATGGGCTCTTAACTTTATTATCAGTCTCCCATGCAGGACCTTATCAAAAGCCTTGCTGAAGTCCAAGTAGACCACATCAAATGCATTGCCCTCATCTACACATCTTGTTATCTCTTCGAAAAATTCAATCAAATTGGTCAGACATGACCTCCCCTTAACAAAACCATACTGACTGTCCTTGATTAATCCTTGCCTCTCCAAGTGTAGATTAATGCTGTCCCACTGAATTGCTTCCAATATTTTCCCCACCACTGAGGTTAGACTGACTGGCCTGTAGTTCCCTGGTTTATCCCTTCCTCCCTTCTTGAATAAAGGTACCACATTGGCTGTCCTCCAGTCCTCTGGCACCTCTCCTGTGGCCGGAGAGGTATTGAAAATTATTGCCAGTGCCCCTGCTATTTCCTCCCTTGCCTCACTCAACAGCCTGGGATACATTTCATCTGGGCCCGGAGATTTATCTACTTTTAAGCCTGCCAGACCACTTAGAACCTCCTCCCTTTCTTTAATTATATCACAGTCCTTCTGCCTGATTTCTATACCCACATTGTCCCTCTCACTTGTGAACACCGACACAAAGTATTCATTTAGAACCCTACCTACGTCTTCTGGCTTCACACACAAATTACCACTATGGCCCTTACTAGGCCCTACTCTTTCCCGAGTTATCCTCTTATTCTTAGTGTACTTGTAAAATAACTTTGGATTTTCCTTTATTTTACCTGCCAATGCTTTTTCGTGCCCCCTTTTGGCTCTCCTAATTTCCTTTTTAAGTTCCTCCCTACACATTCTATACTCCTCTAGGGCTTCCGCTGTTTTGAGCCCTCGGTATCTGCCATAAGCCTCCCTTTTTCTCTTTATCCAATCCTGTATATCCCTCGACATCCAGGGTCCCTTAGTCTTTACTGGAATATGTTGGCCATGTACTCTCCCTATTTCCTTCTTGAATGAGTCCCACTGCTTTGATGCAGGTTTACCTGAAAGTAGCTGCTCCCAGTCCACTCTGGCCTAATCATATCTGATGTTATTAAAATGGGCCTTCCCCCAATTTAGAACTCTGATTTCTGGCCCATCCTTGTCCTTTTCCATAACAACCTTGAATCTAATGGAGTTATGATTACTATCTGCAAAATGCTCCCCCACTGATACCTCTGCCACTTGCCCAGCTTCATTCCCTAAAATTAAGTCCAGGACCGCCCTCTCTCTTGTAGGGCCTTCTAAGTACTGGCTTAAAAATCTCTCCTGGATGCATTTTATGAATTCTGCTCCCTCTAAACTTATCACACTATGACTAACCCAGTTAATGTTGGGGAAGTTGAAATCCTGCAATATTACTACCCTATTATTTTTACATTTCTCTGAAATTTGCCTACAAATCTGCTTTTCTATTTCTCTCTGACTGTTTGGGGGCCTATAGTACACTCCAAGCAATGTGATTGCTCCTTTTCTGTTTTTAAGTTCTATCCATATGGCTTCATTTGAGCAGCCTTCTAAGATGTCATCCCTCCTTACTGCTGTAATTGATTCTTTGATCAATATTGCGATACCCCCTCCTCTTTTACCTCCTTCCCTGTCTCGCCTGAAGACCCGATATCCTGGAATATTGAGCTGCCAATCCCGCCCCTCTCTCAACCCATGTCTCTGTGACAGCAATGACATCATACTTCCATGTGTTAATTTGTGCCCTCAGCTCATCTGCCTTATTCGTCAGACTCCTTGCATTAAAATAAATACCATCCAATCTTGCCAAGCTCCCTTGTGCCTTAACTGGCCCATAATTTCTATGCCTTCCAGACTCACTTGCTCTCTCTTCTAATTTTGGCTGTGTATCTCCCCCTGCTGAATCTCCTCTCAGGAGATCCCACCCCCCTGCCAAGTTAGTTTAAACCCTCCCCAGAACCCTATCCATAAAGAAAAAATAATAATTTTAAGCTATGTCCCCTCATGTGACAGCGTCGCATGAGCTGGGACATGTCAATGAACTGTAGTAAAACTTTCATTCAATTTATAAACACTTCATGAAACCTCATCCCGCCTGTGGATGAGGTTTCATGATAAATGCGAAGGCTGTCTGGGCTCTTTGCCTGTCCTTCAACCTTAAGGTTGGATGGGCAGCTCTGATAAATATTTCAATTGGCATTTAAATGGCCTTAATAGGCTTTTGACAATTTGGCAGGCGCACAGCCGATTTTGCTGAACTGAAAATCGGAATGACTTGCGGTGCTGTCGGGTAGCACGCCTGATGTCATCGCGCGTCATTTTATGTGTCAGCGAGTGGGGCCCACTCCCACACACCGACCCGAAGATTCTGGCCATTGAACGCCCTGAAGGATTGCTTGCATGTAACCTAACTCTGCAGTGAAATGCGGAAGTAGACAAATGCAGACAACTTCTGGGCATGCTGTCAATTACTGTGCTTTTAACCCTCACCTGCTCCCAAACCCATAAGCTGCTAATATTTACTCCAATGTTTCAGATTGATGAATTTTCATTGGAACTCGGGACAGGATTTACATCCCATGTGTGGATGCGTACCTGATGCAATTAGGCAAAAAATAGTGCGCAATGACGCTGGGCGAGTATCCCGACATCATTGTGCACTCGTGGGATATTTTGGTCAGTGGGTGCATGTGAGAGTTGGCAGAGGCCCGCTGACAATTAGGAAGCTTATTAAGACCCTTAATCAATTAACTTAAACCTATTTTTTGCTGCCCGTCCAACCTTACGTTAGGTGGGCGGGTGAATCGGCCAGGTGGCCTTTTGATTTTTTGGCAAACCTCATCCATGGGTGGGATGAGTTTTCCACAATTAAATGATAAATAAATATAAATTTTTGGGTAGAATTTTTACTCTGCTCATGTTATTATGGGTAGAATTCTACACCCCCCCACCTCCCCACCCCAATCGGGTCTATGCCGCCATTTTATGTGGGCAAGCCAATTAAGGGCTACCCAGCGTGACGCGCACCTGGAAACGACGAGCACTCCCTGTGCGAGCGGAAGGGTGGGGTAGGCGTTCCCTGAGTCAGGAGCGCACTCTTTTGCCCATGCGTACAAAGAGCCAGCTCTGTGCCTCAGGGAGATTAAGTGCTGGAACATGTGCATTAATTTCAATAAAATTTTTTGAGAAAATTTAAAATCATTTCTGAAACCTCATCCTGTCCGTGGATGAGTTTCTATGAAAAATGTGAAGTCCGCCTGGGCTCTTCACCTGCCCACCAACCTTAAGGTTGGATGGGCAGCTCCATTAATTATTTTAATTGTATGTTAAGTGGCCTTAATAGGTCTTTGACGGTTCAGCGGGTGCGCCAGCCGTCTCAGCTGCGCACCCGCTGAACTGAAAATCTAAAAGACACTCGATGATGTCGGGACATTTTTTTCAGGTTTTAAAAATCTTTATATTTGATTTAAAAAATTTTCATCTCCCTGAGGCAGCTCTCTGCCTTCAGGGAACTTTAAGTGAGCGCTCCCCCGAATTTTGCGCTTGCACTCCTCCCGCCAACCCTCCCCCCCCACCTCCCCCAACCTCGGCAGCCTTTCCGCCACTTTTCTTCATGCTGGCTGGTTGGTAATTGGCCAGCCAGTGTGAAATTGCAGTCAGCGGCTGTTCGCAGGCTGTGGACCGTTTCCCAGCTGCTCCCAGGTCTGCCCGCTGTGCCTGCCCGACAACCTGAAAATCCTGCCCCGAGAGAATTTAGACATTTAACAGTGTAAAAGCAAGTACAGGGCAAGGGAAAGCAGAAAAATAACTTTGTGACATGGAAAACCTTTGTAAACTTTTCAAAATGTGCCATGGGAGCCATTGGATTATTAGATTTGCCTATCAGCAATGGAGCAAACCAATGATGGCTGTTGACGCACAAAAAATAGTTTCAAGCACAAATCAGTGATTGGAGAATAATGGGGAGACCGTTCAAACCCTCTTTCCAGCAATTATCTTTCTCTTTGAATATTTTATATTTTACGTGCTGCTTCTGAGATCATGGGCAGAATCTTCGGCTCGGCGAGCAGGGACGGGGCCCGCTCGCTCAGGCGTAAAATGATGCACGGTGATGTCGGGAGTGCCGGCCCAGCGTCACTGCGTGTCATTCAGATTTTCAGTTCGGCAGGCGCACACTTGAGTCGGCTGCGCGCCCACCAGACTGTCAAAGGCCTATTAAGGCCAGTTAAATATTAATTAAAACAACAAACTGGACTGCCGGTCCAACATTTAAGGTTGGTGGGCAGGCAAAGAGCCCAGGCGGCCTTCGCATTTTTCATGGAACCTCATCCACGGGCGGGATGAGGTATCATGAAGGGTTTTAAAGGTTTGAAAAATTTTTAAATAAAATTAATAGACATCTCTCAGCTCATGTGACAGTTTCACATGAGGGGATATGTCCTAAAATATTTTTTTCTCCTTTATTAAAATTTAAAAAAACTTAAACTAATCTCCCTGAGGCAACTCTGTGCCTCAGGGAGATTTCTGCGCTCTTTCATGCACATGTGTGAAAGAGCGCAGGCCCCGAGTCAGGCAATCCCCCCACCCGCACAGGGAGCACTCAGGGGGGCGGGCCTTATTTGTCCCAGCCACGTAAAGTGGGCGCCCGTCCGTGCCCGCTCCCGCCCAACCCCTCCTGAAGGGGAGAAAATTCTCCCCCATGTCAGAGATGCCAGTTGTGCTACATGAAGAAAACTTGGACAAGCCTTCAATATATGGAAAAATAAAAATTCAATCAAAATTTAATTGCTGCAAAGAGACTTTAAGAGTCTCCTAATTGCACAATAGTTACTGATTTTTGGGTCAAATTGCTATTTTTCCATCAGAAGAATTGGATTATTGGAGTACATCATAAGCAGGATCCACTGACTACAGTGGACCTGTTTGTAAATTCAATTTTATGACACTAGAGACTGAAGAATAAATGTTTTAATCTGAGATCAATTCCTGTGGAAAAATGAAGAGATCATCAAAGTCAATTTTTGATGGTCGCTTTTAGAAGTTATGCCTGGTTCCAGATTATCTCTTTTCCTGGGATTTGGATAAAACCTAATCTAAGTGAATTAACCTGGATGAAGTAAAAAAGAATTGAATAAGACTGTCAACTTAGGCTACATTTTGTGGAGCAACTGAGCAAGGAACAAAAGATTTATTTTAAAAATGTGTATGCCTGGATTTTGCACAGTGTCAATGACAAGCTTATCGCCGCTGCTGGTTAATTCCCCTGATTTGATGCTGCTGCGCATTTCTTCCAGGATCTTCTGATCCTGACTTTCACAGAAATGCACCACGCAGTGTCCCTTGGGGAACTCTGGAGCAGAGTATAAGCAAGGAAAGACAGGACATGCCCCCACTTTTTACAGCACTATTTGCCATATGGTAAGTTTAAAGGTTCAGCCTTTGAATGTCATGAATGGGTGAGTGAATGAATGGGTGAGTGGATGAGTGAGTGAATGGGTGAAATAACAATAAATCAAAAGGTGAAAGGGCCAGAGAAACTTAAAACAATTACAATCACCAGCAAAGGTTATTGAGAAAATTATTAGAACTAAAGGCTGACAAGTCCCCAGGTCCTGATGGACTTCATCCTATGGTGTTGAAAGAAATGGCTGCTGAGAAATTAGATACATTCTTTTTAATTTTCCAAAATTCCCTAGATTCTGTAAAGGCCCCATTAGATTGGAAAATAGTGAACCTTTATTCAAGAAAGGAGGAAGACAGAAAGCAGGAAACTATAGGCCAGTCAGCTTGACATCTGTATAGGGAAAATGCAGGAACTTATTATTAACGAAATTATAGCGGGGCACTTAGAAACTCATAATGCAATCAACAGATTCAACATAGTTTTGTGAAAGGGAAATCATGTTTGACAAATTAATTAGGGTTCTTTGAGGAAGTATCAAGCAACATGGATAAAGGGGAACCTGTAGATGTGGTGTACTTAGATTTCTAGAAGGCATTTGACAAGGTACCACGTCAAAGGTTACTCCACAAAATGAGAGCTTGTGTTGTATAAAGTATCATATTAGCATGGAGAGAGAATTGGTTCGCTAACAGAAAATAGAGAGTAGGGTTAAATGGGCCATTTTCAGGTTGGCAAGGTGTAATGAGTGGAGGAGTGCTGGGGCAACTATTTGCAATCTATATCAAAGACTTGAATGAAAGGACTGAACGTCTGGTTGCTAAATTTTCTGAAGACACAAAGATAAGTAGGAGAGTAAGTTGTGAAGAAGACATAAGGGTTGGGATTTGAAATTCCTGCTGAATGTCAATGGATGTTGTGCTGGGTCATCAAATTTTCAGTCTTGCCCATGGAGGAAAATTTCAGCCAAGGAGCCTGCAAAGGGATATAGATAGGTTAAGTGTGGGGAAAAAAGTATGTCAGACATAGTATAATGTGGGAAAATGTAAACTTGTCCACTTTGGCAGGAAGAATAGGAAAGCAGCATAATATTTAAATGGAAAGAGATTGCAGAACTCTGATGTATCGAGGGTTCTGGGTGTTCTGGTACATGAATCATAAAAAGTTTGTATGCATGTACAGCAAGTGATTAAGAAGGCAAATGGAATGTTGTTTTTTATTCTAAGGGGAATGGAATATAAAAGTAGGGATTTTTTGCTAAGTTGTACAGGGCATTGGGACCACATCTAGAGTACTGTGTATAGCTTTGATCTCCTTACTTAAGGAAAGATATAATTGCATTGGAAGCTGTGTAGAGAAGGTTCACTCCATTGACTCCTGGAATGAAGGGATTGTTTTTTGAGGAAAGGTTAGACAGTTTGGGCCTGTATCCATTGAAGTTTAGAAGAATGACAAGTGATCTTATTAAAATGGATAAATCCTGAGGGGACTTGACAGGGTAGATTCTGACAGAATGTTTCCTCTCGTGAAGGAATCTAGAACCAAGGGACACAGTTTCAAAATAAGAGGTCTCCCATTAAGATGGAGATGAGGAGAATTTTTTTCTCTGAGGGTAGTTAGTCTGTGGAATTCTCTTTTCCCAATAGAGCAGTGGAGTCAGGGTCATTGAATATTTTTAAGGCCAAGTTGAATAGATTCTTGACTGACAAGAGATTCATAGGACAAAGGGGGTAGAAAGGAAAGCAAATGCGGCAATCAGATTGGCCATGATCTCATTGGGTGGTGGAGCAGGTTTGAGAGGCTGAATAGCTTATTCCTGCTCCAATTCTTATGTTCATATGTATATTCGTGAGTGAGTGAATGGGTGAGGTGGGGAAGTGGGTTTGTGTGTCGATGAGGTGAGTAAGTGGGTAGGTGGGCTTTAAGTGGGCGAGGTGGGTAGGTGGATAAGTAGGTAGGTCAGTAGTTGGTTTTGGGGGTTAGTCAGGTTGAATTGGAGGGTTGGTTGGGTCAGGAGGGTAGTCAGGTTGTTGGGAGGGGTAATTGGGTCGGGAGGACCCTAGTCAGGTCTGGTCAGGTGGGTAGTCTGGTCAGGATGGGGGTTATGTAATTCAACTCAGAGTTGGAGACATTTGCAGAGGTTCCTGGGGGACAGGGTAATTGTCCATCAGGTGTTTAAACTTTTTAAGAAATTCTGTGTGTCAGGACTTCCACAGAGTCCCGACATGCCTCTTTGGTTGTACACCCGGGCTCAAATGATACGGAAACAGGAAGTTTTGGCCTATAATCTCTAAAATTAAGCCTGCAAAACAGGACCCATCAAAATCTTTTTTTATTCATTCTTAGGGTATTGGCATTGCTGACAAAGCCATTATTTTTGTCCATCCTTTGTAGCCCTCAGAATGAGATGGTTGCCTTCTTCTTTAAACTTCTACAGTGAACGTTTGATAACTCAGTGACTCACTATGCCATTTTGGAGGGCAATGGCCACAATCAGGGAAGGGGACACACTTACTGTGATCAATGGTGTGTTAGGGGAGTCTGCCCACCAGTGAGAGGTGTCTAACACAAGGTAGGCTGAAGGTTTCATTGAGGCCCAGAGGAGCCTTCTTGCCTGTGTAGCCCACATAGGAACATCAAAAATAAATTTAAAATCTACCTTTTGTGCTTCTGCTGGTCCAGAATCTGACTGCAGACAGCTTTTGCCTGATGGGGGTCTGACGCTGACCCTCCCTTCACTCGGGCCTCTGATCAGAATTGCAGATCAGGTCCTGATAACATCCTTATTTCTAATCTGCATATTTAAAACAGGAATACAAAAAACAAAATACCGTGTTATGCTGGCGATCTGAAATAAAAACAGAAAACGCTGGAAATATGCAGCAGATTTGGCAGTCATTCTGGGGAGAGAGAGACAGTGTTCCTGGGCTGAATTTTTCCGGCCCTGTGGATATAGTGCATTCCCGGCTCTGTTGTACTTTCCCAGATCCAAACCAGGAACTGGATTGGCTGCCTGCTCCATGGAGACAGACAGCCAATTAGGGCAATTAAAGCTCCACTTAGGTGCCATTTTACAATGGTTATTTCTCCTAAACCAGAGCAGCCCCGTGCCATGAATGGAGGCTGCCGGCTTAATCGAGGTGGCCTCCCTGTGGCAGAATGGGTGGACATCAGAGCTGGAGACTCCATGGCCCAATGACAGGGCTGTGGGGACAGAAGGCTAAAACCACATTGAAAATTAGTCAGTGGAGGGGCTTCCCTTTCACACCAATGGCCTAACTGACTTTGGCCTCTTTATTTGAGGACGTCAATGCAGGCAACCGAGGGTCCCTTCGTGTTGAGGTGGGCCTGCCGGCTGATTGTGCCTTCAGTCTTGGGAATCTACCCGCCATCCTTAATAGGAAGGCGAATGTGGAGGTGCCCAGTTAGGAGGTCACCCCAGTAGGTTATGCCTGTGGGCCGCTGATGAATTAGCTGGACTCAGGACCCAATTTCAGACTCTTGACACCCGGCAGAAAATCAAGCCCAATACCTCAGGTCAATAACCTGTCATCAGAGTTCTGTAGTAAAAATTCAACATGAAGTCACTGGAAAGAAAAGTCAGATGGTGGAATTTGGCAAGCAATCTGTTATTACCTCATTTGCTCCACCACCAAAATTACCTGAAGATGAATAGGGAGGTACAATTTCCTGTGGTTGGAGGAGTCAGTGTCAAGGGGCTTATCAATGTAAATTGTCACTAAAAGAGTGAGGAGAAAAGTAAGGATAAATTACTTTGAGAAAATTGTTGGAGCATAGAATGCTTTGCTTCGGAACACAGGAAGAAGAGTAAGCTATTTACCCACTCGAGTCTGCTCCATCATTCATTGAGATCATGGCTGATCTGAGGCCTAACTCCATGGCTAGAATTTTACGTTGATTGGGCAGGCACGGGTCTGGCCCATGAAATTTCGTGAAATGATGTTGGGCATGTGTTCCGACGTCATCACACACATGAGCAATATTGAGGTTGGCGGGTGCGCGCACGAGTTGGAGCTGCACCCGCTGACAATTAAAGGGTCAATTAAGGTCATTAAAAGCCCTATTGTCCACGATTTTATGTTGTCTGTGCGAATTCGCGGTCTTCGCATGGGCAAAACAGGGAGGTGGGCAGCCCGTTTTTAACGAAACCTCATCCAAGGGCTGGATAGAAAGGGTCTGTAGCATTGCCATTGTGATTGGTGAGGAGTTTAGGAGTTAGTTTGCTGCTGGTTGTTTAGTGAAACTTGACAGCTTTATCTGTTTTGAGCTTCAGTCTTTGCATTGCTAGCATTCATTTCAAGATCCATTGGTGTCTCCAGGGCCCCTGGAGAATTTATACCATGTGGACCCTTCCAGTAACCAGACTGCCTTCTGTTACCCTGGTAATGGGGATTGTTTACTCCACTGGTGGTATCTCCTCTGAGGAGGGAGAGAGGGGCAGAAGGGAGAGGAGCCAGGTGTTCATAGGCAGCATCCAAGGGAATGACCTGAGGGAGATGGGCAGGCGCAGGGTGCGCAGATCCAGCATGGAGTCCAAGGCATAAGGGGCAGCAGTAGATGCCACTATCCTACTGTCAGGGTTTACAGGCAGCAATGCAGCTGCCTCAACATGTCCGGGGTGCAGTGCTGAAGGAGGCTCCATCTCTCCAGGGAGACTGTGACCTCTATTTGTCAGATGATTGGGCCTGAGGTCACCTCCAACTGTGTGGGTGACCACCCCATGCTGGTGGTTCTGAAGGTCACTGTGGCCCTCAGTTTTTATGCCTCCGGCTCTTTCTAGGGGTCAGAGGGGGATCTGTGTGAAGTCTCCCAGTCAGCTGCATCAAGCTGGTGACTGATGCCCTGTTCAGGCGCGTTATAACATTTATTAATTTCTGGATGGACGAGGCCAGCAAGATTGAGCGAGCTAGAGGCTTTGCTGCGATTGCTGGGTTCCCACGCACCCATGGTGCCATCGACTGCACACTGTGGCCATCAAGGCACCAGCGGGTCAGCCGGGTGCCTTCGTCAGCAGGAAGGGCTTCCACTCCATGAACGTGTAGATAGTGTGTGACCTCAAGATGTAGATTCTGCAAGTTTGTGCAAGGTACCCAGGGAGCTCCCATGTCTCATACATCCTCCGACACTCACAGGTGCCAAGGCTGTTCATGGATTCAGCTCGACTGGATTGATGGCTGCTGCGTGACAAGGGCTAACCATGAAAAAGCGGCTTTTGATGCCACTCCGGCACCCAAGGTCAAAACCAGAGCGGAGTTATAATAGGAGTCATACCATCACAAGTGCGGTGATGGAAGGACCATTGGTCTGCTGAAGATGAGATTCAGATGCCTGGATTGTTCAGTGGATACACTACAATACCCTTTAGAGCATGTGTCTCTGATAGTGGTTGCATGCTGCGCTCTCCGCAATCTGGTTCTGGCAAGGGGGGACCCACTGAAGGAAGAAGATCTTGAGGCAGCTCCACGGGCTCCAGATAATGACTCCAGTAGTGGATCAGAAGAGGAGCCTGGGGAAGAACAGGACGTGGAGGCAGACCACTGGAGCCTTCAGGAAGGCAGGGACACCAGGGAGGCGTTGATTCAACACTCTTTCAGCTAGGCTGCCAACGCACTGCTGCCACCTCATGCCAGGGGTGCTGCCTCCTTACTGAATGTCTGAAATGATCCATTCCAAAGTCCATTCAGTATCTGTTCAATAAAGTTTAGAGCCATTTACGTCCATCATAAGATACTGGCACGCCCTGCACCTACAAAACAAGTGAAGCATACTCAGGCCATGAACACAAAAGTAAAATTTATATAATGCATTATGTAATTTATTTAGTGTATAACTCACAGGAAATGAACATAACAATATAAGACGTTAATGGCCACAGCAGTAAACAAATTAACAAAATATGGCAGAATAGACGATCACCTGTGAAAAGTCCCTCTTCTGCTCACGGTGCCTTAAACTTAGGTTTGTGAGTGCTGTGTCTTGGTGACCCCACCCTTCGCTGGCAGTGACATTGGAGGCAGCCTGCTGACTCTGTTGGCCTTGATGACCTTGGCAGTTGTCCTCTGGCCAGTGGAACCTGTGCAGGCCCCGCCTGGGAGGGAGCGTCCAGTGCTACGGTTGGGCACTCCTCAGTCACTGCAGCCTCCTTGGGTGGCACAGTCACTGGAAGGGGTCAGAGAGGCTGCTGCCATCATCCACAGCCCCCTGAGAAGAACCCGTAGAGATGGCAAGTAGCTCATGTGCCAAGGGGCAGTCGATCTGGAATCTCCTGCTCACCATTGATGATTGGGCACCTAGCAGAGATAATAGGTGACTCACCTATCTCTCACAGCAGCGATGGCCTCCTGGCGTCATTGCAGGTCCAAGTGCAACCCCAGAAACCCCTCATTCTGTTCCTGGAGCTGTCTCTTCATTAGAGTCGCCAATCTCTCAATGGAGGAGGCAGCGTGCTTGGTGCTGAGGGTCAATGCAGTGCTCATGCTCTGCATGGACTCCTCCATGACAGAGACCATGGCATGTAAACCCTCAGGAATCTCCGCCAGATTGTCCCAGTCATCCCACTGGACATCCAGCATCTGCCACCTAATGGACGACTCCAGAGGCTTGTCATCTGCCTCGGACTCAGCATGGCCCTGGTCTCCACCAATCCTCCGACTGCGGTGCCCTGGACACTGGCTTCCACTTGCTCCTCACGTGCATGTGCCATGCCCTCACTGCTGTGCACCGACATTGTAGCCGACAAGCCACCGAGGTGCTGGTATCTGCTCTGGTGCCTGGCGCAGAGAGAGGGTGCGATGCAGGTGTATCTGACAGGCACTGGTCCTCTGGTGTCAAGGGTGGTTCATCGGGGTCCTGCACTCATTTGTTGGATGGTGTTTCTAGAGGATAAAAATGACATGTCATTAGTATTAGTCATCACAACATCACTGTGGATGTTAGGTGGGCTGGTGAGACAATGGAGATCTGCATCATGGTGCTGTCATCTTTTAATGAACAATTGGTTCTCCAGGTTTGAGGTTTCCATTACAGATGAGACAATACAAGAATGTTTACACACTCTAAAACTCACATTTGTGTACTACACTCTTACCTTCATCAGAGACCCCTGCCTCTCCATGACCGGTGGACCGAGCTGGGCGCCAGCACTCTGTCTCTAAGGCATCCATCTCATACCTCATCAACGTGAGCAGGATTGAGGGGTCTCCACCTCTTGACCTCTTGATGTTGTTATGGCTTCTCTTCTGAAAGGTCAGAAAGGACCATTGATTATTCCACTCTCTACCTGCAGTATTATTGCAGCCTGGCCAACCCCACATGAAGAACACCTTGCAGGGCACATCAGAGTCGTGACCATCAACCTGCAAAGCATTCAGGCCAAGCCGCCAGAGCTCACCGCCTTGGCTGGCACCAGTATCGCTGACAGTTGGCACTCAAGACTCTTACACCCCTGAGCATCATGGGGGTTGGCCAGCCATTAACACATCACCACACAGATCCATGCCAACTCGGTGCTCACCCTTGCTGAGCGCAGTAGATTGTTGAACCTTTTGTGGCACTGCACTGTGCCGCACAACATCATGGCCGCTGACCTAAGCTGCCACCTCTGCCAATACTTTCTTGGTCAGGTGTGGTGGCATCCTCTTGCCATCCTTGGGGATGAGGATGTCCTGCCTGTCCTATGAGGATTCCCAGGCACTCATCCAAAACAGGGGGTTGGGGGGGCGGGGAGACTGAGTGTCCATAGGTCTTGCCCTCCAGCCTGGCATGCCCAGCAGGTGCAGATGTCATTGCAGCTCAAAAAAATGTTTTGTCAAACAGCTCCAAAGCTGTAAAGTGTCCCCTGGCAGTCTTCAGGGAGCTGCCTCTGCTGCTTTTAAATTGCCCACCAGGTCGCCATTGAATCCGGCGCCTGACAGGCTCCCTCCCACACCCAGCGCTTTTGACCATTGAGCAGACGCACTTCACACTGGGCGACTCTTCATTGGCCATCCAACGTGGAATCACATTGGAAATGCAGTCTTGCCCGGGAGCGGATTATACATTCACTTCTGACTTGGTGCACACGCCAAATGTGAAATTCAAGCCCTTTGCCCATCTCACTTAATACCTTTGATTAACAAAATTAACAACTGATTGCATTAACTGTCATTTGTGCAGGAGAAGTCCAAACATTGACTATTTTTTTCCTTTACAATATTTACTAACTTCACTCCTAAATGGCATAGTTCTAATCTTTTGTCTCTGTCCTCCAGTCCTTGACTCACCAACCAGTGCAAATAGTTTTACTCTCTCTACCCTATCAGTTCCTATTGATATCTTAAACTTCAAAATCACCTCTTAACCTTCTAAATCCTAGGAAATGCAACCCTAGTAAATGTAATAGGTCCTTGCAATTTAACCCTTGGATTCCAGGTATCACTTTGGCAAATCTGCGCTGCTTGATTCATGGCTGATAGGTCTTTCCTAAGGCTTTGTACCCAGAACAGAAGGTTAAGATGTGATCTAATAAGGGCGTTATATTGCGGAAATGTTACTTCTACCCCTTGTATCCTAGTCCTCCAGATATAAAGACCAGCATTCCATTAGCATTTTTGATTTTTTTTTACTTTTCCACAACATTTGAGTGAGCTATTAGTTTGCACCTCCAAGTCTCTTTGACCTCCACTGTTTCTAGCTTTTTATCATTTTCGAAGTATGCTGATCTGTCATTTTTAGGTCCAAAGTGGATGAGCTCATTTGCCACAGTTTAACACATCAATTTAAACGAGCAAAACTCACAATGCCACCTAGCTTTGGGAGAAATTTTCCGTGGTTGTTGGGCGTTATGGTGGGCATGAGTGACAATATGGCAGGAAGGCCAAAAATTGGTTTCACGACGTTGTGAAACCAGTTTGCAATCATCTGCTCAGCCTGTCAATGGCGAGCCGCATTCCCCACAGTAGCACGTTGGGAACTTTTTAATATGTCTACATATCATGATAAGGCCTGCTGGCCGGAATCATTCCCCCAATGCTGGATCGTCCGAACACGTCGGTGAGATTGCATGCCGACGTGTTTCACAACTGCATTTAGAAGGCCGTGCACCTGCAAGCTGAACTTCGGGGGAACTCGGAAATGAGTACACAGTAACGTTGCGCAGTGCTCATGAGGGTCACCTGTTGGACCTCAAAATTGAGATGCCACACCTGCATGGATGGGCATAGGCAAATCCCATTTTCCCAGCTAGCTGATAGCGCAGTCTCGGAGCAAGGGCTACACTGGAGTTGATGGTAGCGCACAAGCGAATGGTGGAGAGGGCAGTGGCCTGCATTAGGTAAACCTTGTATAAAGCAATCGTTCCTCTGCAGCTGAGACAGTTCAGATGCAGTCACATTGACATGCGTGGAGTCGGGCCTTTAGCTTATCTGCTCACTCAAAAAACGCAGAGGCCTGCAATTGTCACCAAATGCTCCAGAGCTTTTTACCCCTCAGGCAAAGACTGCAAACTAATGAGCATTTTAGTAGACTGCAGAACAATTGGACAACTGGTCATGTTGTACAATCTCCTTGCGGAAGCTGGCCATGGAGCAATCACTGGTGATGGTACAATGTCATCATCCTGGTTTGGACCAGTTTCCCCCATGGTTCAATCTAACAGCACAAACTTGCAGTGCGGGTTAGGAGAATGCCTGCGCCTGAGCTGAGCGCACAGCATGCAGTCCAATGGGCAAAGCTGCTGCCAACTGGTCAGGTGGAATGGGGCGAAGGTGGGTGGGGTTTTGAGAAACTATGAGGTGCACTAAACCCTGTCTATCCAACTGGTAGCCAGCACTCTCTGGGATGTGTCAAGAGGCCTTCAGACTTAATGAAGAAAGGTTCTTAGTACACCCAGGCTAACCCCCCTCCTCCTGTAGGAGGAGTACATCAGGAGCATGCAGCATGGTGACCTAGCTGTGTGCCTCATTGCTTACAGAAAGCAGAGATGAAGGTGAAGAGACCGATGGAGGAAACTGGCTGTGCAGATGGAAGAGTAGCACCCTCAGGAAGAAGGAGCAGCTAGGGCTTCTGTACACGCCGCTGAAGATCCACTGTGAGCTGTCGCTGGCCGGTGCCTAGCTAGACCCAGGGTCTATAGATAGCATTTATCATTCCTGCAGATGATCGAGAACCAGTGTCACTGAAGACTGCGCATGTCCAGGGAACTGGTTGGTTACATCTTCCACCTACTGCAGGATTTGGCGCCATGGGAACATGGAGGGCCTCCACTGCCTGTGTCTGTGAAAGTGACTGGGCGCTGAATTTTTAGCCAGTGGCTCTTTTCAGGGTTCCACAGGTGACCTCTATGGGGTATTACAAGCCTCCATGCACAAATGCATCCATGAGGTCACAGATGCCAACTTCGCGAACTTTGTGCCTGTGATCAGCAAAGCCCAGGAAGCAACAGCACTGGGATTTGCCCAGATCTCAGGTTTCCCACAGATGCAGGATGCCACTGTCTGCTCAGATCTCCGGGCAACAAGTGGTCAACTATGTTAACTGCAAGGGCTTCCACTCGCTGAATGTGCAGCTGGTGTGCGACCACCACAAACACATCCTGTGGTTCTGTGCATGGTTCCCAGGGAGTGTCCACTACTCTTTCATCCTCAGTAGGTCTCAGATCTCTGATGTCTTCCAGGGTCCACAGAGGCTGCAGGGATGGCTCCTCGGGAAAAGGGCTACCCGCAGAGGACGTGGCTGATGACACCCATGCGGCGGCCTCGGACTGCAGCAGAGCAAAGCTATAATGAGGCTTATGCTGCAAATTGCACTCTGAGGGAGCAAACCATTGGGATGTTGAAAATGAGGTTCCAGTGCCTGAACCAGCCTGGTGGAGCCCTGCAATACAGTCCACAGAGGATGTCACACATCACCGTCATCTGCTGCGCCCTTTTACAACCTGGCGCTCCAATGGGGAGAGGAGCTGGCTGAGGAGAAGATGAAGGAGCTGGAGGCCTCCTCCGGTGAGGAGGATGTGGACGAGTATGAGGGTTAGGAGGTCCTCAAAGGTGAGGATGATGGCGATGAGGCCATTGCAATGGCCAGACAAGGCAGGCGCGCACAGGCAGCCCCCATAGCTGCTAGAATTGTGGACAATGATGACGACATGCAGTGAGGAGACACTATCAATCCTCACATTGCAACTGTGAAAGGTTGAATCTTGACTGGCTGATGGCAGTGCACTTGCCCTCTATGGTAAGCCCCCTGTCATGGAGATGCAGCGGAGGCCCATAGTCCCTACATTCCAGGAGGATGATGATGACATGCAGTGGGGACACTCGATGACTGACTCCTGTCTGGCTGATGGCAGATTACGTGTGCTCTGTGAATAGGGTCATGTCATGGAGATGCAGCAGGGAAACTTTAACTTCTCCTGATCCTATGGCATCCTTAGTGAGCTGATCCCTTCAGGGCCACATTGTCGTCAGACACAGATGCTGAGGGGTTGGGGAGCAGCTGCACCTCAAAAATGCTGGGAACGCACAGGGATAATGATGGAAATCTGTGCTATCGGCCCAGGACGTTCTGGCAGCAAAGAAAAGCCCCAATGAGGTGCAGGCACGACTGGTGTGACCAGTGACAGTGAAGGCGCACCATCTGTGTGCTGGGAAGGTTGCACAAAGCACAGGGAAGAGGCCCTGGACTGAGACACCTACCTTTATCTTGTGCAGGGACCAAAGTTTCACATCTGAGCGTTATGAACTCTGCTCATTAGAATAGGGAGCCATAGGCAGGGAGACATTCTTGGGAGTTTATTAACATGTGAACAGTGAACATTATATACAAGTAATTAACACCTGTGGCCAGGCTGTGCAAGTACATCTTCTTAACCTTCCTAACCCTGCCACCAAGTCTTGGTGATCCCCGACATCCACAGCAGAGGTAGAGGCAGCCTGCTGACTGCTGTGCCCTCTCTATGATGACTTGGACAGGCGTCCTCTGGAGGGCTGAGGCCTGGAGGATCCTGGCCTGCTTTCGGGGTTCTGCTGTGTGACTGTGGCACCCTCCTTGGCCTGTGGAGCTGGATTTGTTTAGATCATAGGAAGAGGGGGTTCGGTTGGGCCAGACACTCCCGGAGTCACCTGGGTGGATGGCCCTAGGGTGTGCACCTGCTGATCCTCCTCTGTATGGGTGCCAGAGGGCCCCTGCCTGACTCCTTGAGGAGAAGGGGTAGCTGGAGGGAGATCGAGCTGCCCCGTATCCCTCTCGCATTGACACTTTGGGGGCCAACTATGGCGGCAGTGATGGAGTTGAGCCCGCGCAGCAGTGCAGGAGTGATGTCATCGACTGTGGTCTCCATGGCGGCTGCCATCCTATCTGTGTTGACCTTGGTGCGTTGGCATGTTGGTGCAATCACCTCATAGTGAAGTCGGATGGACTCCTCCATCATGCCTTGCAATCTAGGAGTGCAGCAGACATCTCTTCCTGATGTTCATGAGCTTGCCTTTGCAGCTCTAGCAACTGTGACATAACTGAATCCAGAGGCTCGTCATCTGACTTGGTGTCTGCAGATTTATGGCCTTCAGCAGTCCTCTGAGCGCTGGAGACCTGGGAAGTACCTGCTGCCACCTGTTATGGATCAGACCGAGCGATGTTCTCACCAGATTGTGATCCTGAGACTACTCTAAAGTTAGGTCCCATCAAGGTGCGTGATTCTGCGCTGGTGGAGGGAGTGGGTGAACACTGTGACAACTCTTCAATGTCGGTTTCAGCAGATTAATCTCCTGAGGTGTCTTCAGAGGTTGAGTCAGTTCCCTGTGTCATGGACTCCATCGGCTGTTTCCCAGATGTGCCTGCAAAAGCAAGTTTAGTGCATGGCAGTGGCCTGTGAAACAGGACACATCACTCACAGCATTGTTGCCTGATGGATGTTGCACTGCTGGATCCTCACTTGGTTCAGCACCGCCGACCTCATTGTCAGCACAGGAACGATCCAGATCCTTGCCGGCCAGCTGGATGGCTTTGTTTTCAAAGTCCGCGAGGACCTTGATTTCAATCATTCCTCCACCAATCTGTGCCCTCTCCCTTTTGTTGTGTGCCAGCTTGTCCTGCATGAATAGAGATGGAGAAAGTGTAAGCAGGATGCCTGCCAGGCCAGCTGATAAGTATGCCTAGTCTGTGCAGGTGGTGAGTGGTCCCATGGACGGGATGAGGACAATGAAGGTGTGTGTGTGAAAGAGTGAATGGTGGTGTCCCTTGCACTGGCAGTGAGTGAGGACCCTGTGGATGTGTGATGGGCTTGTGTGTGTGTGAGTTGAGAGTGATGAGAAGAGTGACTTACCCTGGTGGAACGGAAGAGACCATTCATTCTCTTTCGGCACTGGATTGCTATCCTCTTTTATAGAGCATTGGCACTGCCCACCGTTACCACCGAGCTGGATTGGTGATGTTGCTGCTCCTCCTGTGGCCAGAGCTAGGTTAGAGGACATGACAGTGGGCTTCCAAAAGGCAATCCAGGGACGTGTCACTGAACTGAGGGACTGCAGTCTTCATGTCTTTTGAGGCCATGTCTTCCATGCAGTAGTCCTGGGCTGGAAGCGCTGAGAGATGTGTGCACAGTTGCACTTTAAATATGGCAAGGAAGCTGCGAGGTGACGGCGTGTTGGGTGAATTGGAAGGCGCCCTCCAGCAAAACAACGCGTTTCCAGGGAATACTTGATTAATGAGGCGGGATTGGGATGATACTGCGTGAAAAGCTGCCATTGCAGTTGACGAGTAAAATGTCCTTTTTCCTGCCCGCTTCTGCACTTAGTGAAAACCTGGGACGATTCTGTCCTTTGTGTCGTCGGCAAACTTGGAAATGTGGCTTTCTATCCCATAATATGTCATTAATAAATACAACAAATAGTCGAGGCCGCAACGCAGATTCCTGTTGGATTCCACTCGTCACATCCTACCAATTAGAGTACCTGCCCATCATCTCTACTCTCTGTCTCCTGCCACTTAACAAATTTCCTAACTAGGTCAATACTTAGCTTTCTATTCCATGGGCTTTAACTTCAGTTATGAGGCTCTTATTGAATGCCTTCTGGATGTCTGTATAAATAACATCTATCAATATTCCCCTGTCCACTATTTGAAGCACCTCTTCAAAAACTTCAATCAGATCCATAAAACATTAGGAAATGGTTGTATCAGAAACTGATACATCCTTTAAGGGAAATGGCTAATTATTTAGAAGTAGAGGAAGAAGTAGCACTATGGGGAGAGGACAGAGCAGTGAAATTAATTTTGCAATAATCTATCAAAAATCTGGCACTGATATGATGGGCCAAACGGCCTCCTTCGATGCTACAAAAATCTTTGGTTTTGTGAAAAAAATGTCAGGGGAGAACTTTCACAACAGATTCTGAATTGTACATAGCCTGCTCTAGAAAAATGGAGCAGTAGGAGGCAATGCCTTTGCTACCTAGGATTGAAAGTGTGTAGATATTAAAGGGCCATTGTCTTATAGAGAAATGTTCAGCAAGGGATTTTTAAATTCAAGGAGAAAAGCCATGATTTTTGCTGTAGTTATATTTTTATTGTTTATAATACCAAATTTGTTTCTCTTTTTGTCATTAGAGCATGCTTCCAGAGCAGTGGTCACCCTTCAATACCTCACTCAAGTGCTTATTCTTCATGTGTCAGTCAAGATAGTAAATATTGTTTGGAAAGCTGTTTTCAACTGATTCATGTTTTTACCTCATCTGTTTGTAAACAAATGATAAAATACTTGCCATATGTTCCATAAAGACTGTGTACCTTTAAAAAGTGCCCTAATTTTAATGAAAACAATGATTGATGTATTTAATGTAGCTGAATATGCACCAATTTAGGTCAATTCAAGTCTTATTTTCCCATAAGGGCTAAACAAGCATCTCTTCCAAAATTGAGAAATGAAATGATGCTGGAAGCAGAAATTGTGGAGCATTTCCAATTAATTCCCAGAAAATTGGTGAGATCACAGTGTGGGATGAGGTGAATGTTGGATGACTGACTGTAAGAGACTAAGGAAATAATCTTTACAAAAAGCAATTGATCTGCTAAAGGCAGGCATTCATAAACTAGACTATTATTATATGTTGTATACAAGCTCCAGTTCAGCTTCCAAATAAGCATTCTGCTCTGGTTAAAAGAGTGCTTTGTGTTTTGTATCACTCCTCAAGGTGATTTACAAACATATATCAAATGTATAGCAGAGCACAAATTAGTAGGACACTTTGAGATACTGCTTAATCTATAGCCCCATACTACAAATTTAGTGGGGCCAGTGTGAACTTTGAGAACGTGGTTCACTTTTGATGAATAACACTGAATTTGCAATATGCGTAATTTTTTACCCAACTGTGACCTCAATGACAGAAACTACAAAAATAAATTTCAATTCAAATTTTAATGTTGTTGAAGGTTGCTAGTTTATTTGTGGGCTTGGAGTCTGCTATAGGGTGGCAGAGTTGCACTTTTGTACCCAAAGAAGCGAGCACGGGGAGACGAAGGCAGCAGAAGAAGAGTTCATTTCATGCCTGGAATTCATTGAGGTTAGCGTGTGAGGGTATGAAACTGAGTCCTTTGCTGAGTACAGAACGTTCAGCAACAGAGAGGGGAAGGTCAGGGGGTATGGTGAATACACAGCAAGGGCTGAGATTAGAGGACGGGATGGGGTCAGAGGGACGGGAAGGGGTGGAGGGTCCTGGATGGACATTGGTATTAATAAGTTGTTGGAACTTGCGTTCTTTAGCACCTGAACAGAAGAGGATAAATTTCTTGTTAAGACGTCGGATGAGACAAAGAATAAAATGAAAGTGGGGACAAGGACAACTTTGAGATAGGGTGAGTCGGTGCTGTTGGAGAGAGAGGTCGAGTGTGTTAACATGGCGGTGCATGGCACTGAGTGAGGATCTTCTTCTTAAGTTTACTAACAATACACTCAGCAGCAACTATATATGTGCTTTCAACTCCAACTCTATCTTTACACTGTCAGCTGAGGTAGCCCATGCTACTCTCCCATTGGTTGCTACAGATCCTGTGATCTTCCCTAACCAGTATTATTGCTAAAGGTACACTACACACTAAATAAAACCATAATTACTACATTTCTCCCCCTTTAACTCGGCTATACATATTATATTTACAAGTACATATTTTTCAAGACAACATAATATTTACACTGGGTAAGGAATTTACAAGTTCAGTATTTCAGGTGGTTTCCTGGTATGTGTGGAACATCGCAGCTCCACAACTTCAGATTCTTTGTCAGGAACCTCCTTTTCTAGGGTTGCCTGAACATCAGGTGATTTGGTGGGCATTTGAATTTCTGTCTCCTCAACTCTAACAGGAACATCAGACATGTCAGTCCTGGGTTGAGTATCCTCAACAGGAAACGGAGACCTGTTCATGGTCACTGGTGGAACCATACCTTGATGAAATGAAATCTGGCTTTCACAACCATATTTCCTTCCTCAGCGACTGTCCGACTTATCTCTGACTTAGCCCATGTGGGCTCCAACTGAAATTCCATCCCTCGTGTTTCGAACCCAACCAGGATTACAGGTATCTCTGGGACATACAATGCTCCTTGGATTGCTGTTCTCGCGGCATCCTGAGATCCACACTCAGTGCCATGCACCGCCATGTTAACACACTCGACCTCTCTCCAGCAGCACCGACTCACCCTATCTCAAAGCTGTCCTTGTCCCCACTTTCATTTTATTCTTTGTCTCATCCGACGCCTTAACAAGAAACTTATCCTCTTCCGTTCAGGTGTTAAAGAATGCAAGTTCCAACAACATATTGATACCAATATCCATCGAGGACCCTCCACCCCTTCCCATCCCTCTGACCCCATCCCGTCCTCTAATCTCAGCCCTTGCCATGTATTCACCATACCCCCTGACCTTCCTTCCTCTCTCTCTTGCTGAATGTTCTGTACTCAGCAAAAGACTCAGTTTCATACACTCACGCCCTAACCTCAATGAATTCCGGGCTCGGCACAATGCTGAACTCTTCTTCTGCCGCCTTCAATTCCCCATGCTCGCTTCTTTGGGCAGGAGTCCTCTCCCCATTCCACGGATCCTTTCACCCGCCTACAGTACTTTCCCTCCACCTGGACCCCTCCCTCTGGCCTCTTACCTGCTCTCAATCTTTTCATTGAGAACTGTTGGCATGACAGCGGCCGTCTCAATTTCTCTGCCCCTCTCACCCGCTCTAACTGTCTCCTTCTGAACTTCTGGCACTCCGTTCTCTCAGGTCCAACCCTGACTGTATTATCAAACCTGCCGACAAGGGTGGTGCTGTTGTTGTTTGGTGTACTGACCTGTATCTCACAGATGCTGAGCGCCAACTCTCAGACACTTCTTCCTACCTCACCCGGGAACATGACCCCACCACCGAACATCAAACCATTTTCTCCAGGACTGTCACTGACCTCATCTCCTCTAGAGATCTTCCCTCCACAGCTTCTGATCTCATAATCTCCCAACCTGGACAGCTTGCTTTTACCTCCTTCCCAAAATCCACAAACAGGACTGTCCTGGTAGACTGATCGTGTCAGCCTGTTCCTGCCCTACGGAACTCATTTCTTGGTATCTTGACTCTGTTCTCTCTCCCCTTGTCCAGCCACTTCCCACCTACATCTGCGATTGCTCTGATGCCCTATGTCATATCAACAATTTCCAGTTCCCTGGCCCAAACCACCTCCTCTTCACAATGGACGGTCAACCCCTCTACACCTCCATCCCCCACTGGGATGGTCTGAGGGCTCTACGCTTCTTCCTCGAACAGAAGCCTGAACAAATCCCATCTAGCACCATTTTCTTCTGTCAGGCTGAACTTGTTCTTCCACTGAACAATTTCTTCTTAAACTTGTTTCACTTCCTCCAAATAAAAGGTGTGGCTAGGGGTACCCACATGGGCACCAGTTATGACTGTCTCTTTATGGGGTATGTGGAACATTCCTTATTCCGGGCCTACTCAGGCCCCTTCCCACAAGCCTTTTTGCAGTATATCGATGATTGTTTCGGTGCCGCTTCATGCTCTCATCTGGACCTGGAAGAATTTATCAATTTTGCTTCCAATTTCCACCCATCTATCACCTTCACATGGTCCATTTCCAATACTTCCCTTCCCTTCCTTGACGTCTCTGTCTCAGACTGTCCACCAATATTCATTACAAGCCTACCAACTCCCACAGCTACCTCGACTACAGTTCCTCATACCTTGCTTCCTGTAAGGACACCATCCCATTCACTCAGTTCCTTCATCTCTGTCGCATCTGTTTCGATGATGCCACTTTACAAAATGGTATTTCTGACACGTCTTCCTTCTTCCTTAACCGAGGTTTCCCCCCTGACTGTGGTTGACAGGGCCCTCAGCTGTGTCCGACCCATCTCCCGTACCTCTGCCCTCACACCTTCCGCTCCCTCCCAGAACCATGTCCTCACTTTTCACCCTACCAACCTCAGCATTCAAAAGATCATCCTCCACCCTTTCTGCCACCTTCAACATGATGCTACCACCAAATACATCTTCCCCTCACCCCCTCCGCCCCTGCACTTTACTTGCACCTCCTTCAATCTGGTCTACTGCACCCGTTGCTCCCAATGTGGTCTCCTCTACATTGGAGAGACCAAATGCAGACTGGGTGACTGCTTTGTGGAACACCTCCAGTCTGTCCGCAAGCATGACCCAGACCTCCCTATTGCTTGCCATTTCAACACACCACCCTGCTCTCATGCCCACATGTCCGTCCTTGGCCTGCTGCTATGTGCCAGTGAAGCCCAACGCAAACTGGAGGAACAGCACCTTATCTTCCGATTCGGCACTTTACAGCCTCCCGGACTTAACATTGAGTTCAACAACTTCCGACCATCAACTTTCTCCTCCATCCTCACTCCCTTTTTTAATCCCCTTTTTTCCTCATTCATTTTTATTTTTTATTTTTCACCCACTTTCTTATTTTTATTTTATTCATTTATCCATGGTTTTTTCTCCCTTTTTATCCCCCCTTCTATCCTATTTTTTCACCACCACCGCCCCCTCCTGCCAACACATCCCCCAAAGGGCCATCTGTTACTTGTTCCATGTTGTTCTCTCATATAATACTACCCTTGTTCTGCTGTTATCACATTCTGCTTTCTACCTTTATGCCACATTTTTAAACACTAATCACTACCATTAACACTCCCTTTGTCCTTTAGCTCATGACATCTTTGTCAATCCCTCCTTTGTCCCCACGTATCGCTGGCCTTCTATCCAGCTCCACCTTCCCCACCCTCTTAAACAGTATAAATTTTATTACATTTCCACTTATCTTTAGCTCTGTAGAAACTTTATACAGACTTGGAATGTTAACTCTGTTTCTCTCTCCACAGATGGTGCTAGACCAGCTGAGTTTTTCCAGCATTTTCTGTTTTTGTTTCAGATTTCCAGCACCTGCAGTATTTTGCATTTATCTTGATGAATTGTCTCTCTCTTCCTTAAATGGTCCACATGTTTACGGATGATCCGGCCTTCCACCTCCAAAGGTAAGATAGAGGTCTAGTCAGCGCACTTATTTCACCCAGTAATCACTTCGGTCCTTCCCCGAAGTTTTTCACGTATACCAGCTCTCCCATGGTAAATTTTCTCTAGTGACTATGCTAGTCATGTCTAGTTTACTGGCTTCTCTGAATTCTTTCCACCTTCCCCTCTAAATTCGGCATTATTAAGCTTAATCTTGTCCTGAGACAGCATTTCAACATTAACTCCACAGGCGTGACACCTGTTGTTGTGAGAGGGGTAGTCCTGTAATGAAAAAGAAAGTGTGCTAGCTTCGTTGCCAAGGAATCACCAGTTAGCTTTTTCATTCCTGCCTTGAATGTTTGAACCACCTTTTTGGTCAGTCCATTTGAGTAAGGATGGTACAGTGCAGCTTTTACAGTGATACTGTTGAGGCTGATAAACTGTTAAAACTCAGCACTTGTAAATGCTTTGCTGTTATTAGAAACGACTACTTCAGGCAGTTCATAAATGGCAAAACTCTAATGTAGTTTCTCAACTGTAGCGCCCGACGTTGGTGACTTCACCTCATACACGCCCAACCATTTTGAATGAGCATTGTTCCTAGGAAAGTCCAATGTAGTCAATGTGTAACTGTACCCAAGGTCTACCTGGCCACTCCCATGGGTATAATGGAGCTGTTACTAGCAACCTTTGCAGTTGCTGACATTACCCACAATGCTTTACCATACTCTCTGTTTCACCAAACATCCCTGGCCACCATAGATAGTTATGTGCTATGGTCTTCATTCGGGAAATTCCTGTAGTTCAATTAAAAGTGGCTCCCTTCCCTTTGAAGAAACTGCCACTCATGCTCCCCTCAATAAAATGCCATTCTGACTGGTTATTTCATATCTTTTGTTGAATTACGGTTTCATTTAATCAGGTACGGGCTTCTGTGACCAACCATGCAGCACTTGTTCTCGTATTTGAGATGGGGCTGGGTCCCAACTTGTCCAGTCTTTGATCTGTCGGGCACATACTAGCGAGGAATCTAAGAAATTTAACAGTAAAACAAGTTCCTGTGGAACTGGGACGTGTTCATCATTTTCCTGTACGGCAAATGACTTAGGGCATTGGCGTTTATGATTTGATTGCTAGGCCTATGTACAAAAGAATTAAGACCCTTCAGTGTATTCTTGCTGAGGCTATGGTGGTATAGCCTTTTCCTCACTAAACAAACCTAGCAGTGGTCTGTGGTCTGAAATGATTGTAAAATGGTGGCCATGTACGTACTGGTGAAATTTCTTGACACCAAAAATGATGGACAGACCTTTCTCTATCTGTGAGTATTCCTTTTCTGTTGTGGTAAGTGACCTTGATACATAACCAATTGGTTGCTCCATGCCATGAGCCATCCTATGAGAAAGCACTGCTCCTACTCCATAAGGAGATGCGTCACATGTCAGCACCAATTCTTTCGTCTGGTTATAATGCACTAATAGTTTGGACGTGTGCAACAATTGTTTTACCTTTATGAATGCTTTTTTTATATATTTGTTCCTGGGATATGGGTGTCACTGTCTAGACCAGCATTTATTGCCCATCTCCAATTGGCCTTGTTCAGGGGGCACTTAAGCGTCAATCGCATTGCTGTGGGTCTGGAGTCACATGTAAGCCAGATCAGGTGAGGACAGCAGATTTCCTTCCCTGAATGATATTAGTGAACCAGATGGGCTTTTATGACAATCAACAATGGTCTCACCCCTTTAATTCCAGGTTTTTATTAAATTCAAATTCCACCATCTGCCATAGAGGGATTTGAATCAAGGTCCCCAGAGCATTGCCCTGGGTTACGGGGCTACCAGTCCAGTGACAATAACACTATGCCATCACCTCTTCTTCTTTCTGGGGCACCTCCCAAAACCAACCTTTGTTCTTTTTGAGTAGAGAATGGAGGGGAGCTAGCACTGTAGACAAATTGGGTAAGAACCGCCCATAATAGTTGATAATTCCTAGGAATGATTTGAGTTCTGAGGTGTTCTTTAGTGGAGGTGCCTCTCTTACTTTCTCCTCAACTGGATGGAGGTCCTGTGAATCTACCTGCTGATCCAAGCAGATTACATCTCTCACATGGAACGTGCACTTTCCTGTTTTTAGACGCGCTCCAGCTTGCAAGAAACATTTTAAGACTTCTAAATTTGCCAAATACTCTTTTTCAGTGAATCCTGTCACCAATACATCGTCTAAATAGACTACAACCTGGGGCAGACCCTTCAGTAAGCTTTTCATTGTTCTCTGAAAGATGGCACAAGCTAAGGAGACACCGAAAGGCAATTGTGTACTTTGGTACAACCCTTTGTGGGTTCTAATTGTGACAAATTCCCGGGATGCATTACCCACCCCTAGTTGTTGATACATGGCTTGTGTCAAGCTTCGTGTAGGTTGTCCCTCCTGTCAGCTTGGCATACAGGTCTTCAATTTTTGGAATGAGGTGCCTGTCTAGCTTAGTTACTTTGCTAACTGTCAGTTTGTAGTCTCCACAAATCCGGACGCTTTGGTCGGGTTTAAGGATGGGGACTATGGGTGCTGCCCATTCTGAGAACTGAACAGCTCAGTGTTGACTTTTTCTCACAGGGCATATGGCACTGGTCTCGCCTTCATGAAGTGAGGGCTTACTTCTGGGTCCACATAAATCTTCGCCTGTGGGCTCTGGATTTTCCCCAGTGCATCCTTAATGATGGTGGTGCACTTTAGAGTAGCTCTGGTAGCCCACTTGCCCTCAGTTGTAAAATTTCAGACTAACTTAATCTCCTTTAACCAATTTCGCCCCAGGAGGCTTGGCCCTTCATCTGCTACCACCATCAATGGTAGCTTTGCTGATTGGCTTCCATAATGGGCAGTTACTCTGCTTATGCCTTCTACTTGAATGTCTTCACCTTTTAGCTTGGCAGCTGTTTGTTCTAAATTTAATTGATGTTCACCATTATTCAAATATCTGAAGGCACATTCCCCAATTACTGTAGTGGAAGCTCCCTTGTCTATTTCCATTTTAACAGGTTTGCCATTTACTTTCACTGTGACAAATATTGATTCTGTCTTTCCAACTTTCAGATTAAACAATGAGTAAATGTCAGGATTTGTTCTTCAGGCTCTTCTACATTGTAGATTTCACTGAGCTTCTTCTTTTGTTTACAAGCCTGTTTGAATCTTTCCTTGCACTGCCACATTATGGGCAGAATTTTTCAAAAGGCAGGTGGGCTTGGCAGGAGTGGGCAGGGACGGGCGTGGAGCTGATTGCCACCCTCGATCGGCTCCCCACTGCCATTTTACGTGGGCAAGCCAGCATAAGAGGTGACTGGTAGCACTCAGCGCAATCTGTGTAGGCGAGGGGAGGAGGGATAGTCAGGGCCAGCGCTCTTTTGCGCATGCGCACGGAAGAGCGCTTCGTAGAATCAGAGAATCACATAATGCATAAGAGGCTCTTCAATCCATCGAGTCTGCACCGACATGTGAGAAACACCTGACCTACCTACCTAATCCCATTTAACAGCACTTGGCCCATAGCCTTCAATGTTATGACGTGCCAAATGCTCATCCAGGCACTTTTTAAAGGATGTGAGATAACCCGCCTCCACCACCCTCCCAGGCAGCGCATTCCAGACCGTCACCACCCACCACAAAAGGTTTTTCCTAACATTCCCACTAAACCTCCTGCCCCTCACCTTAAACTTGTGTTCCCTCGTGACTGACCCTTCAACTAAGGGGAACAGCTGCTCCCCATCCATCCTGTCTGTGCCCCTTATAATCTTGATCAGGTTGCCCCTCAGTTTTCTCTGCTCCAATGAAAACAACCCAAGTCTCTCTTCATAACTTAAATGTTTCATCCCAGGCAACATCCTGGTGAATCTCCTCTGCACCCCCTCCACTGCAATCACATCCTTCCTATAATGTGGCGACCAGAACTGCACACAGTACTCCAGCTGTGGCCTCACCAAGGTTCTATACAACTCCAACATGTCCTCACTACTTTTGTAATCTATGCCTTGATTGGTAAAGGCAAGCGTCCCATATGCCTTTTTCACCACCGCACTTAATGCCCCTCTGCCTTCAGAGATCAATGGACACACACGCTAAGTCCCTTTGTTCCTCAGAACCTCCTAGTGTCATGCTGTTCATTAAACACTTCCTTGTCAAATTACTCCTCCCAAAGTGTATCACCTCACACTTTTCAGGGTTATATTCCATCTGCCACTTATCTGCCCATTTGACCATCCCGTCTATATCTTCCTGTAGCCCAAGACATTCAACCTCTCTGTTAACCACCTGGCCAATCTTCGTGTCATCTGCAAACTTACTAATTCCACCCCCCACATAGTCATCTATGTCGTTTATATAAATGACGAATAATAGGGAACCCAGAGCAGCTCGCTGTGGTACGCCACCGGACACTGGCTTCCAGTCACTAAAGCAACCTTCTGTCATCACCCTCTGTCTCCCACAGCTAAGCCAATTTTGAATCCACCTTATCGAATTACCCTGTATCCCATGTACCTTTGCCTTCTCCATAAGTCTCCCATGTGGGATCTTGTCAAAGGCTTTGCTGAAATCCATATCAACCACACTACCCTCAGCTACACACCTGGTCATCTCCTCAAAAAATTCAATCAAATTTGTTAGGCATGACCTCCCTCTGACAAAGCCATGCTGACTATCCCTGATCAAACCTTGCCTTTCCAAGTGGAGATAGATTCTCTTCTTCAGAATTTTCTCCAATAGTTTCCTACCACTGACGTGAGACTCACTGGTCTGTAGTTCCCTGGCTTATCTCTACAACCCTTCTTAAATAGCAGAACCACATTAGCTGTTCTCCAGTCCTCTGGCATCTCCCCCGTGGCCAGAGAGGAATTAAAAGTTTGGGTCAGAGACCCTGCGATCTCGTCCCTTGCTTCCCTTAGCAGTCTGGAACACAAATCATCTGGACCTGGTGGTTTGTCCACTTTTAAGTCTGCCAACAGCTCCAATACCTTGTCACTCCCTATATCAATTTGCTCAAGAACCTCACAGTCTCCCCCCTCTCCGAGTTCCATACCTTCATCCTCATTCTCTTGGGTGAAGACGGATGTGAAGTATTCGTTCAACACTCTACCGATGTCCTCTGGCTCCACCCATAGATTGTCCCCTTGGTCCCGAATGAGCCCTACTCCTTCCCTGGTTATCCTCTTCCCATTGATATATTTATAGAATATCTTGGGCTTTTCCCTACTTTTACCAGCCAGAGCTTTCTCATATCCCCTCTTTGTTCGCCTAATTGCTTTCTTAAGCTCCATCTTGTACTTTCTGTACTCCACTAATGCCTCCGCTGATTTGCTCCCCTTGTACCTGCTAAAAGCCTCTCTTTTCCTTCTCATCGTATCCTGAATATCTCTGGTCATGCATGGTTCTCTGGGCTTGTTACTCCTTCCTATCACTCTAGAAGGAACATGTTGAGTCTGTACCCTCCCCATTTCTTTCTGAATGCTCCCCCCGCCCCCACAGCTCTTCTGTAGATTTCCCCACAAGTAACTGTTCCCAGTCTACCTTGGCCAGATCCTACCTTATTTTACTAAGATCCACTCTCCCCCAATCCAAAACATTTTTTTGTAATTTATCTATTTCTTTGTCCATAACAAACTTAAATTGTCCCATAAAAACAAAAAAAACTGCGGATGCTGGAAATCTTTGTCTCTCTATCTCTCCGCCCCCCCCCACACACACCTTAAACCAGCTTATATCAACTCTTTCTTGGACTCGAACGCAAGTTCTGTCGAAGGGTCATGAGGACTCGAAACGTCAACTCTTTTCTTCTCCGCCGATGCTGCCAGACCTGCTGAGTTTTTCCAGGTAATTCTGTTTTTGTTTTAAATTGTCCCATGTTGTGGCCGCTGTCACTAAAATGCTCCCCCACCACCACCTCATCCACCTATACGGATTCATTCCCCTGAATTAGGTCCAGCACTGCACCGTCCCTTTTTCGACCCTCTACATATTGACCTAAAAAGTTCTCCTGTACACAATTCAAGAAATCCACTCCACCCAAACCCTTAACACTATGTCTAACCCAACTAATGTTGGGAATGTTGAAATCACCTAATATCATTACCCTATTGTTATTGTTTTTACACACCTCCGCAAATTGTGCACATATTTACTACTCAATTTCCCGCTGACTATCTGGGGGTCTATAATAAACACCTAACAACGTGGCTGCCCTTTTTTATTCCTAAGCTCTACCCACAAAGCTTCATTCAACGCCCCCTCCAGGATATCATCTCTCCTTACTGCAGTAACTGACTCCTTAACTAATAATGCAATGCTTCCTCCTCTTTTACCCCCTCCATGAGGCATGGAGCTGCCTCAGGGGGATAAAATTTATATTAAAATTATTAAATAATTATTTACAATTAGATTATTGTAGAAACAATTCAATCTGAGGGCTAGTACTGTTATTTTTTGGATAATTGTTTCAATAGTTGTGAGTCCTGTGGTGTAGTGTGTTAAGGTCTTTTGTTCTACATGGGATCTGAAAATGCGGAGATTGTCCAGGTGGTGAATGTAAGGTGCAAAATTTGAATGGAGCACAAAATCCCTTTCCAGCGATGAAAAGGAAAATTCGGTGGTGTGCACAAATGCCAGCTGAGCCTCTGTCTGTTTTGTGCTTCCAGCAAAATTGAATTTCATCCCCAAGATGTTGAGTGATGGAGGGGAATTTAATGCCCCGCCAGAGGAGAGTTTGGAGCAGGATGGCATTTAATCAATAGGAGGGTGCAGGATATGGACCCCATCACTTTCCAGCCTCCACCCAACTGCAATGGTATCCATGATTAATTCCCACTTAAGGGCCTCATCTGCAGTGGGCAGAATTCTCGCCATGTGGGGAGACCAAAAAACCAGGCTTACATATGGGGGGCTAGGGATGGTCTCATTCAAAGGCACGCAATGCCTGATAGAGGGACATGGCATCAAGATGAGAGATGGGAGGAGCCTGCTGAAAGCCAACCGCTTGCCCTTTCTTCCAAACACCACCCCCCCCCACCCCAGTTAGCGATTCTCACCTCCCCATTTTCCAACCCCCATCCCACCCTCACTTACCTATTGCCTGGATCACTCAATGATCCTCAGCCTTTGGTGGGTGCATTACTGGCAGCAGCCAATGCTCCTGATGGTACTGACGGGCAACAGAGAGCTGTTGGCCTCTGAATGGCTGACCAACCTCAGCAGGTGTGATTTCTACTCCTTGGGCCCTAAATCCCAGGGAAGGCCCAACATTAAGAACATAAGAACACAAGGAATAGGAGCAGGAATAGGCCATTCGGCCCTTCAATCCTGCCCCACCATTCATGGCTGATCTGCCCCAGGCTTCAACTCCTCTTTCATGCCATCTCCTCATAGTCCTCAACTGCCCGGTATTTCAAAAATCTATCTACCTCCTCTTTAAATACTTTCAGTGCTCTAGCCTCCATAACTCTTTGGGGTAGAGAATTCCAGACAATCACTACCCTCTGAAAAAAGAAATTCCTTTACATTTCAGTTTTAAAAGAGTGTCCCCTTATTCTGTAACTATGTCCCGTAGTTCGAGACTCCCTCACTAGTGGAAACATCTTCTCAACATCTACCCTGTCAAGACCCCTCAGAATTTTGTACTTTTCAATAAGATCACCCCTCATTCTTCAAAACTCTAATGAATAAAGGCCTAATCTGTTTAGCCATTCTTGGTAAGTCAACCTGTTCATCCCAGGAATCAGCCTAGAGAATCTCTTTTGAACTGTCCCCAACTGTCCCCAGTATATCCTTTCTTAAATACAGGGTCCAAAACTGTGAACAATACTCCAGATGCAGCCTCACCAACATTCTATACAGTTGTAACAAGGCTTCCCTATTTTTAAACTCCAACCCCCTAGCAATACAGGCCAAAATTTAATTTGCCTTCTTAATTACTTGCTGCACCTGCATGCTAACTTTGTGTTTCATGCGTAAGAACACCCAGATCCCTCTGTGCTGCACTTTTTTGGAGTCTCCAAATAAATAATAGTCTGCCTTTTGATTCTTCCTACCAAAGTGCATGACCTTACACTTTCCTACATTAAACTCCATCTGCCAAGTTTTTGCCCACTCACTCAACCTATCTATATCCCCTTGCAGGTTCTTTCTGTCCTCATCATAACAAGCCTTCCCACCTACTTTTGTATCATCAGCAAATTTGGATACATTAGGCTCTGTCCCTACCTCCAAGTCATTAATATAGACAGTAAATAATTGAGGTGCTAGGTCTGATCCTTGTGGCACTCCACTAGTTATGTCTTTCCAACCTGAAAACGACCCATTAATCCCAATTCTCTGTATTCTGTGTGTTAACCAATCCTCAATCCATGCTAATACATTACCCCCAATATTGTGAGCTCCTATCTTGTGCAATAGCCTTTTATATGGCACTTTATTGGATTTTCTGGAAATCTAAATACACTACATCTACCAGTTCCCCTTTATCAACTCCGTTTGTTTTATCTTTAAAGAACTCTAACAAATTTGTCAAACATAATTTTCCTTTCATAAACTATGTTGACTCTGTTTGATTGCATTAATCTTTTCTAACTGTCATTTTATTTCTTCCTTAATAATGGACTCTAGCATTTTCCCAACGACAGATGTTAGGCTGACTGACCTATAATTTCCTGCTTTTTGTCTCCCTCCCTTCTTGAACAGGGGCATCACATTAATGGTTTTCTAGTTGCTGGGACCCTCCCGGACTCCAGTGTGTTCAGGAATATTTCGACCAATGCCTTCACTATCTCTGCAGCCACTTCCTTTAAAACTCTTGGATGCAGGCCATCAGGTCCTGGCAAATTGTTTGCCTTTAGTCCCATTAGTTTGTCAAATACTTTGTCCCTAGTGATAGAGACTGTTACAAGATCTTTCTGCCCAGTAGCTCCTTGCTTATCTGATTTCTTTGGGATGCTTATAGTGTCCTCCACCGTGAAGGCCGATGCAAAATATTGGTTTTAATTATTTGCTATTTCCCTGTTCCCTGTTATCAATTCTCCAGTTGCATCCTCCAAGGGTCCCAAGCTTACTTTAGCCACTCTCTTTCTTTTTATATACCCATGGAAGCTCTTGCTGTTAGTTTTGATATTTCTTGCCAATTTACTTTCATAATGAATTTTCTCCCTCTTTATTAGCTTTTTAATCAATCACTGCTGGTTCTTAAAAAATCCTTATTCCTCTGGCCTACCACTAGTTCTCGCCACTTTGTATGCCTTAGTTTTTGATTGGATACTCTCCTTGACCGACTTTGCTAACCATGGGCTGTTCATCCTTCTCATCGAGTCCTCCTTTTTAACCTGGATAAATTTTTTCTGAGCTTTATGAAATATCTGCTTAAATGTCTACTACTGCTTATCTACTGACATTCCCCTTAGTCTATTTTCCCAGCCTGCTTTAGACAACTCTTTCTTCATACCTCTGTAATTTCCCTTATTTAAGTTGAGAACACTGGTTTGAGACCTGAGTTGCTCGACCTCAAACTGAATTTGAAATTCTACCATGTTATGATCGCTACCCCCTAGAGGATCCTTAACAAGAGATCTCTTACTAATCCAACCTCATTACACATTAATAGATCTAAAATAGCCTGTTCCTGGGTAGGTTCTGCAACATATTGCTCTAAGAAACAACCCCTGATGTACTCTACAAGTTTGTTTTCCATATTTTCCCTGCCAATCTGATTTGTCCAGGCAAAATGCAGATTAAAATCTCCCATGACAATTATGGCACCCTTCTTACATGCCACCATAATTTCCTGATTCATACTTTGTCCTACAGTTAGGCAACTCTTTGGGGGCCTTTAGACAACTCCCTCCCATGGCTTCTTCCCCTTGTTATTCCTTGTTTCCACCCAAACTGATTCCACATCACAATCTATTGCACTTATATCACTACTTACCACTGCACTGATACCTTCCTTTATTAACAAAGCTACCTCACCTCCTTTTCCCTTTTGCCTATTTTTCCAGAACGTTGAATACCCTTGAATATTGAGTTCCTAGTCATGGTCCTGCTGCAACCACGTCTCTGAAATAGCTATCAAGTCAAATTAATTAATTTATTTTTGTGACTTCAATACATCTATCTTGTTACAAATGCTGCATGCATTCAGATAAAAAGTCTTAAGCTTTGACTTTTTACCATTATTACTCACTCAGGTTCTAATGTCTGCTGCATGCTTCTGCTTATACTTTCTGCTCCTTCCTGTCATGCTTTGATTATCATTCATTTCTTCATTACGCTGCAACTCTGCACTCTTGTTCCTTTTTTGATTATTTAAACTTCCCTTCAATTGAACCCTTCCCCCCACAAATTAGTTTAAAGTCCTATCTACAACCCTCGTTATATGATTCGCCAGGACACTGGTCCCAGCGAGGTTCAAATGAAGCCTGTCCCAACAGAACAGCTGTCTCCTTCCCCAGTGCTGGTGCCACTGCCCCATGAATCAGAACCCATTTCCCCTACACCGATCTTTGAGCCATGCATTTACCTCTCTAATCTTATTTACCCTGCGCCAATTTGCACGTGGCTCAGGTAGTAATCTGGAGATTATAACCTTTGTGGTTCTGCTTTTTAATTTAGCCCCAAGCTGCGCGTAGTCCCTCAGCAGTGCCTCTTTCCTAGTCCTACCTTTGTCTTTGGTACTTAAGTAGACCATGCCAACTGGATCCTTCCCCTCCCACTCCAAGCTCCTCTCCAGCCCAGAAGAGATGTCCTTAACATTGGCACCAGGTATACAACACAGCTTTCAGGGCTCTCTGGCTTTGTTGCAGAGAACAATAAATATTCCCCTAACTATGCTATCCCTTATTACTACTACATTTCTCTTTTCTCACCCCACCTGAATGGCACTCTGTGCCATGGTGCTGTGGCAGTTCACTCATCCTCCCTGCAGTCTGTGCCCTTGTCCATACCAGGAGCAAGAACTTTGTATCGATTGGACAAGGGCACTGGCTAAGGCTCCTCCAAAGCTAAGATCTGGATCCCCATATCTGCCTCACTTGCAGTCACACCCTCCTGTCCCTGACCACAGTCCAAATTTGATGTAATTAATCTAAGGGGTGTGACTGTCTCCTGAAACATAGTGTCCAGGTAATTATACCCCTCCCTGATGTGTCACAGTGTCCGCAGCTCAGACTCCAGCTCGTCAACTCTGAGCCGAAGTTCCTTGAGCAGCCATCACTTGCTGCAGATGTGGTCACCATGGATCGCACTGGCGTGCACCAGGTCTCACATACTACAGCTGCAACACATCACCAGCAGCACATTGGCCAGTTAAGTCCTTGATGGGCATTTAATTCTGGCGAGCTTTCCCCAACTGAGGTGACGCGGGCTCCCACTAGTTCTCCAGTCAATAGGCAAGAACCCCGTCGCTAACATTAAATATTCCGACCAAAGAATCAAGCCAGGAATGAAGTACTAGTTCTGATTAACAGCTGTGTCTGGAATGAAACCATGAGTTGGAGCTACAAGTACTCCTTCTGATAGACAACTCTGAGCTTTGTGTTGCCCATTACAGGTTTACATTGGATAATTTGCATCTAGTTTACACTAGCCAGCAGGGATTTCAGATCCAAGCAAAGACTGCAGACTCTGAAAACCTGTAGCATGACTCGTTTGCCTATTGCCATTATTTTAGACACTGAGATTTCAAAAATGGCCAGAAAAATCTGTTGGCACCAGGGCACTGAGGTTGGAAATTAATCGTTTTTAACAACCATTGAACTGACATGAAACTATTTAGCTGTTCACTGAAATTGAGGAAACATGAGGGAAATTGGGATATTTAAAAAAAAACCCCAATAACCCAAAATTAATTTTCCATTTGCTGGGTGCACTTGATCTGCAGGCCCGGAAGCGGATGGGAAATGGGATTCTGGCTGCCAGGGTGGTGGCGGGAAGAAGGCGGGTGCTGACCTAACTGAGTGTGTGGGTGAGCGCTTCTGGTGAGATCCCTGAAGGCTGCCTCAGGGAGCTGCAGACCTCCACAGAATAAAGGAAGTGACAAAAATGCTGCAAAATATGCCCATGCAGCACAGTCAAGCACCTGAAAGCATACCTCATAAAAAAACAGTCCCCAGATATCTCTTTTTATTTTATCTACCCATGGAGATTTCATCCCGTCCTCGATTGAGTTTTGAACAAAATGTGAAATGCCGCCTGGGAGAGTGGCCTGTCCGCCAACCATAAATGTGGACAGGTCACATAAAAATGCTGATAATTGCATCGTTAATGGGCTTGATTGCCTACTTAATTGTTGACGGGCACGCTTCTAAATGCTGCGTGCGCCTGCTGAGCGAAATATCGTGCCAGTGCACGATGACGTTGGGAAACCCGCCCAAAGTCATCTCGCACTATTTCATGTCTGTTCAGGTTGGGCATGCACCCTCCCGCGCATAATATTCTGGCCCATGTCTCCTTTCTTCAAAGTAAGAGTAAAACAGATTATTTATAAAGGTTGATACAACTGGAGCCTTCAGCGTGAGATAACAAAAATCAAGCTGTCAGCACATACTTTTTGAGAGAGTGAATGAACCATTTATTGGTCCCACTACATGCTCAAGATATGTTGTCAGCGCTTTGTTATGTACAGAGTCCAATTTCATGATGTACAGTTAATTCAGATAGATTGTTAAGCTTCACCAGGGTTAGTATATGAGCTGCAAGGCATGCTAATGGTCCAGTTTCTAAATATTTGCCTGTATATTTTTCAAGTTTATCTTTTGATATTTGACAAAGGCAGGCCACTAGGTTCCAATCTGTGACTATACCAATTTCCTGGGATTCATTTAATTGGAAAAGCACTGCTATTACTGGTTCCAGCTACTTTGCATTTCTCAGTCCTGGAAGAGACTCTTGGGAAGTGAAGACTGAAGTTGACCCAAATTGATGCATTTTCTGAACAATTAATCACATCAATCATTGCTTTCACTAAAATTAAAGCTGTAGATTTGTAAAGCACAATTCTAGTCCAGTAAAGAAAGCATGGGTCAAATCTTCTGGTCTCCGGATTTTCAGAGATCGGATGCATGACTGAAGATGTGTGTGGTGGAAGATGTGGATGTCCTGACATGTGGACCTACATGGGAATTTCCCAGAAAATGTAAACTTTGGCAATCCCCCTGTTCTCCAGGGTCCTCCGCGAATGTCTCCGACTCGGACAGATCTGCAGGACTTAACTGGGTAGTCCGAGTCAGAGACATTCGCGAAGGGCCCTGGAGAACAGGGGGATTGCCAAAGTTTAAACTTTCTGGGAAATTCCCATGTAAGTACACATGTCAGGACTTCCACATCATCCACCATACACATCTTCAGTCATGCAAATGTTAGACAAATTGAAACCTAGTCCAACACCTAGGTAACCCCACAACTGATCCCTAGTCACTGACTACACACCCAACTACTCCCTGACACCCCAAATACACTTCAATCACCCAACTACTCCTCCAACGCAATCAGACTAAACCCGCCTGACCATCTGACTACTTCTCCGACCCGACCGGACTAACCCCAAACACCTGACTACCTCCTGATCCCCCAACTACACCCACAACCACCTGATTAACTCCTGGAACAGACCAGCCTACTCCCTGGCTGACCACCTGACTAATCCACCGACCCGACCACATGACTATCCAGTGACCACCCGACTACTCCTCCAAGCCAACCCGACGACCCCCGACCACTCATGACCTATACCCTGAACTGACTGCTCCCCTGACCAGACCTGACTACCCCACGATGCGACAATCCCCCAAAATGACCAAACTACCCCCTGACCACCCGACTAACCTCCCCCTGACCCGGCCCAATTCATCCCTCTGAACTGACAACCCATTCACTAACCATCTACTCCTTCACCCACCTCACTCACTCATCCACCCTACCCACCTTCATCCACTCACCCATCCATCTTTTCACTCACTCACCCACTCACTCATCCATTCACTAACATTCAAAACTGGACTTTTAAACTTACCATAAAGCAGCTCATGCTGTAAAAAGGGGTCACGTCCTGTCTTCCCTTGACTCTACTCCACTCCGACAGGGTTCCCCAAGGGATGGTGCTCTGTGTATTTCTTCGACAGCCGGGGCAGAAGATTCTGGAAGAACTGCGCAGCAACATTGAGTAGGGGGAATCCACTCATCATTTTTGCTGCTCTTCAGGCACATATTTTCTATCTTTCAAGTGTAACATCTTCTGGGTATCTAACACCCCCATCTCCACTACAGTCCCAACAATATTCCAAGATCATTATCCTGAGAATTCATTGATGGGAAGTTCTATATAATACAACACTAGGGATTGATGTTTCAATCACCTCTGGCTATAATGGTGTGATAATTTTAATAAGAATTCCCCTGTAATTATCACAATAAGATGAAGAGGGAGACAAGATTGGGGCATATATATTTGCTATCAAAAACCCCTTTCCTTTTGTTGTATATATTTTACTTCAATATGAGCTGATGGCTCATTCTGCTGAGCAGGATTAATGATATTGTGAGACATGAACCTGAACAGAGGAGACCCACATGGGTAATATTCATGAACAGAAACGTGTGAACATTATAAATTGCTTTTAAAATCACATCTTGACTTCTGTATCTATTTTTCTGTTCCCTTCTCCATCTTCAAACAACTCATCTTGTTCTAACCATTGTAGTTGTATTCTACTACCCCAAGCCTCCCCCAAAGTTTCTTCTTGAGATACCTCCATCTTTTTCTACCTCAATTTCTGCATTGAGTAACTTCTCATCCTCTGTGACTTCAATCTTCATCAAAACTCATCTTATCCTCTCCCCCCTGAGTTACTGTCTTCCTGTCCTCCCTAAACCTCTCTATTTATAAAGGCCAGGAGTTTTCGTGCCCGCTGGCATTGTGTTTGGTGGCGTGAGCGGACGATATGGCGCAATCAGTTTCAGAATGAATGTGATTGGCTGCTCAGCCCGCCAATGGCAGGCGGCGTTTCCCGCCATTGGATGTCGGGAACCTCATCGTAATGGGTCTACATATCGTTATTAAGCCAGCCCGCCAAAATCATGACCCCCCCTGCTGGATCGTCTGCCCACGGGAAAACATGCTGACGTGTTTCACAACCGCATTAAAGTGACGTGCCCTGGCGGGCTGCACTTTGCTCGAGACTTCAAGGTTTGTTTGCCTACCTTGCTTCGGTCAGCACTCGCAGTCATCAGTGCCAGGCTTCATAGACAGCACCACATCACTTTTAGGGTGACTCATGGGCAAGTCTCTACCTACCAAACCAGCCATAAGGCAGGGGTGGCTTTTCAATGGCTGCAGGGCTAGGGCTTACTTGGGAAAGGCAGAGAAGTGGCTTCAGGCAAGGGAAGAGGCTATTGGATGAGGGCTGTACTAGGGAAGGGGGTATCCTATGTAGGGGCACATGTTAATCTGTGCAAGTGGCCTCAAGATAGTGATGCCTGAGGAGGCAATCTCCAGAGGAGATGAGGCCAGATGGACATGTGAGGGTATGTGTGTGAGAATGGGTGGTGATGTCCCTTGAGCTGGCAGTGAGTGAGATGCCAGTGAATATGTGATGGGCTTGAGTGTGTGAGTTCAGAGTGATGAGATGGTTGCCTTACCCTGGCTGCACGGATGAGATCATTCATCATCTATCTGCATTGGAAGGCCAACCTCTTCTAGGCAGCATTGGCACTGATCACCATTGCGATCGTCTACCAAGCTGGAGTGGTAATGTTGCTGCCCCTCCTGCGGCCAGAGCGGGGTTAGAGGAGATCATAGTGAGCCTCCATGGCATCCAAAAGGCACTCGAGGGCTGCAGTCTTCTTTCCTTTCGGGGCCATGTCTTCTTTGCTGCAGTCCTGGGCTGGAAGCACTGAGCGCAGTTGTACTTTAAATATGGTGTGATGAAGCTGTGAGGTGACGGCGTGGCAGGCGAATCGGATCCCACCCACCATGGAAATGGCGTGTATCCCAGGAATGCGGCAGATTTGGGACAATGCGGCATGAAAGGCCGCCATTGTGGCTGGCGGGTAAAACATCGTTTTCCCGCCCTCCACCGCACTTGCTGCAAATCTGGGACAATTCTGCCCAAACTCTCCTACACATATTTGCTGCCATTCCTTTATCTTGCCACTTCACATTACTGCTGTATGTTTATGGTCTCAGTCATTGACAAATCCACTCTTGACCATTTCCTTGTGCTTCTCATGTCCCTTACCCACCTATCACCCTTCCAACTGCAATTCCTGCTGCTTTCACCCCTGGATAATCTCTGTCCCAGGTCAAATACAATTTTACTTTGCAGCTGCTAAATGCCTTTCCTTTGGCTTTTAATTCACCACAGTAAACCTACAGCTGCTGACCTGCTCCATTACTCCCTCATCTTCAACTTTGATGCTCTTGTGCCCAGTAATCATTAGCTCTGGTTGGATCAGGCCAAGTGTTGGGCATTACTCTCTGCTGCCAGAAGTACTGACTAGTCTAGGATCATCATGGAGACAAAGATACTTGAAGTCTTTTTTCCACTACCATCTGTCTTCTTAAATCTGTTTCTTCTGCTCCACTCACCCTGATTTCCATCAAGAAGTGCAGTAATCTTCATGATCACAAAGATTAAAGCCATCTATTCAACTGTTTCTGCTGCTTCCCCCCTTACCCTTGCCCACTAAGCCAAACTTTGCTGCTTTCCCCTGCCCTAGCACTAAACTCGCACGATTTTCTAGTTTTCCTTCTATCTCCATGTATTTTCTGAGCTCATCCTGTCCAAGAGACTCACCCCTCTTGTTTCCTTTAACCCATTCCCACTAAATTGCTACAACTGAATTTTCCTTCCTGGCCCACACCATGAAACACTTCCTCACACAAAAGGCAAATTTGGAACTTAGCCCTCAAAAATCTGTTGCGGCTAAGTCAATTGAAAAATTCAAAATGAATAGATTGTTATTGGGGAAGGGTAGTGAGGAATATGGAGCAAAGATGATAAATGGAGTTGAGGTAAAGATCATCTATGACCTAACTGAATGGCAGAGCAGGCCTCCTCCTGTTTCTTTGCCAGCTGGCATTATAAATGGTTTCTTCTTAGGTACTCTTCCCCTCTCTTTCAAAATCACTATCATAACCCCTTACTCAAAAATCCCCCTGTCACTGCAAATTAATTTAGAACATCATCAAAGTGTTTGAACATGTTGTTGCCTCACAAATCCATGCCCATATTCTACAACTCTGAATCTCTCAGATCAAGTTTTACCCCTGCCACAGCACTGAGTCAAAAGCTCTGATCAAAGTCACAAATGGTATTGTTTATGGCTGTGATGCACCATTCTTTCTCTTCCGCCTTGACTTTTGTGTAGCCCTTGACATGGTCAAACACACTATCCATTTCCAACACAGCTCAGCGCTAACTGTCATGTTTATTAATTGCACACATCAGCAGGGAGCCCAACATTGTTGCTCCCTGGCACTACTTAAAGCTAGCCTGCACTTCTCAAAAGGAAGGTGAATTGTGACTACTGGAGTTGCTGAGATCATTGTTGCATAGCAAACTATTCCCAATCAACAATGGCTGATCATAGCCAGTGCATGTACTTATGTAATTGGATGTTGCACCGAAGACCTTAGTAGAAGAAGTAGAAGAGGTTGAATAGACAGTCCTGTGTTCTTCATGTGGGTTGAGGTGGGGGGGGGGGGCGGGGGCCCAGGGTTGGGGGGGTGGTGGGGGTGTGTGGTGGTGGGCGGCAGCATGGGTTACAGTGGAAGCCTTACAGAGAAATGCTGGAAGACAATAGCAAGATTTAGCGGAGGAGGCTAATGCCAGGAGTTTAGCTCCACGAACATGAATGCAGTATAGGAGGAAGCTTGGTGATCTCATTCAAGTGGTCAAGGTCCATGAATTTTTTATTCGTTTATGTGGTGTGAGTGTTTCTGGCAAGGCCAACATTTATTATCCATCCCTAATTGTCCTTGAGAAGGTGATAGTAAGCTTTCCTCTTGAACCGCTGCAGTTTGTGCGGTGTAGGTGTTCTGTCCCTACAGTGCTGTAAGGGAGTTCCAGGATATTGACGAAGTGATGAAGAAGGAACAGCAATATGTTCCCAAGTCAGGATGTGTACTTTGGAGGACAACTTGCAGGTGGTAGTGGTGATCCCATATGCCTGCCGCCCTTGTTCATCTAGATGGTAGAGGCCATGCATTTGGGGGGTGCTGTGGAAGAAGCCTTGACAAGTGAATCTTATAGATGGTACACACGGCAGGCATGTTGCAACAATGGTGGAGGGAGTGAATGATTAAGGTGGACTCCTTTGTCCTGGTGGTGCCAAGGATCTTGCATATTGTTGAAGGTGTACTTACCAGGCATCACGCACCTGACTTGATCCTTGCTGATCATGGAAAGGCTTTGGGGAGTCAGGTGAGTTATTTGCCGTCGAATTCCCAGCTTCTGATCTGCTCTTGTATGCACATTATTTATATGGCTTGTCCAGTTAAGTTTCTAGTCAATGGTAACCTCCACGATGTTGATGTGGATGATTCAGTGATAGCAATGCTGTTGAATGTTAAGGGGAGATGGTTAGATTTTCTCTTGTTAAAGATAATCATTGTCTGCCACTTGTGTGGTGTGAATGTTACTTGCCACTTATCAACCAAATCCTGAATGTTGTTCTGTCTTGCTGCATATAGGCATGGACATCTTCATTATCTGAAGAGTTGAGAGTAGAACTGAACATTGTGAAATCATCAGTGAACATCCTCACTTTTGACATTATGATGGAGGGAAGATTATTGATAATGTAGCTGCAGATGTTTGGAGTGAGGACACTACCCTGAGGAACTCCTGTAGTGATGTCCTGGACTGAGATCATTGGCCTCCAACAACTAGAACCATCTTCCCTTGTGCTAGATATGACTCTAACCAGTGGAGAGTTTTCCTCTGATTTTCATTGACTTCAGTTTTGTTAGGGCCTTTTGATGCTTCACTTAGTCAAATGCTGCCTTGGTATCAAGGAGAGTTACTTTGACCTCACCTCTGGAATTCAGTTCTTTTGTTCATGTTTAGACAAAGGCTGCATTGAGTTCTGGAGTCAAGCAGTCTTCTCAGAACCCAGCTGAGCACTGGAAAGCAGATTACTTGTGCGTAAGTGCCATTTAGTAGCATTGTTGTATATAGATTCCATCACTTTGCTGATGATTGAGAGTAGACTGATGGGATGGTAATTGGCCAAGTTACTTGTGCCCTGCTTTTTAAATGTCATATCCTATCAATTACATCACTAGCCTCAGCCACTGCTCAATGCACATACCCACTTCACTCACATGCCGACAATCTCTATTCATTACAACTCATACCTAACATTCATATGCTTCACCTCACCTTTGCACACTTTGCAAGACTCAAACTCACATGTCACAGTTTGCACACACTTCCAGCTATTTAACTATGATGGCCACCTCACCCAGAGATTGCAGACACTCACTGACACATTCCCCTCTCTCTTGCTGTAGAAGCTGATACACAACAGAGGAAGCAGAAAGTAATTAGAGGAGAGAGGTTTGCCTGTGTGTTCTAATTACCGTGGGTGAGATAGTGCTGACACTATGGGAAGTGCCATTTCTGAGCCTGTGGCCACTAGTGGGATGGATACCATTGGAGATAAGCCTCAAAATGACAGCAACTCCATTAATGAGATGACAGCATAAACAGAAGAAGAGCACATTCCCTTCTGGCTGAACCTCCCAATCTAATCCTAACATAGAACTGTCTACTCAACCTTTCTCCTCTGAATCCGTTATAGCCAAGTACAAAGAAATTCGAATAAGGCTGCTTTCTGAAGATGGATCTCTTTCATTCTGGAGAGACCAAACTGCATAACCTGAATGTAGGCCCCACATGATGAACATTGCATCTAATATATTATTTATCTCATATAGGTGAAGATAAATAAAAGAAAGAAATCAACACCCCGGAGCAAGGTTTTGAAGTCCTTGTAGCACTTGATAATCAAGATGAGTTTGATCAATTTGGTGTTCTGTTTAGTTACCAATTTTTGGCTGAGTAGTTTCTATTCCTGTTCTTTGGATGGAGAAGGCAGTGTCTGGGATTGTTAGATGCAGCAGTTCAGTTAAACCTGTTCCTTGCTATTTGCTGTTTCTTTACAAGATTATACTTTTGAATTCTGGAAAATTCAGTGAAGACAAAGAAGAAATGAACAGGGTTTTGACCTGAGCAGGCACTATCCCGTAGTGAGTCATATTCTGATTCTTTGTACATACAAATTGTGATGCAGGGAAAACATGTGCTATTCAGTCCCTTTGGTGCTGAGGCCAGAGATTTCTGTGCAATCACAGTGTCTCCCAGAAAGACTAATAACTTCTGTAAAATGGCACTATTCACAGTTCTCAGATCCATCAAATAATAATAAAATAACACCTATATCTGTGTGTTGGTATTAAGGCTCAAAATCTTCCACCTTTCTTTGCTAGAACTGAATAGTACTTTTCAGATAAGTGACATGATGTACAAGGGCACTGATGTTATTTTTGGAATCAGATTGCCTTTTATCAAATGCCACTAATGTACACACTGTCTCATCCAAACTGTGATTGATCTCGACTAGAGAAGCTCGAACTGCTCAACCTTTTCACTCATGCCTTTTCACTGACTGATACTATCATAATCAGTCAGAGATCTATTCCGCTAATGTAGACACTGCCTCATGCAAGCTATGATTGATCTTGGCTGGAGTAGTGCAACAACAACTTACATTTACATAGCGTCATTAATGCAATGAAATGTTCTAAAGAGCTTCACAGCAGCATTATAAAGCAAAGTATGATACCGAGGCACTTAAGAAGATATTAGGTCAGACGACCAAAAGCTTGATCAGAAAGGTAGGTTTTAAGAAGCGTCTTAAAGGAGGAAAGCAAGGTAGAAAAGTGGAGAGGTGTAGGGAGGGAATTCCAGAGCTTGGGGCCGAGACAACTGAAGGCACAGCCACCAATGGTGGAGCAATTATAATTGGGATTGCACAAGAGGCCAGAATTAGAGGAGTGCAGCTATCTGAAGGTTTTGGGGATGGAGGATATTATAGCGATAGGGAAGGGCAAAGTCATGGAGGAATTTGTATACAAGGATGAAAATTTTAAAATCAAGGTGTTGCTTGACCGGGAACCAATGTGGGTCAGTGAGCACAGGGATGATAGTGGATTGCAACTTGCTGCATGTTAAGACAAGGGCAGCAGAGCTTTGGGTGACCTGAAGTTTATGGAGGGTAGAATGTGGGAGACCAGCCAGGAATGTGTTGGAATATTTGCATCTGGAGAAAACAAAAGCTACGGATCAGGGTTTCAGCAGCAGATGAGCTGAGATAGGGACGAAGTTGAGCAATGTTACAGAGGTGGGAATAGGTGGTCTTAGAAATGGCATAAGCATGAGGTTGGAAGCTCATCTCGTGGTGCAGAAGTACTTAAGCATCTCATTCAGTTTTTCTTAATGATTGACACTATCATAATGAATCAGAGATCTAGTGCTGATATAATTTAAGAACAGAAATATCAAGAGATTCAGAGTCACTGCTAGGAACGGATGACAATTTTAGGTTTTTATAGAATTATACAGCACAGAATAGAGGCTATTTGACCCATCTTGCCTGTGCTGGCTCATTGTAAGAGCTATCCAATTAGTTCAACTTTTTCTTCAGAGCCTTGCAAATTTTCCATTTTGAAAGTTACTATTGTTTTAATTTTACTTTTTTTTGGAGAATGGAAAGGATTGAAACACCCATTTACCACTCATTGTTGCTGGCTGCATGCTAGCAACTCTTGACTAACAAGGTGCTTCGGGCCTCTTGCAGTCATTGTAATTGTGTGTCTGGTATGATTGCAACACTGGTGAGCTGCTTGGTTACCGCAGCAAACTAAAAATCAAAGAATAAGGAAAACTGCTCTATGACATATAATCTATCTTCCGTGCATGTGATCTTAAAAAAGGAAGGATTAAATAAACCTCTTATGATTCGTCAACAGTTCTTATAGTGTCACTTTGATTGAAATTTCTTTCCTGTTAAGAATTCTGTTAATTTTGAATAATTGACTGGAACTTTCAGTGCTCTTGCAGTTTCTATGGAACAGCCACTGTTGCTATGCAATATTGGTCATACAAGGAGGATGGAAGCCTCTCCCATTGGTTACACACTCAATTAAGTCGCGGTTAGAATGATTGAGTTATTCCAAACGACCTGTTTGAAATCTTCAGTAACAATTCCAAATAAAAGTGGCAGTTATTTTATAGACTCCATCACAGAGACATCAATTATTTCATGATGAATGAGAAATTGGCAGTGTTGCTGGTGAATGAGGCTTTATGTTATTTTGAATTCATTGTTGTTGTGAGTGCAAGTGATGTCGTGGAGAGGGGAATGGGATAATATTGTAAACATCGAAAAGTGGGTAATTTTTTGTGCTTTTCTTTTACCCAAAGATCTGAATAAATGAAATATATTTTTTGTTTTGCAGAAGTAAGTGCTCAGATGCTATTCAAGTATTCATACACAGGTATGTAAGGTTGTTAAAAAGTATACACAGATTCTGGTCTTTCTAAATCAAGGTATAGAGTATAAACGCAAGGAAGTATAAATTACTGGTTAGGCTTCAGCTGGGGTCTTATGGGTACCTATTTTAGGAAGGATGTCAATGCCTTGCTGCCGGTGTGGAGGAGATTTACTGGAATGATACCAGGATGAGGGAGCTGTTATGTGATGAAACTGGAAAAATTAGGATTGTTTTACTCAGAGTAAAGAAGCTTAAGGGGAGATTTAGTCAAAGTGTTCAAAATTGTGGGATTTTGTCAGAGTAATCAAGGAGTCATTGTTTCCATAGGCAGAAGGTTCCATAAGAAAAGAACACAAATATAAGATAATTGGCAAAAGAACCAGTGAGGGGATGAGTTTTTTTTACACAAGTCGCTATGATCTGGAATATACCACATGAAAGGGTGGTAGGAGCAGATTCAAGAATAACTTGCAAAAGAGAATTGGATATTTACTTGAACAGGAAAATTTAGTAGGTCTATAAGGAAAGAGTAGGAGAGTTGGAATAATTGGATATGTCTTACAAAGAGCCAGCACGGGTAGAATGGGTCAAATGACCTCTTTCTGTGCTTTATGGGTTCTATAAAATTAAATAAAGGAAATAACTATTGATACCAAAGCATAGATAGTTTTCAGGACAGAAACATTATCACAGAATCACAGAATTGTTACGGTGTAGAGCGAGGCCATTCGGCCCATCGTGTCTGCATTTTAACTTAATACCAATCTCCTGCCTTTCCTTGTAAGCCTGCACATTGTTTCTATTTAAATAATCATCCAATGCTCTCTTGAATGTCTCAATTGAACCTGCCTCCACCGCACTTCCAGTCAGCGCATTCCAAACTTTAACTACTCGCCGTATGAAAAAGCTTTTTCTCACCTCTCATTTGCTTCTTTTGCAAAACACTTTAAAACTTTGCCCTCTAGATCTCGATCCATTTGCGAGCGGAAACAGCTTCTCCCTATCTACTCTGTCCAGATCCCTCATGATTTTGAAAACTTCTATCAAGTCTCCTCTTAGCCTTCTCCTCTCCAAGGAAAAAGTCCCAACTTCTCCAACCTTTCCTCATAACTGAAGTGTCTCATCCCTGGAACCACTCTCATAATCCTTGTCTCATCCCTGGAACCATTTTGGCAAATTCTGTACAGTTGTGCTATCACAGCAATACCTTGCTAGGTGGAAATTGAGTTGAAGAATTGAACTACAGTGTTATAGCTCTCCCAATGACTTATGCTACCTTTTAGTAAAGCTCCAATCTGAGAGCACAGCCTCACTGAATTTGTCTGATTTGTATCGGTGTAAAGAGCTCAGGAATGAAACCGATCTTATTCACCAATTAAGTGAGAACAAATGAAGGATGGAAACGCAGTGGAAACCACATTGATGCAAAAAACAGGATTTTTGTTGCACTTTTGGCAGTTACGGCTGTGGAGTGAGATCAATCCTGAGGAAATCCCAGGCTTCATTTTAAACTGCTTTGCTGTCCCCTTTTAATTTGGTATCAAGCTCACTGTTTCTTCTGGTATTCATTCATGTTAAATTTGGAGCTTGGTACACCAAAGTGAAGCTTTGCACTCGACCATAACTGGACCTGATACCTATGTATTGCTTAACACAGTTAATGGTTTTAGACAGTTACTAATATATAATAACGAGATGCTCACATTTCACTTTAGCACTTTAACTTTCTGCTGCAGCATGTAGCTACTCCTACCAGGAGATCTGCTGTCATGGTATATCATGCTTGTCTGTCTTGCATCATCCTCACAAATCCACTATAGTTCATCTGCAAACGCTCTGTGACAATTGTCATCCAACTACACCTAGGTCGGCCCCTCTTTCTGATGGCCTCTACTTTGCCCTTGAAGAAGAAATCTCTGTATTTATCTTTCTACATATTTTTAATATATTTCTAAATACATTATACAATTACATATATCACATCACAACTTGGTAACCTTGACCCTTGCGTCTAGTCTTTGGTCGTAGTCTTCAAACACTGGTCCTTCCAGATGCAATAGGTGTCTTTCTCACAATATTTGCAAATCACTATAGTTGCTATGTTATATATCAATCAATACTTTGGTCTGATAGACTTCAGTGAGCAGTATTTCATGATAAAGGAAATGTTTGTTTTCTAACGCGGGCTAATCTTAATTTGATACATCATATTACAGCTTATATTCAAGGTCAATGATAGCAAAATGACAATTACCATTAATGAATGCACTGTAAAATAATTGGTAAAGTGATTTTTCCTTATCTACATTTCAGATTCATTTCAGGTTATGTAATTGAATCCATAAAAAAGCGATTTACTTTTTATAATGTTTCAAAAATGGAAATTTTGATACTGTTTTAATAATGTAATTCTTTAGGAAACAAGAGAGTTTGCCTACAATTGTGTAGCATATTAAAATATGTATAATGTGATTCATAGAATTAATGTGAATCAGATACTACTCGAAATACAATCCACGTCATTAGGCATGGTATAATGCCAGCATAATTATCGCTTTAATAGTCTATTGATTGTTTTCTCTAACTGTACAAGTAATGAATAAATTGAAGAAATTAAATCCAATGCAATCACGTCCTTCTTTTACAATTAGCAGCATTCTATGCTTCCTTTTAATGGGTTAGCTGTTTTGAGTTTAAACAAAAGCCAATGTGTACGTATTAAAAATAATGTTTCATAAATTACCTTAAATTATAGTTACTGGAGTATCCCAGAGGAGAAGAGACCTGAAATGACAAATCCAATGTGTCAATGAACAACAGTGGGAACTGAAAATCAAGAAAGTTTCCAACCATCTGAAAAAAAATCAAACTTCTAACAAATTTTATTTTAAAATGAAAAATAATTACAAATACATTATCATGCAGATCATTGAAACATAGGAATAGAAATAGGCCATTCTGCGCCTCTCGCCTGTTCTGCTATCCTATGAGATTGTGGCTGATCTATGCCTCAACTGCATTTATCAGCCGTTGCTACACATCTCATGACACTCTCAACTAATAAAAATATATCAACCTCAGTCTTGATCATTTCAGTTGATTCAACATTGACAGCATTTTGGGGTGACAGTTCCAGCTTTCCAGTATTCTTTGTGTGTAAAAATACACCTTGATTTCACTCTTAAATGGTCTGGCTCCAATTTATGATTATGCCCCATGGTTCTAGATGCCTCCACCAGAGGAAATAGTTTCTCTGGGCAGAATTTTCCTGCTAGCAGTGGGAATCGTGGCGGGCACGGTCACTTAATTTGGCAGAAGGTAAAAAATCTGTTTCCCGATGGTGAGATAAACTATTGGAATTCTGTTTTCCCGACTTTCAAAGCAGGTTAAAGGTGGAATGAACAATGCTGGGAACCATTTGCAAGCATTAGCATCTCGTGTGTAAAAGGCCACCTCACTGGAATTAAGCTCCCCTGCTAAATTAAATATCCTGCCAGTGAGAATTTAGAACCTTTAGTTTTTATGACTGTATGTAAGTGGCATCCACCTGCTGAGCTTCACCTTTTCAATGACTTTGTTGTAGATGTTGCTTTCTCCTTCTTGGGGACCTCACACAAATTCACTTGACTGCCGTTTGCAAACATTATGCCAAGGCCAGACAAGGAGGGCAGGTGAAGGCTGGAAACGGGGAGGGTAGCGTAGAAGGGTGGAGTAAAAGCTGGACAGAGGAGGCAGCTTTATGGAGGAATGGTGGGAAGAGTGTCTGGGGAAGGGGAGCGGGCAATGTCTAGGCAATGTGGGGCTGCGGGGCGTGTATCCGGAGAAGTGGGTGGGGAATGTCCAGGGAAAGTGGGAGGAGACTGTCCATGGAAGGCAGCAGGGGAGTGTCTTAGAGGATGGGATGGGAGGTGTTGACAGTGACCATAAGACCATAAGACATAGGAGCAGAAATTAGGCCATTTGGCGCATTGAGTCTGCTCTGCCATTCAATCATGGCTGATAAGTTTCTCAACCACATTCTCCCGCCTTCTCCCCGTAACCTTTGATCCCCAAAGAAACAAAGTTACTAGGACAGTGGGGTCCTGGGGTGTATTGAAGAACAGTCATAGTCAGAGGGGGAAGTGGGATGCTAGGGTGAAAGTCTTGTAAGTGAGGGTCTCATCGGGTGGATCATGGAGGGGGATAAGTGGCTCAGATAACTGGAGGGGCAGGATCAGGATGGGCATGAGGATGGTAATGGGTGTCAGCTCTGAGGGCATGAAAGGCATGTGGAGGTGGATCATGATGGGGTTCAGGGCAACAGGGGGAGGTTCAAGGTTGACAGAGCGGAGGGAATTATAATAATAGGGGGTCTATGGTGATGGTGAGAAGTTGGTGGCTGACAGGAGGAGGGTAGAAGTTGGTAGAGTGAGTTTGAAACGTGACATGAACCATTTTTACAAACTGACCTTGACCACACAGTTAGTCAGTCAGTGAGATACCTCGGGGTGAGAGGAGGGTCTTTTCAGGTGGGTGGAGTTCAAGATCAGCACAAGTGGTTGGCTAAAGGGACACCCTAATAATAATGACGCAACTGGATGTCAAAGATACTCACTTGTGTTCTCATCACTATGGTTAAACCGCTTTGTAGCTGGTTTACTCTTGACTCATGGGTCTCACAGCATCGAGATCCCAGCAAGATGTGGAGCTGCTGCTCATTCATGCCATTTTCCATCGGCTGCTGTCAGAGGATGAAGGGAGGGAGGGAGGCAGATGCTTCCAAGGGCCATGGCTGGGGAGGGCAGCCAAATCATGACTCCAAACCTCCACCCTCCTGGGTGAATAGTCACGCTGACAAGAGATCATGCAGTTAGCCTTCCTATGATGCCAAGGCAATGATCTCTTTGTAGAGTTTCGTGGGTAGTGGAATCAAATGGAAAAGTATCCGCTTGAGGGCTCTTGCACATGGCTTTCATTACCCTGCTCAAAGAGCAATGTCTCCATACACATTCATGCATGAACAGGAGAAACACCCATCTCTGGTCCTCCAGGATGTCCTTTACCTGGAAAGGGTGGGGTGGAGAGGCCAGGTGAAGGGCCTGTTGTCTTTGAGATGGAGGGAAACCTGCAAAGGACATGCTGACATAATGTATCACTTCAATTCATTCACACATCCATTGAGGAGTCAATGATTCAGGCTGCAGGCAGCTCTGCCTTGGTAATGGCTATCGTCCAGATGAGGAGAAAGAAGGTCCATTACAGGTTGGTACAGGCCCAGGAGAAGCAAGGGCCTCAGCAGCAAGAGACAGCAGGGCCTCAAGAGGGTCAAGATGCTGTTGAACAGGATAAACTGCAACGGCGAGCAATGGCCCGACTGTGGGTATTTCGCTAGTGGTTCTCTTATTTGGTGATGAGCCTGAGGTCCTTTCATATGTCCCGGGACGTAGCTGCTCACATCTGCCAGCTTCTCCAGTACGAACTACGGCCTCAAGGACTCTGGAGGAGTAATATGGTGCCGCTGGCCTGCATTGAATGAATGGCTGCCCAGGTGCCATTTAAGTATGGCGCCAGGCTCTTTGACCCCATGAGGTAATGGCAGGGTGGCCGACTTCACAATAGATGGTAGTTTAAAGGAGAAAGGGAATACTCTGTCTTAGAGTTAATATAAACAAATTTCCAAGAGGGAAATAAGATGGACTTGGACTAAAATGGGTTGAAGAGACTGTATAGACAGAATAACTTCATGGCATACTGATGTAGAAGATTGAGGGATGAACTGGTTGAGGTGTTTGTCAAAATGATTTGATAGGCTAGATATAAGTAAGTTATTTTCCCTAATGGAATAATCAAAAACAAAGGGACATAATCTTAAAATTAGGGCTAGGCCATTTAGAAGGGAAATCTGGAAACTCTTTTTCACACATAGAGCAGTAATTTTCACCCTCAAGAGGCTATGGATGTTGGTTCAATTGTAATTTTCAAGGTTGAGATCACTAGATTTTTGTTAGGTATGGGTATCAAAGAAAATGGAGAAAAGATAGGTAAATGGATTTGCTGTATGGATGAACCATGATTTAACTGAATCAGAGAACAGGCTCAAGGGATTGAATGGCCTACTGCTTTTCCTATGATCCAGGTAATTGGTGCTGGTTTTGAGAGGCAGAAATTTTACAAACGACAGCAGGATGCAAGACAGGTATGGAACCAAAATGTAGCAACGTAGAAACAGGAATAGGCCATTCTGCCCCTCAATCCTGCTCCACCATTCTGTAAGGTCATAGCTGATCTGATTATGGCCTTGACTTCACTTTCTTTGACTCACTTGTAAATCAAAAATCTGCCTAACTCAGACCTTAAACATAGCTGGTTTACCTATTTTTGTATTGTCAGCAAATTTGGCAGTCAAGTCCTTTCATTCAAGTCATTAATGGATCCAATAATCTAAGTCAAAGATTATAAATAGTTGATACCCTAGCACTGATCTATGTGGCACTCCACTAGTTACAATTTGCCAACCGAAAAAGACCCATTTATCCTGGCTGTCTGTTTCCTGTTAGTTTGCCAATCTTCTATTCATGCTAATCTATCACCTCAACACCATAAACTTTTATCTTGTGGCACATTATTGAATACCTTTTGGAAATCCAAGTACACTATGTTTATTGGTTTCCCTTTATCCACCCTGCTTGTCACATCCTCAAAGCGCTCCAATAAATTTGTCAAAGGTGATTTCCCTTTCACAAGACCATGTTGATTCTGCCTGATTGTATTGTGATTTTCCAAATATCCTGCTACTACTGTCTTGATAATGGATTCTAACATTTTCCCAGTGGCAGATGTTAGACTATAGTTTCCTGCTTTCTGTCTCCCTCCTTGAACAGAAATGGTAGATTTGCGGTTGAGGACTTTCCAGAATCAAATTTTGGAAGATTACAACCAATACATCCACTTTCTCTGCAGTCACTGATTTTAAGACCTAGGATGCAGGCCATCAGGTCCAGGGGACTTGTAAGCCTTTAGTCCCATTTAGTCTCATTTCCCAGTACTTTTTTGCAGGTTTGTGATTGTTTTTAAATTCCTTTTTCCCTTTTGTCTCTTGATTTTCTACTATTCTTAGGGTGCTTTTTGTGTCTTCTACTGTGAAGGCAGATACAAAATATTTGTTCAAAGCCTCTGCCATTTCCTTGTTTCCCATTATTAATTCACCACTCTGATGGTGGAAGGAAGCGCAAGGGTCCAACAAAAATGTTCACTCCTTCAATTGTCTGCAGCCTAAGGAGCAAGCTAGCCTTTAGAAAAAGATTATCATTTCACTCTGGGATTTATTATTTGTGCCTGATAAAGTGCTCACCCTTCATCCAGTCCTCAGCAGGAATCAGAGCTCCCTGAGGCAGATAAGACCATAATGGGCATAATTCTTATGATAGTCTGTGAACTCCTCCAGGCTTGCAGTGGATGGGATCACTGGCAGAAGAAGCAGCCTGCTTCATTAGCACCCCACCCACCAGCTTAAACATTCACTTACTGCATCACAGGTCCACTACCATATACAAGATGCACTGCAGCAACTCGACCACAATGCTTGGGAGAGGAACAGGACTGGAGGCAGTGTGCCCAACCTGGCTATCCTCACCTTGCTGGAGGAGAAGGTTCCACTGTTGTCTTTGAGTGAATGGAGCCAGTCAATTGGCAGAGGCGGAATTGGAGGAAAACCTTGGGGTGGTGAGATTGCAAGGGGCATTATTATTGGGACAGAGATGGGAGAAAGAGCTCCAGGGAGGGTGTATGATGCCTGGCATGCTTACATGAATTGAACATTGTTGTTTTAGGCATTCAAAGACTCGAATTGTTTGAGGAGGAAACCGGTGAGTATGTGATAAGTTTTTTATTATTCATTCACGGGATGTGGGCTTCGCTGGCCGGGCCAGCATTTATTGCCCATCCCTAATTGCTCTTGAGAAGGTGGTGGTAAGCTGCCTTCTTGAACCGCTGCAGTCCATGTGGTGTAGGTACACCCATAGTGCTGTTAGGATTTTGACCCAGCGACAGTAAACTTGATTTAATAGTAGCTTAATGGTAGCAAGGAGTCATATCTCATTATCCATATAGTGCTAATGGTGTTGAATCTTGTGTCCTCGCACACCCCATGAAGATTGTGAAAGGCCAGTTAACACCCTTTTCTCTGTATGTCCTGTGTGAACCATCAGCTGCTGTGACTGCCAGCCCCGAGGGACCCACATTAACCTCTGAGGAAGAGGAAGAAGCCTCGGAAGGTGCAGCATCACACCCTCATCCTGCGCCAAACACTAGCGCAGATATTGGCATCTTGCCAGGGATTAGTGCGGCAGGACAAAGACAAACACAATCTGGCAAGGCCACTTCACATGCGCATGTGCAGCTGCTGGAGAGAGTAGTGGAGCACGCCTTGGGCAGTTGGAACAACATTTGACGTGATCCAGAAACTCTGTCTGAGTCAGCTGATGAGTCTCTGGAGCTGTCCATATGGCGGCAAATGCTGAATGCGCAAGTTACGTGGAGATTTGGTAGATATACAAGAGGGGCTGTGTGCTCTGGCCTGGAGTGTGGAGGTGTCCATCCAGGCCACATCTACTGTGATCACCCATTCTTCAGAGTGCCAAACTTTCCCCAAGGACAGACTGGTGACTGCCTTGGAGGGGCAAGCCCAGCAGATTGCAGAAGGAATCATGGGTATGCACACTGACCTGCGCTCCATCACCCTGGCTCTGAGCTTAGGGACCCAGAGCCGGCGGAGCTGGGAGCCTGGACACTGAGCCAGCTGCCAGTCCCCCTCAGGAAGACAGAAAGGCCCAATCGGTCCTCATGGCGGAGGTTGAGCAGCAGCTGCCATCATCTGGAAGCACCTCTCAGGGCACTTCTCATGGGGGCAGCCTCTCCTCAGTCCAGCTGCCATTGGCACAGTCAACCTCGATTGCCACGGCAACAGAAGGACCTCCTGCCACTCTGCAGGATTTTCTAAAGTGCTGGGGCCCTAAAGGCCCCAGCCACACAGAGGATGCCTGCCAGAGTTATCCAGGGCAAGGGAGAAAACAGATCAACAGCCTCTCTCCAGTGCAGCTGAAAGCGAAGGGGGAGCACACTGCCGCAGCACGTAAAAGATTTAGGAAGAATCCAGAATAGACACAAACTGGTTCACATGGGTGCCGGTAGATTATGGCCAGAATGTTATGGCAGTGGGAGTTTGGGCGGTGCTTTCCTGTTGGTGAGCGTGGAGGGAGGGAGGGGGGCCGCTCACCAATGCGCAAAATGATGCACGGTGACGTTGGGCATGATTCCCGATGTCACTGCACATCATTTAGATTTTCAGTTTAGTGGGCATGTAGCCTATTAAGGCCATTTAAAACCTAATTAACTCAATTTAATGAGCTGCTCGTCCAACCTTAAGAGATGGAGATGGTGATTCATCTGACAGAACTTTTTAAAAGCACCCGCCCTGTAGGTGGAATGAAGTTGAGATACAGGAAGTGCATGCAGCTCAGTGGCCTCAACTGCTTAAATTACTGGAAACTCTGCATTATTAAGGCCTCCTGTGCCACTCTGCTTCCGTGCAGGCCCTTGCACTTCTCTGTCAGGTTTTCCCTCACCTCCTCACCAATCTCATTATCAGAGGAATTACCACCATCTTGTGGCTCCATTTCCTCCAGGGCATCCTCTCTCTGAAGCACAAATTTGTTCAGAGCACAGCAAACAACGACTGCCAGCGACACTGTGGATGGAGTGTACTGTAGTGCTCCTCCTGATCTATCCAAGCATTGGAACCTCATCTTTAGGAGCCCAATTGTTTGCTCAACAATAGCCCTGGAGGTGCTGTGGCTGTCATTGTACCTCCTCCCTGCCTCTGTTCTAGGGGCCCTCACTGGCGAGATGAGACACTTCTTCAAAGGGTAGGCCTTGTCACCCAGCAACTAACCATCCAGGGCATCAGATCCATTAAACACATCTGGCACCTGAGAGTTCCTGAGAATGTAGGCATGGCTGCTGCCCAGGTACTTAGCATAAACCTGTATATTCTTTGACTGAGGTCACTTACCAACTGCACATTTAAAGAGTGGTAGCCCTTCCTGTTTATAAATGTATAGGAGCCTTTATGTCGACTTGTGTACAGTCTATCCCTGGGGAAACCTGCCATGGTTGCAAAGCCTCTGGCTGGTTCAAGTTAACTGTAGCGGTCCATGGAAAATGCGATGCACTGACCTGCCCTTTAGAACATTGTATTGGTAAATACCTTAAAGCCATGGTGTGCAGAAAGCTGTGTTACTCTACTGAGACCTCCACAGGCTACCTGAAAGGATCCAGTAGCAAAAAAGTTCAGCATCACAGTGACCTTGACAACGACTGTCACTGGATGACCACCCACGCAGCTGGAAACTATCTCCCCAGTCAGCATCTTACATTGAGAGGTCACTGTGCTCTCGAGAGCCTGAGTCTCTTCCGGCACTGTATCTCAGACATTTGGAGGTAACTCCTTTTCTTCCTGTGTACATGATTGTAAGCACAAGGCCTCATTCTGTGCCTCCATGGCTGCAGCATTCTGCCTTCAGCAGCTCCTTGTTCTTGCGCAGGTTTACCACCATCATGCAGCTTCAGTGCCATCTGGCCTTCTCCCTCTCCTTCTCAGTCTCCTCCTCCTCCTCCTCCTCCTCACTGGAAGATGTGTCTCCCAGGCAGACAACTATCCCCATGTTGTTCAAATCAAACAGGCTGAGGTGCAGATGAGGCATTAAGTGCATATTGCTGTAGACTAATTTAAGACTTAAAACAGCGAAGGAATACACTAAAACCACATCATTTAATAATGACTGATAACCCCACTCACAGCTGCCTGAACTGCTGATGTCAAGCATAGAACCATGCTGCTGCCTTTAAACCAATCCTTACATTGAGTCATCACCACCTGGCATTCTTCCCACTCTCTGATCGTATTATTGCAGCCAGCACGTGTTATGGCAGTTAATTGTAGTATTAAGAAAGTTAAATATCCAGTTATCTCCAACTTGAATAAGGTGGGCAGTCTCCTGATTCCTAGTGCTGCCTGCCTAGCATATTATTGCATTCTAGCATGATACGTTGAGAATGTGACCCGACGTCATCGCACCTAATAATATGTGGGCACGGGTGTGGTACAGCCCCACTTTCACCACATATTTTTCAGTCCTTGGAGTGGAAACCTGGTGGAGTCCAAAACTCTGCCCTATTTTGTTCTCCCGAACTGGAGATCCACTAAGATTTCGCCTTGGCTTAAGTTGATTTTCAGGGTCTCTTTATGGAGTTGTCTTTAATTTTTTTTATTCATTCGTTGGCTGTGGGCATTGCTGGCTAGGTCAGCATTTATTGCCCTTCCCTAATTGCCCTTGTTCAGAGGGCAGTTAAGAGTCAACCACATTGCTGTGGGTCTGGAGTCACATGTAGGCCAGACCAGGTAAGGATGGCAGATTTCCTTCCCTAAAGGACATTAGTGAATAAGATGGGTTTTTACAACAATCAACAACGGTTTCATGGTCATCATTAGACTTTCAATTCCAGATTTTTATTGAACTCAGATTCCACCATCTGCATTGGTGGGATTTGAACTTGGGTCCCCAGAACATTACCCTGGGTCTCTGGAATACTAGGCCAGTGACAATACCACTTTCCACCCTCATCAAAGTTAAGTTTTTTATCTGAATATATCATCTACTTGTACTACATTCCTGGGTGCATTACTGTAGCACAAACAATAATTGTTTAAAATAACAGTTTGCATAAGAACATAACATGAGTACTTGTCAACCTCATCAATTAAAAGTTTTGCCATATTTTGATAGCTTTCCATTGTATCATAAATATTTTGGAAGCTGAATTTACTGATGAATAGTTATTTTAATTGGAATTCTAGAGTTGCTGATTTTCTGTATTTACAAACCCTAGAAACTAAATTCCAAAGAAAATTTATGCAAAACACTGCTGCTAGATATGACCATGAGCAATGTTATCACATGGTTGCTCAATGTGCTGATATGAAAATGCTCTTTCCACTATTTTAATTGAGATGTTAAACCATTTCAAATAAACAGACTAACACCTTCACTAAAATAGCAAAGAGACACCTAGAGCTGGATATTTGTGGAATTGGGCTGACTCTGGAGGTCTTTAAAAATGGTGGATGGAACACTGATTTGGAAGTTCAGCCTTCATTTCTGGCAGATTCTGTCTTTTGCCAGTAGAGGAAAGGGGTAGAGCATGATCACACAGGTGGAACTCAGTGAGGTCATTCGAAATTAGTGCTCAGTTCAAACAGACCCCATTTTTGCTGCTCCAAGGGCCGTAACGCACAGTGTGGGAGTTATGATTTGATGGAGGAGATGTATTGAAGGGTGGATAAGGCCTGTTTAAGTGTGATGTTCTGAAGTTATTTAAATCCTCAGCCCTTTAAAACTGAAAAAAAGGGCTGCAGTTGTCAGAGTAAAACAAAGACATGCTGCTGAAGTGCATTGATTGACAGGGCATCTGGTGTAGCTTAGAGAAAAGGATTACCATCTGTTCCTGCAAGTTTAATAGACTTCACTGTTGAAATTTCTCAAGGGCTGTTATTCTCGCTATGCTTATCATGAATGCTTGATTAGGTTTCAAAAGCTCCAAAAGCACTTATTTCAGCAAGGGGGTTCTGAGTTCACAGTTTGATTGACTTTTTAAAAATTCATTCATGGGATGTGGGCTTCGCTGGCTTGGTAAGCATTTATTGCCCATCCCTAGATGCCCTTGAGGGGGTGGTGCTGAGGTTTAGGAAGCTACTTGAGGATTAACTGTCTTTGATCTGGTTACTGAATAGATGTTTTTTGTTTTAAAACAGATTGTCCACCTGATAGGATTTACAATCTTTGAATGAGTTTCATGAATGAGAATGTTTTTTTAGTATCAAGTTTGTATGAGAAGGAAAACTAAACCTTGAATATATGTAAAGCCAGTGGACATGATAACACCTGTCCTGAATTCCTGAAGAATGTGAGAAAAATTAGCTAGCCATCTTTCTACCTAGCCATCCAGCAGAATAAGGTGCCTATGTGAAGGTGCAGAAAGGTCACTAACCTGACACATTGGGCTGGGTTTAGTTCTACCGTCCCAGAGCTCACCAGGAGGCACGGAAGTCACCAGGGATTGGGCACAGGTCTGTGGTGGTGGATTGAACATGGCGGAAAGCTCATGAATGTGGGTGATGGGGGCTTGCCACCAGATCATGTAGCTGCACTGATACAGGAAACCCACTCATCTGATGCTGTGCCGGAGCTCATCTCATACTTAAGGGGCAGCCAATCCTGTGTTAGGTTTGGAAATCATCTTGCAGGCTTTTTAAGAAAGCTCTGCAGTTTAAATTTCCAGCGTCTGAATTTCTGTTGCTCCAGCACAAAAAGATGTTCCAAAGTTCAGGCAGAAGATTCCTCTGCTGTTACACAAGATCATGTGGTGGCAACAACTGGTTCAACTGAGGTCTAAGATGTCACAGCCCAGCCAGCACATCTCGCCTAGGATGAAGGAGCATAAGCGGTATGATTTCCATACTGCCACTACCTCTCCCTTTTCTTGCAAGCAGCCCTCTACCTAAGTGTCCTGCTCTTAAAGATTCAGATTTGTGATATCAATTTACAGGATGACCCCTCTGCACCTCAGTTGTGCGCTGCCCCTTTAAATATTGGACCAGTGCTTCTGGTTTCTGAATTTCCTGCCTCAAGCTCCACCTTCAGAGCATTCTCCTTCTTGATGCAGCTGGAATACAAGTGCTGGTATTATGTTACAGGGAACTCTAAAATTGTCTGCTTATACCATACCTGCTCATAGCCATCAGTTTTAAACCATGAAACACAATGACATCTAAGAAACATTTAGAGATTATTGTGCAATTTAACTGGATTTACTCTTTTAGTCAAATGATTTTATTGGGTACTTGCCTGAATAGAATTAATTGCAGTCCTTCAAATCGGAATCTTTGGTCCTGGTGATCCGATACCTCACTGACCTGCAGTCTACAATCTGTCTTTTTCTACATGTATATAGTGCACATTGGGTGGAATTTAATGCCCTCCTCCAAGGCAACTTTGGTGGTGGGGGAGGCATGTAATTGGGTGGGTAGATGGCAGTTGTCGACATCACAACCTTCCCGTCTCTGTCCCAATTAAATCCAGGGTGAGAAGGCTTGTGGGTGGCTATCCCGCCCCACTGCTAATGGAGGGCCTAAAGTGGACAATTTATGCCTACTTAAAGGCCTCATCCCTCCACCACTGGTAATCACCCAATCATGGGAGGGGACACAGCATCACAGAACACAGAATTGTTACAGAGCAGTAGGAGGCCATTCGGCCCACCATGTCTGCACCGGGTCTCCGAATGAGCATTTCACCTAGTGCTATTTTCCTGCCTTTTCCCCATAACCCTGCAGGTTGTTTCTTTTCAAATAATCATCCAATTCCCTCTTGAATGCCTCGATTGAATCTGCCTCCCCCACTCTCAGGCAGTGCATTCCAGACCCTAACCACTCAGTGCGTGAAAAATATTTTTCTCATATCACTTTTGCTTCTTTTACCAATTACTTTAGATCTGTGCCCTCTGGTTCTTGACCCTTCCATCAATGAGAACAGTTTCCCCTACCTACTCTGTCCAAACCCCTCATGATTTTGAATACCTCTACTAAATCTCATGTCCCTTTCTTTTCTCCAAGGAAAAGAGTCCCAACTTCTCTAATCTATCTTCACAACTGAAGTTTTCTGGAATAATTCTCCTAAACCTCTTCTGCACTCCCTCCAATGCCTTCACATCCTTTTAAAATGTGGCGCCCAGAACTGTATGCAGTACTCCACCTGGGGCCTAACTAGTGTCTTATACAAGCTCAACATAACCTCCTCTGCTCTTTACTCTATGCCCCTATCAGTAAAGTCTTATTAGCTTTATTAACTGCTCTCTCAACCTGTCCTGTCACCTTTAATGAATATATACACCTAAGCCTCTCTGCTCCTGCACCCTCTTCGGAGTGTACCCTTTATTTTCTACTGTCTCTCCATGTTCATCCTATCAAAATGTATCACCTCACATTCCTCTGCATTGAATTTCATCTGCCACTATCTGCCCATTCCAATTTGTCATGTAGAAAACCAAAAAAGCAGGGTTCCTTATGGGCTTCTTGGGGGGTGTCCCTGCTCAAAAGGCACTCAGTGCCTGTTTGAGGGGCCTGGCATTGGAAGGGAAAGGAAGGGGGTGGGCTGCTGAGTATTATTGCCCCTGCCCTTCCATTTGACCCCCTCCCCTTTGACCCCGTCACCCCCCCCCCCATGACTCCTTCCTGCCATCAGTCATCTGTGATCGTGATCTCTAGTGGCACGGAAGAGCTGCCAGCCTTTGATTGGCCAGCGGCTCTTGAGGGTGTTGGGGTCCTTGATCCTAAGGAAGGTTCGCCGCTGCCCAGTTGAGTGCCTGATTGATTCTTAATTTGGCGGGCCTTCCCCAAAGGAGGTGACGTGGAGTTCTCTTCAGCTCTCCAGCTGAAATGGGAGACGCACCCCCCCCCCACCCCCAACACCCCTGCCCCTGTCACCTCCATTAAATACAGTCTATAGTGTCTACGGCATAGAAACAGGCCATTTGGCTAGGGTGATCAGATGTTTAAAAGTCAAATCTGGGACACATGGTAAAACCATGGGAAGATGGGGCTCTGTGATGATTGACATGTTGAGTGACCAATGACAGGAATCTGGGGGAGAGTCAGTTGAAGATAGGAGGTCATGTGATGACATCTGCTGGAATACGTTACCATGGTGTTTCAGCACTTATTTGCAATCTCCATACATGATAACTTCCAGACTGAGCCTTTCAAAGGCCAATTCTCATTATATTGCCTGGTCACAATTGACTGTGAAAGGCTCAGTCTGGAAGGTATCTTGTGGATTGCAAAGAACTGCTGGAGCAGTATATCCTTTACAGTAGAGTAATTTGGAGGACAATGGCTGTTGATTTCCCCAGTCAACTATGCCATCTCAGTAGCAACATTTACAGTAGTTGAGAGTAATTTGTTTTTACACTAGAGTCTAGAGATGGACAATCATATTTCAAAAGGCTGCTCCTTAGCTTAGAAAATGACAAAAGTAAGAAAGAGAAAGGGCTGCAAAAACAAAAATTGCTGGAAAAACTCAGCTGGTCTGACAGCATCTGTGGAAAGGAAGACAGAGATAATGTTTTGAGCCTTTGTCTTCCTTTCCACAGATTCTGTCAGACCTGCTGAGTTTTTCTAGCAAATTTTGTTTCAGATTTCCAGCATCTGCAATATTTTGCTTTTATCTTAAAGAGAAAGGGATATTGGATTTCAATTCTTCATCTGCATATTCAACCTTGTTCCAAGGTGTGGGGTGGGGTGTCCTTTGTTTGATTGGGTGAGAGGATGTGGGCTTTGGCCTCCATGGGGAGTCAGGACCTGGTGGCTACATTAACAGCATTATTATCAGCAACTACAAAATCACATGAACATTTAAAAGCCTCTTTATTTTCATTGAATTTACACATTATTGGTTGTAACAAAAAAATAGACATTTTCAGCCAGAAACTGGAAACTAGTGAATATATCTCAAGTGTGGGAGAATTATACCCAGAGCCACAAGCAGGAAAGCACATCATCTTCCAAATATGAGAAGCTTGGTTATGTACCGCAGCTCAACTGAACTTGTCTGCCACTTTCCTTAGCACTGATTGGCGCTACCCCTACAAATGTGGCTTCTGGTTGGCGACATCGCTGTCAATCTTCTGTCATCACTCAGCTGATTCCCTCCTGCCTGGCTCTGGATGCCAGGTGGAGAGAACGATTTCTGCGTATGTGTGAGCATCTTGGTGCAGCCACTTAGTGGTTAGCAGGTGGGTGGCATTCTGATTGACAGAGTGCAGTGCAGTGCGAGAGGGTTTTCCTTGCTGACAGCAAATGGAAGGTGAGAGTCTGGTAAAAGTGACTCAGGGAGACAAATTGTAGAGAGGTTCTGATGCTGTACAAAAAACAGGAAAGGTGAAAAACTGGACATTTGTGCAATTTGGAGAAAACTTGGGAACTGGGACATTTAATGCAAAATCAGGATTGTACCGGCAAAACTAGGATGTCTGGTCACTGTACATCTGACCTCCCATGTTGGTATTTAGGCTTCACACCAGTCCCAGTCCACCATTCTTCATATAGCCTCATCAATATATTCTTCTATTCCTTTCCACCTGATGTATTTCTCTAGCTTCCTCTTAAATTTACCTCTGCTAGATGACCCCACCACTATGGATTTATCTAGCTATGAGCTTATTTACTTTTTTAAAATTGCCTTATTAACCTGCAATACTACCTTAAGCAATTTGTGTATCTTTGCCCCCAGTTTTCTCTGCTCCTCCACCTTATTTAGACATATTTTTCTGAAGAATATGTGGCCTCCATATTCTTTCCACCTCACACATACCTATTTGAAGCTCATTTCCCAATTACATGCCCATTTTATTAATGTTTTCCTGTATTTTGTTGCAGTCCTCCTCTGCATTAATATTTTTATTAGGAGTATGCTGAAAGCAAAAACAGGCAGTGTAGCAAAGATTAGTGGTAAGTCAGAAGATTGGAAAAGTTTTAAAAACCAACAAAAGATGGCCAAAAAATAATAAAAAGGGAGAAAATAAATTTTAAGGGTAAACTAGCAAGTAATGTAAAAATGGACAGTAAGAGCTTCTTTAAATATATAAAAAGGAAGAGAGAGACCAAAGTGAACATAAGCCCTTTAGAGAATGAAGCTGTGGAAATAATAATGGGGAACCAGGAAATGACAGAGGAGTTGAATAAATACTTTGCTTCAGTCTTCACATAGAAGATACTAACAGCATTCCAAAAATACTAAATAATCAAGGGGCAAAAGGGAGGCGGGATGAAATAAATACAATAACTATCACTAGAGAAAAAGTACTAGGAAACAAATGGGCTAAAGTCCAATAAGTCCCCTGGACTTAACGGGTTGCATTCTAGGATATTAAAGGAAGTAGCTACACAGATAGTGGATGCACTGGTAGTAATCTTCCAAGAATCCTTAAATTCTGGACAAGTCCCAGAGGATTGGAGAATGGACAATGTAATATCCTTATTCAAAAAGGGAGGGAGACAAAAAACAGGTAACTATAGGCCAGTTAGCTTAACATCTATCATTGGAAGAATGTCGGAGTCCATTATAAAGGAAGTAATAACAGAGCATTTAGAAATGCATAATCTAATCAAGCAGAGTCAGCACAGCTTCATGAAGGGGAAATCATGCCAAACAGATTTATTAGAATTCTTTGAGGAGGTAACAAGCAAGATAGATAAATGGGAATGAGTAGATATAATATATTTGGATGTCCAAAAGGTGTTTGATAAGGTACTCACCTCAGGCTACTTAATAAGACAAGAGCCCATGGTGCTGGAGGTAGTATACTAGCATGGATAAAGGATCAGCCAACTAATAGAAGACAGAGAGTTGCAGTAAGGGGGGCATTTTTGGGATAGCAACCTGTAACTAGTGGAGTGCCCAGGGATCAGTGCTGGGGCCTCAATTATTTACAATATATATTAATGATTTGGATGAGGGAAGTGAATGTACTATCACCTAGTTTGCAGATGACAAAAATAGGTGGGAAGGCAAGTGGTGAGGATGACACAAGGAGTTTACAGAGGGATATGGACTGGTAAAGTGAGTGGGCAAAAACTTTGCAGATGGAATATAATGTGGGAAAATATGAGGTTATGCACTTTGGCAGGAAGAACAAAGCAGCTGAATATTAACTATATGGCGAAAGACTGCAGAAGGCTGCAGCACAGAGGGATTTGGGAGTCCTTGTGCATGAATCCCCAAAAGCTAACATGCAATTTCAACAGGTAAAAGGGAAGACAAATGGAATGTTGGCCTTTATTTCAAAGGGAACGGAGTATAAAAATAGGGAAGTCTTGCTAAAACAATACAAGGCACTAGTTAGATCACACCTCTAGTACTGTGAACAATTTTGGACCCCTTATCAAGGGAAAGATACACTGGCATTGGAGGCAGTCCAGAGAAGGTTCACTAGGTTGATCCTGGGGATGGAGGTATTTTCTTATGAGGAGAGATTGAGTAGGTTGGGCTTGTACTCACTGGAGTATAGAAGAATGAGAGGCGACCTTATTGAAACATATAAGATTCTTAGAGGGCTTGACAGGGTAGATGCTGAGAGGTTGTTTCCCCTTGTGGTAGAATCTAGGATCAGAGGGCATAATCTTAGAGTAAAGGGGCGCCCATTTAAAACAAAGATGAGGGGGAATTTCCTCCTTCAGAGGGTAGTCAATCTGTGAAATTCTTTACTGTAGAGGGCTGTAGAGGCTGGGTCGTTAAGTATATTCAAGGCTGAGATAGTTTTTAATCAGTCAGGGAATCAAGGGTTATGGGGAAAGGCAGGAAAGTGCAGTTGATCAGATCAGCCATGATGTCACTGAATGGTGGAGCAGACTTGATGGGCCTGATGGCTTACTTCTGTTCCTATGTCTTATGGTCAAATTTCCAAAATAGCTGTGTCAGTTCAAAGTATTATTTAACAATAGTCAATTTAATTAATAGACACTCTGTAAATTCAATTTATGGTTCTTTCATATTTGGATGATTAGGAGTAGTTATAAATCAATATTAATTTTGTGTCAGGGTGAAAAGCCAAACATGTGGCTTCTAGGTCCCTTTTGCATTGAACTTGGGTCTTGAGCAGATTTTAGTTGGTTAAGTTCACACAGAATTCAGTTCCCCAAATTTTCTCCAGCAAGATATCCAGCAGGACCCACCAGAAGCCAGTCTGTGGTGGATCCCAGGGATGCTCACACCATGCAGGGCCAACTGTGTCAGGGGTAGCTCCTGGGTGGGGACTTCCACTGACATGAGTTCCTGGTTGGCTCAGTGGGTCCAGCTTATTACTGGAGACAGGTCACTGAGTGAGATGGTGTGTACGAATGAGGTGGGTGAACTGTGAGTCTAGCTGAAGGGAACAGTCTGAAGAAGAGGTCTGTGCTTTTTTTGAGATTGACCTCCTTACACCAGGAACTAAAGGAACCACAATATGGTCTGCTGGGGTAAAAACAAGAAGTGCTGGACTCAGCAGGTCTGGCAGCATCTGTGAAAAGAGGAACAGAGTTAACATTGAGTCGGATAGGACTCTTCTTCAGAACTGAAGAAGTTAACTGTTAAAAACATTAACTCTGTTTCTCTCTCCACAGATGCTGCCAGATCTGCTGAGTATTTTCAGCATTTTCTATTTTTATTTCAGATTTCTAGATGCGCAGTAGTTTGCTTTTATCATGATCTATTGGTGGCTTGGAAATCTCCTTGATGAAGAGTGGCTATAGGACTTTCTGGCCACATGGGGCAGGCACACATTGGATGCATGTCAACCTCATGTAATTGAAATGCTGGAGAGCACTGGCAGACACAATCTTGGTGTAATTGTTAAATTGCGATGCACAGGCCTTTGGGACTCAGATGCTTTATTAAGTGGTGGAATTTTCTATTTTCAAACAGTATCATTGCAGACCAGTGAAAAACTTAGGCATTAAGCTTTGGGATTGGCTCTAAGTTTGATGGGTAGAAGTCAACTTGGATGAAACAGAAATCATATTGATTTATTTAGAGGCTGACACATTTGTTTTTGAGAAATAGACAATCTGGGATTACTGAGTGTCAAATTAAATGCCAATTGTGCAAAATGTATTTGGTAAGATTTGGCACCCATTATAACCCTTCCTATTTTTCCTTTCACTGAAGTCAGGATCGATTGCCATTAACTTCGCACCCCTCTAGAAATGGAATTTCACCTTCATTGAATATCCTAGTCATTAATTATTTTGAAGGTAATTTATATATCTTCATAATTGAGACATGAAGGACTGGGACTTTTGCCAGAGCAATCAGTAGTTACAGGAAAATGAGCAATTGGTTCTATCCATTGCTAAGGGTTCAGATTGTTGTTATTATGCTGCATTCAGAAATCAAGATTCTATAGTACATTTTGGGGAAGTAATTAACCACAGAGCCTGGGAATTGTGCATGTTATAATTATTGCTCTCTCAAGCTGGAGAAATGTGTTTTGGGCTAGATATAGTATATAGTCTCAGCCTCAGGCTGCTAAGTGCAGAGTTTGATGTAAGTTTAACTGACCTGGGTTACACATGTACTTCACGTATCACTTTTGATCAGCAATGATATTCTGCTCAGTGGCCTCCGAATGCTAGCTAAACTTTAATGCTGGGAAAGAACTTAGACAGGCTTTCCTAATGCCAAAAAAGGTCATTTTGAATCTTATGTTTGCACTAGACAGAAGATTTATTATACCTAATGCAAAATCTGAGCAGGCTGGAACTACTGACGGAACATCCTGCCTCACCTCACATTGACTCCTGAAGGGGCATCACAGCCTGAAATGTTAACATGGCTCCTCTCCAGAGATGCTGTCTGATCTGCTGAGTATTTCCAGCACTTTTTGTCTTCATTTCAGATTTCCAGCATCTGCAGTATTTTGCTTTTGTCCTGTATCATAATGCTGGTTTTATATCAGTGAGCATGTAAAACGTATGTGGATCAACTTCAAAAGATTAATAGAACTAATGTATGATATTCAAAACAGATAAAACTTCTGGTAAAAATAACACATTCATTAGAATTGGTTGTACCTTGCTTTCTTCACCCCTGTATTGTCATTGCCATGATTATTGCCTAGGATGTGGTCTGATCTCTACCCAGGAATTATCTACAATAATTCCTATAACCTCTCTTAAACTGATCATTAACCTTGAAAACCCAGAAATAATAGGCCTGGAGGTTTGAGGAGATTTGCCCCATTGTAAAGGCACTTCAACATTGCAGGGCCCAACATACAGCACAAAAGCCTCTAGAACATATGGCTTAAGCAACTTTAGTCATTACTTATGCCACTCTATAACTTCCAGAGACTTTTGTGATGTTCTGTTGTTTCCTTTGCCAAAACAGTTTAAAAGTTAATTATCAGAGCCCTGTTCTCCTCCATTAAAATCAATGGCGAGACTGAATTGGCTAAATTAAAGTTACGGAGATTGCCATGGCTTCTTAGACCATTGTAGAATGGTGCTGATTGGCTGAGTATGTTTGGCACAATAACAGGAATCATAACAGTGGTAGTGAAATGTTACAGATCACTCGGGGAGTCGGAGATTCTGTGGCACCATGCATGTTGTATTCTGGAGCTATTGATAGCAATAGTAGAGGCCCCAACCTTTTGTCCATCACATGGCTGACCAGGAATCTGGCTGCTTTTATCACCTGCCATTGGTGTGCTTTGGAAAGTCTAAAAAAGTTAGTATGCAGGTACAGCAAGTAATTTAGAAGGCTAATGGAATACAATCCTTTATTACGAGAGAGATTGAACATTGGTGAGACCACACCTCAAATATTGTGTGCAGTTTTGGTCTCCTTATTTAAGGAAAGATGTAAATGTATTGGAGGTGGTTCAGAGGAGGTTTGCTAGATTGATACCTGGAATGAATGGGTTTGTCTTATGAGAAAAGGTTGGACAGACTGGACTTGTTTCCACTGGAGTTTAGAAGAGTGAGGGGTGATGTGATTGAAGTATACAAGATCCTGAACGGCATTGACAAGTTGGATGTTGAAAGGATGTTTCCTCTTGTGGGTGAGTCCAGAACTAGGGGCACTGTTTTAAAATTAAGGGTCACCCCTTTAGGACAGAGATGAGGAGAATTTTTTTCTCTCAAAGGGTTGTGCGGCTTTGGAATTCTCTGCCTCAGAAGGTGGTGGAGGCGGGATCACTGAATATTTTTAAGTCGGGGTAGATAGATTTTTATTAGGCAGGGGAATCAAAGGCTTTTGGGGCTAGATGGAAATGTGGAAATTGAAACACAAGAATATCAGCTATGATCTTATTGAATGGTGGAGCAGGCTCAAGGGGCTGAATGGTCTACTCCTGTTTCTATTTCTTATGTTCTCATGTTCTAAAGGTTTGCAAGTTGATAATCAACCTGTTTTGCCATGTTATGGATACATCCTCCTTGGCTATGAAGTCCTGGGGTGGGACTCGAACTTAGGCTTAGAGGCAGGGACCTCATTGTGCCACAAGACTTCCTTCAATCATAACAGTACCTCATTTAAAAGAAGCAGCATCACTTTTGGGTGTTATAAAAATACAGTTCGTATCTGAATGCTAAATTTTCTTGATTGATCAAAGTAGAGCCCACGTCTCTTAAGGTTTAATGCAAATATATATGTTATAAATATTTATTTCTCACATGTCTATATATTATACCGCAATCCAAAAAAAAACCAGGATAATCCTTGAAACACTGAAAGTGCCTCTTAGGTTGCATTGCATCTGAGATTGCTTTCTGATCTCTCTCAGCATAAAGGAGATAACTCTTAAAATCCATAGCTCCCAGTCATAGCATTGTGATATAGTGTAAGTTACAGCTAACTATTCCTTTCCTAATAAACTTTATTCTTATGCCAATAATTATTCAATATTTATTTCCCTTTAAATCTTAGGGTAATTTGACACTGCTTGTTCGACAGCACCTTCCAACCTCTGCCAACTTGAAGGACAATGGCAGCAGAAGCATGGGAACAAAACCACCTGGGTATCAGTTCACGTGATTGCCAGAGTCCAGAAAGTCAGAGGCCAGTGAGCTGAAGCAGGATTTTGCAGAATCCCTTTAAAGCAGCGAGATGAGGTTGGTACATAGAGACTTGGTCTGCTCAGCAGGCAGGAATCTTCCAGAGAAACAGGATTGGAGGCTTAGAATTGATTACAGAATCACAGAATTTTAATGTCACTGAAGGACGCCATTCGGCTCATCGTGTCTGCACCTGGCTCTCCAAATGAGCATTATGACCTAGTGCCATTGACCTGCCTTTTCCCTGTACCCCTGCACATTGCTTCTGTTCAAATAATCATCTAATGCCCCCTTGAATGCCTCGATTGAATCTGCCTCCACCAGACTTCCCGGCAGTGGATTCCAGACCCGAGCCACTCAGTGTGTGAAAAGGTTTCTCATGTCACATTTGCTTCTTTTGCAAAACACTTTAAATCTGTGCCCTCTCATTCTTGATCCTTTTACGAGTGGGAACAGCTTTGCCCTATCTACTCTATCCAGCCCCCTCATGATTTTGATATCAAATCTCCTCTCAGCCTTCTTCTCTCCAAGGCGAACAGTCTCAACCTCTCCAATCTATCCTCATAGCTGAAGTTTCTCATCTCTGGAACCATTCTTGTAAACCTCTTTTGCACTGTCTCCAACGTATTCACATCATTCCTATAGTGTGGTGCCCAGAACTATGCACAATTCTCCAGCTGAGGTCTAACAAGTGTCTTATATAAATTCAGCATAACCTCTGCTCTGTACTCTATGCCCCTATTAATAACTGCTCTCTGAACCTTTCCTGCCACTTTCAATGATCTATGCACATATAAACCTAAGTCTTAATGCTCCTGCACTGCCTTCAAAATTTCACCCCTTATTTTATATTGCCTGTCCATATTCTTCCTACCAAAATGCATCACCCCACAGTTCTCCGCATTGAACTTCATCTGCCATCTATCAGTCTACTCCACCAACTTGTCTATGTCCTCTTGAAGTTCCACACCACCCTCCTCGCAGTTCACAACATCCCCAAGCTGTATCATCCGCAAACTTTGAAATTGTCCCCTGCACACCAAGATCTAGATCATTAATATATATCAGGAAAAGCAAGGGTCCCAATACCCTGGGGAGCTCTACTACAAATCTTTCTCCAGCCCAAAAAATATCCATTGACCATTACTTTCTGCTTCCTATTTTTCAGCCAATTTAGTATCCATGTTCCAACTGTCCCTTTTATTCCATGAGCAATAATTTTTCTCACAAATCTGTTGTGTGGTACAGTATCAAATGCCTTTTGAAAGTCCATGTACACCACATCAATAGCATTACCCTTATCGAACGTTTCTATTACCTCTTCAAAAAAGCTTCAGCAAGTTAGTTAAACACGATTTCCCCTTTAGAAATCCATGCTGGCTTTTCCTTATCAACCCATATTTTTCCATGTGACTATTAATTCAATCCTGAATAATTGTTTCTAGAGTCTTGTCCACAACTGAAGTTAAACTGATTGGTCTTAATTATCCTTACAACCTTTTTTGAACAAAGGCGTAATGTTTGCAATTCTCCAGTCCTCTGGCACCTCCCTGAGTCTAGGGAAGACTGAAAACTATGGCCAGTGCTTTTACAATTTCTACCCTCACTTCCTTCAATATCCTTTGATGCATCTCATCCGCTCCTGGTGCTTTGACAACTTTAAGTACTGACAGTACGTTCAACACTTCTTCCTTATCAATTTTGAACCTTTCTAGTGACAGAGTTTCCTCGTCTGTCACCTTGGCTGGGTAGCATCTACCTCCTTGATAAAGACGGATGCAAAGTATGCATTTAATACCTCGACCATGGCCCCTTCGTCCATGTGTAAATTTCCTTTTTGGTCCCTAATTGGCTCTACTCCTCCTTTTACCACCCTTTTACTATTTATATGCGGATAGAAGACTTTGGGATTCCCCTTTATGTTGGCTGCCAGTCTTTTCTCATAATCCCTCTTTGTTTTTCTAATATGCTTTTTCACCTCCCCTATGACCCTTCTGTATTCCTCTTGGATCTCAATTGTATTTTCTACCTGACACCTATCATACGTGCATGTTTTCTTCTTTATCTTAATTTCTATCTTTTTTTTCCATCTAGGGAGCTCTGGATTTGTTTGCCCTACCTTTCCCTTTCGATGGAATATACTTTGACTTTAAGGTAGCCCATTGTTCAGCTACAGTTTGTCCTGCCAATCTTTAGTTCTAGTCTATCTGGCCCTGTTCTGTTCTTGCCCCATTGAAGTCAGCTCCAGTCTAGTTAATTATTCTTACTCTGGATTACCTATTATCCTTTTCTAGCATCATAGTAAACCTTATGATACAATGATCACTGTCTCCTAAGTGTTCCCCACTGACACGTGATCTACTTGGTCCACCTTACTTCCAAGAACCAGGTCTAACAGTGCATCTTTTCTTGTTGGATTGGCTGTAGAGAATTCACCTGAACACAATCTGGGAACTTTTGCCTCTCTCCGCCCTTTATACTACCACTATCCCCGTCTACATTCGGGTAATTAAAGTCCCCCATTTTAACTACTCTATAATGCTTGCATCTCTCTAATTTCCCTGCAGATTTGTTCTTCTATGTCCAACTCTCTAGTTGGCAGTGTATAGAATCCACCAAGCAATGTAATTGCACCCTTTTTATTCCTTAGCTCTAGCCAAATTGATTCTGTCCTTGAACACTCTGGGGCATCCTCTTTCTCCAGTACTACAATGCTGTCCTTAACCAATACTGCCACCCCTCCTCCTTTCCTATCTTTTCTGAACACCTTGTACCTGGGACTATTTAACACCCAGTTCTGCCCTTTCTTGAGCCAGGTCTCTGTTATCGACACATTAGCATATTTGCACATGGCAATCTGCGCCTGTAACTCCCCAATCTTATTTACTATACTCCATGCATTCACATACATGCATAGTTACCCTGATTTAGATTTTGTCACTTCTTCCTTACCCTGACTTTACTTATTAACTTACTACTCTCTTTACTAGTGCTATCTGTCCCTCCCAGTATTTTGTGTACTCTGGCATTCCTCTCTAATATTTTCTCTTGGTTCCCAAACTCCTGTCGAGTTAATTTAAAGTCCTCCCAACAGCACTTTCAAAACGCCCCACAAGGAAATCAGTCCCAGCTCTGCTTAGGAGCAAACCATCCAGCTTGTACAGGTGCCATCTTCCCCAAAGCCAGTCCCAGTTTCCCAGGTATCTAAAGCCCTCCCTCCTGCACCAGCTTTACAGCCATACATTCATCTGCCTTTTCCTCCTATTTCTGTACTCACTGGCACGTGGCACTGGGAGTAATCCGGAGATTACTACATTTCAGGTCCTTCTTGCTAATTTTCGACCTAGATCCCTAAATTCTGATTGCAGGACCACATCCTTCTTCCTACCTAAGTCATTAGTACCAATGTGGACCATGATCTCTGGCTGATTGCTCTCCCCCAGAAGAATGTCTTGCAGCCACTCTGTGACATCCTTGACCCTGGCACCAGGGATGCAAAATACCATCCTGGAGTCACGTCTATGGCCACAGAAATGCCTGTCCCCTCCACTAACCAATGAATTCCCTATCACTTGCTATTCCTTTCTTCTTCCTCCTCTCCCGTACAGCTAACCCGCTCTTGGTGCCATAAACTTGGCTCTGACTGCACTCCTCTGTGGAGCCAGTGCCCTCACCAACTGAAGCACTCTACTCCAGCCCAAAAGAGCACTCCAATGCCGACAAAGTCAGCACTATTATGTAGCCTACTTTTATACTCTCTGAACCTAGCCTCTGAACACCTGGTTAAGCCAGTTATCTAATTAACTAGTTGCAGCTGCAACCAGAGTCTGTATGAGCCCTGTTTTAAGGCTGGACTAAAACTCACCTTCTTCTAACCCTAACAGCAGCTTTTAGTTAATTGCTAAATTAAAGAAAGACTAGACTGGAGATGGAATTTAACCCTTAAGCTCCCCCAGTAGCCAAACTCCAACTGAAGCACTCTATTGCAGTCCAAAGCAGCACTCCAGTGCAGCCAAAATATAGGCTGTTGGTCATCCTGGATTCTTGCTTTGATGTTTGCAGGCTGGGGGTTAAACAGCAGATTGTGTTGCAAGTCTGAAATGTAACATTACAATTTTCCAAAGGCCAGAAGCTTAGATCATGTGATGTTGCCCATTAATGAGTCAGTTGCAGGCCAGCCAGCAGTTTCTATGCCTCTTGTCAAAATCCATTGTTCGCCTTAAGAGATAAATGGCGGCTTTTAGCACCTCGGAAGGTATAATGAGTTTTGATGGCTCTCCTTTTGTTATAGCCCAGGCTTGGAGGACAGGTTATCTGCTGGTTCCTGGTTTTGTTTTTTGTAATATGTCCTCACAGTGAGAGGTGTGAGATTCCCCAAGGATGAGGGCTGAGCTTTTGTTCTGTAACTGCTGTTGGAAATTCCAGAAACTGTAGCCAACTTATGAATCATGTGACCTGTAGCAACCATCTTTTGGTTCAGCAAGGTCCACTATTTTAAATAAGCAAAAAGGTAAGGTTTAACTTAAACAGTTTATGATCGCTTTCATGTCTTAGAGTCATGACATTCAAAACATCATTGCTACAGATGTGTCATTATTGATTTTTCCTTGTTGCTAGTTATTAAATTGTTTTCTCAGAGATAACCCTTTCAAATTGCATTCCCACAATTTTACTAGAGGCTCTCTACTTTGATCAAATGCAAACATCCATTCCTTTATTTCAACAACAGGAAACATAGTTGACAAAATACTCAGCCTATGCTTTCCTTCTCCTTTGAAGAATAATATTAATGGGGTTACATAGAAGTTACAGCACAGAATCAGGTAATTTTCACCAAAAGGTTTACACTGGTGTTTATGTTCCACATGAGATTCCTCCCACCCTGCTTCATTCTCCTTTATGTTTTTTAATCCAAATTTCCCTTAAAATCACCTCAGCTAACTCAATGTGGAAGCAAATACCATATCCTAATCAATTTCTATAAATATTGAATAACTGTGTCCCCAGTGAACTTTAACTGTCTTAATTTTGCTGCTGTCCTTAAGGGTACATTTACATATCTGTCCCAACAACACCCCATGACCCCCTTCCCCCCTTTTGTCAGTTGCTGGATAGATAGATTGTACAAGAAGTGTAAGGATGAGAGATCATGACCACTATGAGATTCATTTGCATTTTTGCCTAGCCTCCTGCAGTGGCAGGATCAACATCAGGTTCTTCAGTGTGTGTCTGAATGCACAATGAACAGAATTAAGAAAAGGTGACACACCAGAGGTCCAAGGTTTCCTTGTGATGTTCAGAGGAGAAATCCTACCAGCCTGGCCTACAAGGAAATCTAAAATAAAACTTATAACCTTCAAGGCAGGAAGTCGACACTGTCCAGGAGTTAGGTTGACACCTGATGATATCGCTGCACCCAATCTGCATATTTAAAGTAGGACCCAGCTTTCTCCCTCACCTGCTCAGGATAGCAGGTTAATACTTGGACATGCTGGGAAAACAGCAGGATAGGAAGGGGTAAATAACTTTTTATTTTAACTGCACCCCCGGCCTTGTTTCTGCAGATGGGCAATTAAAATCAGGGTCATACCTTTTAGTTTGAAACCTGTATTTTAATTAGGAGCTATAAATTTAAACTGATTCCTAGGGGGCACCTTGATGTAAAGACATGAAAATAGGCTCACAACTTAGAACGTTCATCTGGGTAACAGTCAGAATACTGATAGACCCTTTATTTTTGTGGCAATGAAATATTGCCAATGTGTAAATTTCTGTTCTGGAGGGTTGATTTTTTAAAAAGTTTTGGACAATATCCAGGAATATGGAATAAGCTGAAATTGTATTACTTCCAATTAACATAATAATCAGGAAAAACAAAACACCTGATCTCCTTGCAACTTGTGAAGCATGCATTATAATAACAATAACTGGCCCAAAACTCCAATGGTACAGCTGTGTCATTGGAACCAAGATGGGGACTGAATTTTTAGGCCCCACTGGTGGCAGGAATGGTGATGGACAGGGTTGAAAATACCTCCCAGTTTCCCTTCACCATTCCTGGTGCCGGTGTCACCCTGGGAACCTGCCTGATCTGGTGATAATAGTAATTAAAGTTATTAAAGAACTCATTAAGCCTCATGGAGGGCCATGTTCAGGTTTTGACAGGGGTACATAGGCTGGGTCAGGGGCAGACCAGGTGCAGGGAAGTGGCAACACAGCATGGGGCAAGTCATAGCCACTCCAACAAATTGGCTGGGCCCTATCAAGTGGAGAATGGTGCAAGTAGGTCTTAGCCATTGGTACACAGGTGCCATCAGGTCAGGGGAGTTTGTGGGGAGAGCGGTCAGTAAATGCTTGGGAGGGGCATTGTCCTGCTGGTATTGTGAAGGCAAGGCTTCCAAACACAATGGGGAGGCCAACTGAGCACAAGAAAGGCAGCAGTTGGCAATGATCTCTGATTTCGGGTCCAGTGGCGATGAGGACCAACATCCTCTGCTGGGAAGGGATAGTCCCAGGTATTAGGAGGAAAGGAGAAGGGATGAGAGGCAGGAAGGAAATGGAGGCCATATTCTTGACATAAGATCTACTGCTGAAGATCAGTACCTGGAGCTACCTAGACATGTTGGAGAACCAGTGCCACAGGAGACTAACTCTCCAGGCAGATGGTCACAGAGATTTATGCCCTTGTCACAGAAGAGCTCATGTCTTGCAGCACTGTTCGCCTTGTCCTGCCAGGAGCTGTCACAATGGGACAAATGGCTTTCCTCTGTGCCATAAATATTTCTGTTTCCATTTTAAAACATGAACGATGGGAGTGATGGTACATTCACTCACATCCTGATGTGTGTTTGTAGTAATCTGATATGTAATACACCTTTAAGACAAGTGTTGTAATGTAAGATCACATGGGCCAGGATTTTCTGGTGGTTGGGCAGGCTTGGTGGGTGGGCCTGGGAGCGGTTGGGAAGCTGATCACCTCCCATGATCAGACTCCGACTGTGATTTCACGCTGGCTGGCCAATTCACGCTGTAGCAGTGCCGGGGTGGGGTCAGGAGGAGTGTGAGCATGGAAGTGTGCACCTGCATGGCGGTGCGTGCATTAAAAGTTCCCTGAGGCACAGAGCTTCTTTAGGGAGCTGAAGAATTTTGAAAATAAAAAAATAAAGAAGTTAAAAATGTTAATACCATGTCTCCTCGTATGATTCTGTCACATGAGCAGGACCATATTAGAAATTAGTTTGAAAAATGTTTATTTTTTTTAAATCACTGTTCGAAACCTTATCCCAACTGTGGATGAAGTTTCGCAAAAAATCCAAGGGCTGTAAAGTTGGACAGGCAGCAAAAAATTTCATTCAATTAGAACTTTAATGGCTTTAAAAGGCCTGTTAATTGTTGGTGAGCGCGCTGCCAACTCCTGCGCGCACCCGCTGACCAAAATATCGCACGTCATTTTACGCTCATTAGGGTTGGGCATGTGTCTGCCCAACGAGTGCAATATTCTGCCCATGATATTAATACCCAATAGCAGAGCAATGTGGGCTACCTCTGTGGGAGAATCTTGAGTTAGACACTGAATAGTGAAGGCTGAGTTTTGAATTGTGAGCACACAAACGTAGCTGCTGAATTTAATTTGTAAATAAACAGCATGTGTTTATCCTAACAACGATCTCCTGATGTTCTCTGTCTCTGTACCGACTTGGTTGCCTTGAATTAAGCGTGCAACCTGGATCCTTTAGCTCCAACAAACCAAAGGGCACGAGATCCAATAATGTTTCATCCTTAACCCTCTCACTCTGCCTTCCCATGCCTACACCTGTACATCACTCCTTACACCAATTTACCTTACAGTCACACTGTCTTTGTCTAAGTATTTTCTCAGGTCCTCATGTCTGCTCACCACTGGTACTCACTCTCATCCTTATGCAATGTTATACCTCTCCCTCATAGTCATCCTCTTCATCCATCTGTTTCAAAGTGCCATTACTCTCACTCAAGAGACTTCTGTATTGTTCTGCAGTAGAGGGCACAGAACATAAGGCAGAGGCAGAAAACAGGAGGTTGACCTCCACAAATCTCATAATAAACAAGTGCAAAGAGGAGGTGCTGGAAATAAATGGAGACTTGACTGTGTGACTGCATTGGAAAAGGGGTGATGGGGCCCTCCCAGCTACCTAGTGACAGAATTAAATGCCAGTCACATGGTACCCAACACTTACTCATGTTGACTTGATGTCCGTACGGAGTAAAATACGATCAAATGCATAAGGATAAAGTTAAACTTTCTTGCTTTGGCAATACGCAATCGTGTGTTTTTTCTCACAACAGGGCCTTATACACCATTAGGAAAAGATCCAGGTTGCCACCACTGCTGTTCACTTCTCCGAGGAGGTCACAGGACTCATGCAATCTATGCACCAGCTCAGATACTCACGCTTAGGTAGGATCGGGAAGAGGAAAGTTGTTTTTTCACCTGGTGACTCACACATCGTAAGTCAGCAAGAGCAGATGATAGAGACTGAGATCACGATAGTTAGCCTGCATTGGAGGGCCCAGGATACTCTAAGCTCTGCTTAGCTGGACACAGATGTTATACCTTGGGAGCCATTGCTTCATAGGATCCTTCTGTAGCAGCATCAGAGAATGTGTGATGTACTGGTAAGCGTTACACTCACATTGTGTCCGCTTATAGAGAGATTGGAATAGTCTGTCTCAAGCATGAGTGACTTGATGTAGCAGGCTTTTGAGATGATGTCTTCCCCCATGGAAAGACTGGTCACTTGCACGGAACATCAAAAGTGGCAATCACAAGAGTATATGCCTTGCACACTATGAATCATGTTTGAAGGCAGATCCTTGGCTCGTTGTCTGCTTATGCTTCATCCTGAACCATTTTCTTGGCATTTTTGTCAGTGGTCGTTTGCCATTGCTTTCCACTCTCAGGGGCAGAGAGAGGAGGCAATTCCCTACCTCAGTCAGAGCAGGCATTGAACATGTGCTGTTGGCATTATTCTGAACTATATACCAGCCAACTGAGCTAACTGGCCCCCACACTAGGGATGTCACCTTACATAGGATGACGGATACCGTAGCCTTGGTCATTCCGTGCCTCACTGATTCGCAGCAAACTGCTCTCTCCAGCTCATTGCTAACGGGGTAGTGTGGATGGTCCTTAAGAGGGATGATGGTGAAAGGGGGAATGGAATTGGGGACTCAGTTCAAAGTGTTTTCACTTGCCCCCACCCCCAATCAATACTCCAAATGTTGCTCTGTTTCCCGATGGCCTAGTCTGGCTCTGTAGAGTTGAAGCCACAGTAGTCTTTGGGGGCGTCCTCTTGATCAAGAGTATCTTGACAATAAGATCAGGGATCTGAGCAGCCTGCTTCTAACTCTGCTGAAGCCAATGGAATTGTGCCTTGCAGAAGCAGCAAGAAAAGAAAGATTAAAGATTTGCAGTTGCACAAGGGTATGTATATGGTATATGCATATATTACACATTGTTCGATCATTAAGTCTCAGTTGTATATGTCAGCCACATATGTGTTGCTGTTTTGCACCACCTATATGTCTTGCCTATTCTTGCTTGCTGGTCAACAAGTGGCCTTTTCAGTTGTGTAATGATGACTGAGAAAACATAAATTGGCACCAAGCAATGAGGGGTTGTGAAAGAGAGGTTTGGTAATTTGCTTTGAGTTTTGCCACAGGTGGGCATGGGGACGAAGATGGCTTTTGCTTCTGGTTGTTAGTTGGGTGCTTCTGAGAGGTATTATTAGTTGCATTTTAAGTGGCGAACTCTTGTTTCTGAGCAGCCAGCCTTTAACTTTGCTTCCAAGTGTGGAGACATTTGGGAGATTGGGCTGTCACAGGATGAAAGCATCATACAGCTGCCTGGGAATCTTACACACACCTGCACAGATGCTTTTTTGTGGTAGCACACCAGCTGCACATTGATGGAAGGTGTTGTAGTTTCCAAACACTCATGGGGGATCGCAGCGTGCCTTAATTAACATATCTGTGTAGTCGTTGATGTCCTGCACCTACGGGAAGCTAGTAAGATCTGCAAACCCAAGTGCCCACTCATTCTGACTGACATCATCACAGGCAAAGTTGACACAATTACCAGCCCTGGCAAAGAAGGGATCAGTTACCCTGTCCAATGCATTTCTGGGATGTCCATCAACTGAGAGATCCTGCAAATTCTTTGGATGGCATCTGGAAGGGTCCAGAGGCAAAAGATTTGAAGGTGTTGGTGACTTTGATAGCCACTGTCAAAGAATGGACATCAGGTGTTACTCTAACAGACTGTAAATGTCTGCCACCACCTGGAGCAACACTGTGAGCCTCCTGAGATTATCCAGTTCAAATATGTCAAGGAAGCTTATCCTTTGTCTGAAAACACCATGGGCAGAATTTCCCCAGAATTGAACTAAGTGCGGTAGTGGGCAGGTAAAATATTGTTCTACCCGCTGATGAAAATGGTGGGTTTTCACACCATACCGTCCTGAGCCTGCTTCATTATTTACTCACTCTCGCAAATCACGCAGTTTCCATGGTGAGCAGGCTCTTATTTGTCCGCCCAACATCACCCCGCAGTTGCATCACACCGGCCACCATCTTTAAAAGGCAGCCGCCAGCAAAGTGCTCATCGCCATCAGCTCACCATTGCTGCCTGGGAGTCAAAGGTCAGCAAAGGAAAAAAGACTGCAGCCCCTGGCTTCAATGACCGGTCCCTCAAGCGACTGCTGGATGCCGTGGAGGCCCAATGGGATGTCCTGCACCCCAGCTCAGGCAGCAGGATGGGCAGCAAAATCATCAACTCGGCCTGGGAGGTGGTGACATTGGTGGTCAGCGTAAATGTCCTGCAGAGGAGGACAGCCACCCAGTGCCGCAAAAGGATGAATTATCTCCTCTGTTCCACCAGGGTAAGTCACTCTTTTCATCACTTCCAACTCACACACTCACAAACCCATCACACATCCACAGGGCCGTCACTCACTGCCAGTGCAAAGGACATCACCATTCATTCTTTCACACGCACCATCATTTTCCTCATCCCGTCCATGGGACCACTTACCATCCATAGCATACTTATCATCTGGCCCAGCAGGCGTCCTGATACACTCTCCCATCTCTATCCATGCAGGACAAACTGGCACACAACTGGAGGGAAAGGTCACAAATAGATAGAGGGGTGCCGGGGATCAAAGTTCTGACAGAATTTAAAAACAGAGCCATCCAGCTGGCTGGCGATGACTGGGACCATTCCTGTACTGATGATGAGGTTGGTTGTGCTCTACAAAGTGAAAATCCAGCAGTGCAACCATGCTGTGAGTGATGTGTTCTCTTTCACAGGCCACTGCCATGCAATAATTATCTCTCCTTGCTTTTGCAGGCACATCTGCCAAACAGCCGAAGAGGTCCATGACTCAGGGCCTCCAATCAAGCTCCGAAGAAACCTCTGAAGAGGAATCTGGAGGCACCCTCCCTGAAGTCCCGTCACAGAGCTCACTCACACCCTCCACCAGCGCAGAGACACACACCTTTGTGGGCCCTAGCTTTAGAGTGGCCTCAGGATCACAATCTGGTGAGCACATCGCACTTTCTGATCCACAGCAAGTGGTGGCAGGGACTTCCCAGGAACCTGGCACTCGGAGAACTGCTGGAGGCCAGGACATTCCTGAGTCCAAGTCAGATGACGAGCCTCTGGACTTGGTCATGTCACAATCTCGGGAACATCAGGAAGGGATGTCTGCCGCACTCCTCAGATTGCAAGGCACGATGGAGGAGTCTGTCTGTCTTCAGGCTAAGGTGATAGCATCGGCATTGCAACACTGTTCAACACTGGCAGGATGGCGGCTGCCATGGAGACATCCACCTCTGCTGTGGATGTCCGGAGAGCACCAAGACATCGCAGCAGTGTTAGGAAAGTTAGGTAAAAGTAGTTGCACAGCCTGGGCAAGGGTGTTGATCACTTGCACATACTGATCACTATTGTCAATAAACTCTTAAGAATATCTCCCTGCCTTATGGCTCCTTGTTCTGATGAGCAGTGTTCTTTTCACTCAGATCTGAAACCTTTCTACACAAGATAAAGGCAGGTGTTTCAGTCCAGTGCCTCTTCACTGTGCTCTGTGTGGCCTTCAGGCCACAGTGATGGTCCAGCCTCACACTCCCTGGAAATATTACTGATGCCTACACCTCTGGTCCTTGTTGCCAGAATGTAGTGGGCAAGCCCCACACAGTTCTCTCATACTCTCTGTGTGCTCTCAGAACATTTATGGTGGAGCTGGCCCCCATCACACCAGCATCTGTGACCAGTGATGCTGTGCACCAGCTCCTAAAGGCTGAGGTGCAGAAGGCACAGCATCAGATGTGTCTAAAGTTTCATGGCTCCGTCTCTGAGAGGGCCCTGATCACAGAGCGCAAGCGAGCTGCCCTCGGCCAGACAAGAGTCAGACATTCTCAGAGGCTATGTGAAGATATCTGGAGTGTCCTCAGTGCATGTTGTCATCATCCTCCTGTGATCGAGCAACTATTAGGGCCTCCACTGCATCTCCATGACAGGAGCATTCTTATTGGAGCTGCCATAAGCCAGATTGGAGTCAAATGTTCACAAATGTGATGTGAGGATCTATGGGGTTTCCTCACTGCATGTCATCATCATCCTCCACAAATCTGGCAGCTATGAGGGCCTCCTAAGCACGCCTGCCAGTGCGATGGACTCATCCCTGTCAATATCGTCTCCGAGGACATCCTCACCCTCATCTCCAATGGCGTCCCCCTCATTGGAGGAGACATGCAGCTCCCCAATCTCCTCCTCAGCCAGCTCCTCTCCCCATTGCAGCACCAGTTTGTAAAGGGTGCAGCAGACGATGATGATGTGTGACACCCTCTGCAGACTATACTGCAGGGCTCCACCAGACTGGTCCAGGCATTGGAACCTCATCTCCAGCATCCCAATGGTCTGCTCCACCAAGTTGTGAGCTGCAGCATGAGCCTCATTATAACACTGCTCTGCTGCAGTCTGAGGCCACTGCACGGCTGTCATCATTCTTGGCCTCTGTGGGTAGCCCTTGTCCCCAAGGAGCCAATACTACAGCCTCTGTGGACCCTGGAAGACTACAGGGATCTGTGAGTGACTGAGGATGTAGGCATCATGCACACTCCCTGGAAACCGTGTGCACACTTGCAGGATGTATTTCTGGTGTTCACACACCAGCTGCATGTTCAGTGAATGGAAGCCATTGCAGTTGATGAAGTCCACTGCGTGTAGCAACAGGGACCTGAGCGCCACATGAGTGCAGTCAATCACTCTGTACCCATGGGAATCCTGAGATCAGGGCGAATCCAATAGCCCTTGCAGCCTGGCTGCCCCAGTCCCGGGTGAAACGCACAAAGTTGTGAGCCATGGAGAAGATTGCATCCGTGACCTCACGGATGCATTTATGGGTAGCGGTTTGTGAAATCCCACAGAGGTCACCTGTGGAGCCCTGAAAGGAGCCACTGGTATAGAAATTGAGCACCACGGTCACTTTCACAACCACTGGCCTCCATGTCTCTTTGGCAAGAAGTCCTGCAGTAAGTGGCAGATGTGAGCCACCAGGTCCCTAGACATGCGCAGTCGTTGGCGACATTAGTTCTCAGTCATCTGCAGGAATGACAGGCAAATGTCTATAGACCCTGGGTGTCACTAGGTGCTGACTGGCCATGACTCGCTGTTGATCCTGAGCCCCTGCTGCCCCTTCTTCATGAGGTTGCTGCATGGCCAGAAGCCTCAGTCGCTCTTTCCTCTGTCTTCTATGGTCTCTGCATGCCATCAGGTATACAGCTAGTTCACCAGGATCCATGATCCTGATGTGGTCCTGCTGCAACATGAAAGAGAGAGAGAGGGACGTGGTTATCATGGCTGTACTTAGTACCTTTCCTGGCCCTGTGTGACCACCCTTTAACGCTTCCTGGAGAGTACTCGTCACCCTCGGATAGCCAGACATGAGTGCGCTTCATTGGGGACACTGGTCCAAACCAGGATGTTGAGATTGCAAGGGGCAGTGAACGCCTTCAACAGTGACTGCTACATGGTCAGCATTGGTGAGGAAATTGTACAATGTGTGCAGTTCAACTGCTCCGCAGTCCAATAAAGTGGTGGTGGATTCAAAGTCTGTGTTTGGGGGTGGCGGGGGCGGGGGGGGGGGGGGGGGGGGGGGGGGGGGGGGGGGGGGGGGTGGTAAGGTATGGAGCGTCTGGTGGCCCTTTGGTGCCTCTGCTTTGCTTGCATGGGCGGGCAGGCTAGGAGCCTGACCCCAATCATATCACTGTGGCTGTGCCTGATCTGTCTCAGTTGCAGAGGCACGGTCAGTTTATACAGGTGTCCCTAATGTGTTGCCACTTCCCTTGCTTATCCTGACCCCTACCTTGATTGCCTGTGCGTTGGATGCAGCACCAGGGCAGCACTTGACCCCTCCCCCACCAACAATTGTCATCTCCGAGGCTGGCCAGCACTTGCCCCTGGACACCCCATGCTTAGCAGTCGCCTCTGGGGCCAGGCATCAGTTGCCCCTGCCCCCAGTCACCCCTGAGGCCTGTAAACAATGGCTGAGCTGTGGAGAACGCTGCTGCTCACTTACCCCAGTTCCCCCACAGTGAAGGCCGCCAAGTGTTTGTTGCCTGCGTGCTGTTGTGAAACACGTCGGCATGCTTTCCTGCTGACATGGACACACGATACATCGGGGTTCCAAGACCCTGATGGGACGGCCTTGTAATTATATACTGATGTATTACAATTAGCTCCCTGCTGAACAATGGTGGGAAACGCAGCCTGCCATTGGCGGACTGAGTGGATTAACGCGACCTGCCTTCACGCCATCATGAAGCAGGTCCCGCCATATTTTCTGTGTACACCACCTATCATGCCCACCACCATGTTCCAGTTATAGCTTCCTGCAAGATGCATGTCTTGGCTCAACCTCTCTTCTGTGGGTTTGCAGCCTTTTGATCGTACAGGTCCTGGTGGTGTTGGTGCATCTCCTGGTGCTCTTCAGCTCCTGTTACTCCTGCTGCTGTTGGTGCTCACCTTGATTCTCATCGCAAGTCCAAAGTTAGATAGTATAAACACCACCCATTCTTATTTGATAGATCAGAGTTCAAAGTGCAGATTGGACCTCTGAAGCTCCAAATTGTAGATGACATCTCCAGTGTTGTGTAATCTACAAAGTGCTTAAAGTTACCTCTCAGCACAAGTAGCGTAAACAAATCATTTCCTACAGATAAGAAAACAGCTTTGTGTACTGAGTACTTACTGGCACATTTCACCGTTATGTCTTCAATTGCTGCTTCCTTTGCAACTTGCTTTCACTAGCAGATGCCAGGAAGCCTGGCAAACCCCTGAAGCCAAAGTTAAATTCCAAAATCCATGTTAGTACTGCTGTATTTGATCTATTAACATATTGAAATTAACTGCCTGCCTCTCTTAATCACAAATACGGTAATGCACCTGCGGTGAAATGGAGAAGTTGGTGCTTTGGAACTAACTTTATGAAATGCTCATATTTTTGCTGGATTTCACTCCCCACCCTCAACCAAAACCACAAGCCCACCCATGTTTACATTTTCCACAATTTTGGACACCAGATAATTAAACTCAAAATTAATTGTCTCCAATAACTTCTTTAGTACCACTGCCAAATAAAGAAAGAATATAACAGGCTTGTCAACAAAGTCAAAGACCATAGAATAAATAGGACAGCGGCAGCAAGACCTAGACAACATTCTGATGTGGGCTGGTAGTTGGTAAATAATATCTGTACCACACAAATGCCAGAAAATAACATTTTTAGCAAGAGAGAATTCAACCACCTCCCCTTCATATTTAACGACATTACCATTGTTGAATCTCCCACCATCAACATTCTGGGGGTTGCCATCAACATGAAGCAGATCAGTTTCATTGGTTCTGTTTATTCCAGTACCGGCATATGTCCCAAACCGAATAAAATACAGGATACTAAAGTCATGCCAGCACTTGAAGATAAGGATGACCTTTGAAGATGTCTAGGTCTCTTGAATTTCTTGTTCTCATACATTCCCAGTTTCACTCAAAAATCAGGGAATTGTTGAGAATGTATCTTCCTGTGGCACCAAGACCACCAATACCTCTTTGAAACACTGAAACAGTCGTTATCAGAAACATTGATATTGCAATTTTATGATCCTAGAAAGATGATTACCTTGGATATAGATGCCTCACAGAATGTTCTGGGAGCATGCATACTACAAAAAGGCAAACTGATTGCATTTGCTTCAAAATCTCTGCGCTTAATGCAATCCAACTGCTCCAAATTAGAGCAGAAATAAATAGCTTTAGAGTTTGGAATCATGCATTTTCATATCTATCTATTTGGCAAAAGATTTGTGGTAGAGACCGATCACAAGCCACTGGAGATGATTTGGTGAAAACCATTGATCAGGCTACCACCAAGATTGCAATGTCTCTTGATAAAGATTCAAGATTACGACTGTGAAATTAGGTACAAGCCAGGTAATTTGATGGTCACATCAGACACACTTAGCAGATTGTCTAACCCAGTGAAAACAGATGATGCATCCTTGGATCTACAAGTTGACATCATTGACATTGAACTTGAATGTGTTCTCCAAATTGATCTGGTACAATTTGTGTGATAAAAACACCAGCAGCTACAAGAAGAAACAGTGCAAGATTCCACATTACAGAAACTGTGGAAAACCATTATCGAAGGATGGCCTGATTCAATTCAGCATGCCCACGAACATGTGAGACCATTTTGGCCTTACTGGAACAAGCTAGGTATCTCCCAGGGAGTCATTTTTAAAGGCAGGCACGTCATCATACCAGAATCTTTGTGCCCTAACATTCTTCAACAACTTCGTCACTCATGCATGGGCATGGATCATATTAGAATACTCATAAGAGAGACAGTCTACTGGCTGGGGCTGATGAATGATATTGAAGACATCGTCAAAAAGTGTGAGGCATATCATGGGCATATGCCAAGTCAGCACAAAGATCCAATGATTCCACATGAAGCTTCTACACATCCATGGTCCAAAATTGCAATCAACCTCTTTCACGTCCATGGCACTGACTTCATCATCATCACTGACTACTTTACCAAGTACCCCATTATTCGACAATTGCACAATTCATCAAACACAATTGTCACACACACTCTAAATGCCAATTTTAGTTTACTTGGTGTGCCTAGAGAGATCATTGTGGATAATGGTCCACAATTTATTGGTAAACCATTTTAGGATATGTGTGTGTGTGAAATGGAATATCGATCACACTACTTCTTCTCCCTGTTACCCTAGATATAATGGTCTAACTGAATGGATGATTCACACAGTGAAATCCCTAATTCTCAAATGTAGGCAGGTCAAGCAAGATCTACATTCAACATTGCAATGTTACATCTCAGAGTGGCAACTTTAAGTGCAACTATTCTATCATCGGCCAGCAGAGCTCATGTTTGGCAGACCATTGTGTACCAATTTACGACTCTTACCCATCCTACTCTCTCAGAAACTAGAGAGCAATTTTTGATACTACAAAAGAAGTTTGAAACTACAAAAGAACTACAACGTGCAAGATAAAAATGCGGATACAGAATTGCCAAGTTTACAGTTGGGATAAAAAGTTTGCATCCAGGATCACACAGAAAGTATGTAGCAACCAGCCGAGGTGAGCAGGATTTGTTTGGAACCAAGGTCCTATGAAGTCATTACACATGAAAGGGCAATGATGAGGGGTAACTAAGGACAAATCAGATCCATTCCAGCTCCCCATGCACCGTGCAGTCCTATTGCATCAAGGGCTAGATCCCAAATGCAACCAGGAACAACATCCAAGAATGACAACCCGACGGATCACTGTGAGTAATTGAAGAAATCTCCAAACAAGGTTACGATTATAAGAAGCAAAAATAAAAATAGCTGAAAAAACTCAGCAGGTCTGACAGCATTTGCGGAGAGGAACACAGTTAACGTTTCGAGTCTGTATGACTCTTCATCAGAACAGAGTCATACGGACTCGAAACGTTAACTGTATTCCTCTCCGCAGATGCTGTCAGACCTACTGAGTTTTTCCAGGTATTTTTGTTCTTGTTTCAGATTTCCAGCATCCACAGTATTTTGCTTTTACCATTATAAGATTTGGGCATACCAGCAGGTTAACTCTATGCTTTAGAGGTTCATAGATTCTTCAGTCCTATACACTTATCCAATAGTAACTAAACATGAACGTACATTGTAAATAGTCATACTTCTATGGTAGGAGGAAAACATCTTTAAAAAGATAGGAGGATGTTGTAATATGTCTTTAAGGTTTACGAGCATGACACCATGAGAAATGAAGGGTGTCTTGTGATCCAGTTTTACTTTCACTTTTGCCTGTGAACAGAGCACACACAGACGGCTCTGCTGCTGATGTGTCTTCAAGCTTAGTATAGCTGTTCTTATGTGCCTAGTCTTAATAAGTGAACCCACAAAGTGTTTACCCATCCTCTTATGAGTGATTGGTGCCTTTATATCATTATAAAACATGACATAGAGTACAAAAGCAAGGAAGTTATGATGAACCTTTATCAAACACTGGTTCAACCTTAACTGAAACATTGGGTGGAATTTTCCCATCCTTGTGGTGAGCTTCATGGTGGGCAGGAGTGGAAAATCCAGCGGCAGGCAGAAAGTCAAAAATCTGCCGATGTAAAAACAGCCTTTTTCTCCCGATGGTGGGTTTATGGTGTGTCAGTTATCCCGCTAACTAGTGGTATAAATGCCATTTGCATTCATGAACATCTCACGAATGCTCATTAAAACAGCTGCTTGCTGAAATCTTGTCACGCCTTCCAATCTTGCGTCACGGTTGTCTGATGGGTGTTGCCATGCTGGATCCTTACTTGGTTGAGCAGAGCCAATCTCACCGTCAGTGCAGGATCAGTCCAGATCATCACTGGCCAGCTGGGTGACTCTATTTTCAAAGTCTGTGAGGACCTTGATGTCAGGCACTCCTCCACCAGTCTGCAACCTCTCCCTTTTGTTGTGTGCCAGCTTGTCCTGCATGAATACAGATGCAAAGAGTGTAAGCAAGATGCCTGCCAGGGCAGATGAGAAAGATGCTGGCATGTGTGGGTGGTGAGTGGTGCCATGGACAGGATGAGGACACAATCTGCAAGGGAGATGAAGGTGTGTGTGAGAGAGTGAATGGTGATGTCCCTTGAACTGGCAATGAGTGAGAGTCCTGTGGATGTGTGATGGGTTTGTGAGTTGAGGATGATGAGAAGAGTGACTTACCCTGGCGGAACGAAGGAGATAATTCATCCTCTTTTGGCACTGGGTGGCTGTCCTCTTTTGCAGGGCGTTGTTGCTGACCACTGCTGCTACCGCCTCACATGCTGGGTTTGTCACCTTGCTTGCTGATCTTTGCCCAGAGCATAGTCAAAGGATTTTGCGGCAGTCCCCACTGTGTCCAGTAGGCACTTGAGGGAGGTGTTGCTAAATCTTGGGGCAGCATGTTTCCTCCTTTTGGCAGGCATAACTTTCCAACAGCTTTCGATCCCTTAGAAAGTGCTAGCTCTGTGCAGGAGCGCACTTTAAATATGGCGCCTGGATTATGGAAGGCCTGAAGTCACAGTGGGGAAGACGAATCAGAGGCCACCCTGCCAGTGATCCAACTTGAAAGCTTTGCCTCTGCATTTTTGAAACACAGTGCCACACCTTAGGGGAGAAAAAGACACCATTGGCATTGTCAGGCCAAGCACCGCTTTCCTCGCCTGAGGTTGGATTTTTTGATCTCTGGGACCATTTTGCACAGAAGTTCATCATGAACCTGCCCGGGTGGATAAAATAGTGAAGGTTGTACTTCTTCACAGTTTATTGTAACAGAGATAAACTTACAAACAGCAGTATCCTACTCCCCTTATGTTAAATCAGTGTATACAAATGCTGTTCCTGTAACTTCTGAGTTGCACTCATGCTGTTAAGAGTGAAAAGTTGCTGCCATACCTACTGCTAAACACACATTTCTTAAAACTACAAAAAGTCAATCCATGTTCCTGTCACACCCATATCAACATTAATTTAAAAACAAAAAACTGCGGACGCTGGAAATCCAAAACAAAAACAAAAATACCTGGAAAAACTCAGCGGGTCTGGTAGCATCTGCGGAAAGGAACACAGTAAATGTTTCGAATCCGAATAACCTTTCAACAGAACTAAGTAAAAATAGAAGAGAGGTGAAATATAAGCTGGTTTAAGGGGGTGGTGGTGGTGGTGGGGGGAGGGGTCGTGGGGGGTGTTGCTGGGACAAGTAGAGCCAGTGAAAGGTGGAGATAACCAAAAGATGTCACAGACAAAAGGACAAAGAGGTGTTGAAGGTGGTTATATTATCTAAAGGAATATGCTAATTAAGGGTAGAAAGCAGGACGAGCAAGTTACAGATAGCCCTAGTGGGGGTGGGGTGGGGTGAAGGAATCAAAAAAGGCTAAAAGGTAAAGATAAAACAATGGATGGAAATATATTTAAAAATAATGGAAATAGGTGGGAAAAGAAAAATCTAGATAAATTATTGGAAAAAAAAAGGGGGGATCAGAAAGGGGGTGGGGATGGAGGAGAGAGTTCATGATCTAAAATTGTTGAACTCAATATTCAGTCTGGAAGGCTGTAAAATGCCTAGTCGGAAGATGAGGTGTTGTTCCTCCAGTTTGCACTGAGCTTCACTGGAACAATGCAGCAGGCCAAGGACAGACATGTGGGCATGAGAGCAGGGTGGAGTGTTGAAATGGCAAGCGACAGGGAGGTCTGGGTAATGCTTGCGGACAGACCGAAGGTGTTCTGCAAAGCGGTAACCCAATCTGTGTTTGGTCTGTCCAATGTAGAGGAAACCGCATTGGGAGCAACGAATTCAGTAGATTAAATTGAGGGAAGTGCAAGTGAAATGCTGCTTCACTTGAAAGGAGTGTTTGGGCCCTTGGACGGTGAGGAGAGGGGAAGTGAAGGGGCAGGTGTTGCACCTTCTGCGGTTCCATGGGAAGGTGCCGTGGGAGGGGGTTGAGGTGTAGGGGCTAATGGAGGCGTGGACCAGGGTGTCCCAGAGGGAATGATCCTTGCGGAATGCTGCCGGTGTGGGGTGTGAAGGGAAGATGTGTTTGGTGGTGGCATCATGCTGGAGTTGGCGGAAATGGCGGGGGATGATCCTTTGAATGCGGAGGCTGGTGGGGTGATAAGTGAGGACAAGGGGGACCCTATCATGTTTCTGGGAGGGAGAGGAAGGTGTGAGGGCGGATGCGCGGGAGATGGGCCGGACACGGTTGAGGGCCCTGTCAACCACCATGGGTGGAAACCCTCGGTTAAGGAAGAAGGAAGAATTGTCAGAGGAACTGTTTGTGAAAGTGGCATCATCAGAACAGATGCGATGGAGGCGAAGGAATGAGAAAATGGGATGGAGTCCTCACAGGAAGCGGGGTGTGTGGAGCTGTAGTCAAGGTAACTGTGGGAGTCGGTAGGCTTGTAATGGATATTAGTGGACAGTCTATCACCAGAAATTGAGACAGAGAGGTCAAGGAAGGGAAGGGAAGTGTCAGATTTGGACCATGTGAAAATGATGGAGGGATGGAAATTGGAAGCAAAATTAATAAATTTTTCCAGGTCCATGAAGCAGCACCGAAGTAATCATCGATGTACCGGAGAAAGAGTTGTGGGAGGGGGCCGGAGCAGGACTGGAACAAGGAATGTTCCACATACCCAAGAAAGAGACAGGCATAGCTGGGGCCCATGCGGGTACCCATAGACACAACTTTTATTTGGAGGAAGTGAGAGGAGTTTAAGGAGAAATTGTTCAGTGAGCGAACAAGTTCAGCCAGACAGAGGACAGTAGTGGTGGATGGGGATTGTTCGGGCCTCTGCTCAAGGAAGAAGCGGAGAGCCATCAGACCATCCCAGTGGGGGATGGAGGTGTAGAGGGATTGGATGTCCAAGGTGAAGAGGAGGTGGTTGGGGCCAGGGAACTGGAAATTGTTGATATGATGTAGGGTGTCAGAGGAAATCGGATGTTGGTGGGAATGGACTGGACAAGGGGAGAGAGAATGGAGTCAAGATAGCAAGAAATGAGTACTGTGGGGCAAGAACAGGCTGACACGATCGGTCTGCCGGGACAGTCCTGGTTGTGGATTTTGGGTAGGAGATAGAAGCGGGCCATCCGAGGTTGGGAGACTATCAGGTTGGAAGCTGTGGAAGGAAGATCTCCAGAGGAGATGAGGTCAGTAACAATCCTGGAAACAATGGCCTGATTTTCAGTGGTGGGGTCATAGTCCAGGGGCACGTAGGAGGAAGTGTCTGCGAGTTGACACTCAGCCTCTGTGAGGTAGAGGTCAGTGTGCCAGACAACAACAGGGCACCCTTGTCATCGGGTTTGATGACAATGTCAGTGTTGGACCTGAGAGAACAGAGTGCAGCAAGTTCAGAGAGAGACAGGTTAGAGTGGGTGAGAGGAGCAGAGAAATTGAGGCAACTAATGTCACGCCGACAGTTCTCAATGAAAAGATCAAGAGAAGGTAAGAATCCAGAGGGAGGGGTCCAGGTGGAGGGGGAATATTGGAAGTGGGTAAAAGGATCTGTTGAACAGGTAGAGGACTCCTGCCCAAAGAAGTGAGCACGGAGACGAAGGCGGTGGAAGAAGAGTTCAGCCGAGCCCAAAATTCATTGAGATGAGGGCGTAAGGGTATGAAACTAAGTCCTTTGCTGAACACTGAAAGTTCAGTGTCAGAGAGGAGAAGGTCAGGGGGTATGGTAAATTCACGGCCGGGCCTGGGATTGGAAGACGGGATGGGGACAGAGTGACAGGCAGGGGTGGAGGTTCCTGGATGGGTGTTGGCGTCGATGTGTTCCTTTGAACCTGAAAGAAAGAGACAAAGTTTCTTGTTGAGGCGTCGGATGAGACAAAGAATAAAATGAAACTGGGGGCACGCGCAGCTTCGGAAAAGGGTGCGGCGGTGCTGCTGGAGGGAGAGGTCGAGTGTATTCATATGGCAGCGCATGGCACTGAGTGTGGATCTCAGAATGCGACAAGAACAGCAGTCCGAGAAACATTTTATGTCCCAGAGATACCTATAATCCTGAGTGGGTTTGAAACATGAGGGATGGAACTTCAGTTGAAATCCACGTGGGGTAAGTCGGAGACCAGGACAGTCACTGAGGAAGGAAATATGGCTGTGAAAGCGGGTTTTAGTAAACACCTTGTCAAACACCAGGAGAGAAATAGAAAGCAATGAAGGTGAACAAGGCAAAAGAGAGATAAGAAATTCCTGTCGGAGAGAAGAGCAATACTTCTTCAATGTAGGCATTCCTTGAAGAGAAGTGGCAGTCAATTAAACACTAAGATAAAAGCAAAAAACTGTGGATGCTGGAAATCCAAAACAAAATCAAAAATATCTGGAAAAACTCAGCAAGTCTGGCAGCATCTGCGGAGAGGAACACAGTTAACATTTCGAGTCCGAATGACCCTTCAACAGGACTAAGTAAAAATAGAAGAGAGGTGAAATATAAGCTGGTTTAAGGGGGTGGGGTGGGGGGGTGCTGCTGGGACAAGTAGAGCCACTGATAGGTGGAGATAAGCAAAAGATGTCACAGACAAAAGGACAAAGAGGTGTTGAAGGTGGTGATATTATCTAAGGAATGTGCAAATTAAGGATAGAAAGCAGGACAAGCAAGGTACAGATAGCCTTAGTGGGGGTGGGGTAGGGTGAAGGAATCGAAAAAGGCTAAAAGGTAGAGATAAAACAATGGATGGAAATACATTTAAAAATAATGGAAATAGGTGGGAAAAGAAAAATCTAGATAAATTTTTGGAAAAAAAAGGGAGGGATCGGAAAGGCGGTTGGGATGGAGGAGAGAGTTCATGATCTAAAATTATTGAACTCAATATTCAGTCTGGAAAGCTGTAAAGTGCCTAATCGGAAGATGAGGTGCTGTTCTTCCAGTTGCATTGAGCTTCCCTGGAACAATGCAGCAGGCCAAGGATGGACATGTGGGCATGAGAGCAGGGTGGAGTGTTGAAATGGCAAGTGACAAAGAAGTCTGGGTAATGCTTGCGGACAGACCGAAGGTGTTCTGCAAAGCGGTCACCCAGTCTGCGTTTGGTCTCTCCAATGTAGAGGAAACTACTTTGGGAGCAACAAATGCAGTAGACTAAATTGAGGGAAGTGCAAGAGGCTGAGTGTCAACTCGCAGACACTTCCTCCTAACTCCCCTGAACCATGACCCCACCACTGAACATCAAGCCATTGTTTCCAGGACTGTTACTAACCTCATCTCCTCTGGAGATCTTCCTTCCACAGCTTCCAACCTTATAGTCTCCCAACCTCTTACGGCCTGCTTCTACCTCCTACCCAAAATCCACAAACAGGACTGTCCCGGCAGACCGATCGTGTCAGCCTGTTCCTGCCCCACGGAACTCATTTCTTGTTATCTTGACTCCATTCTCTCCCCCCTTGTCCAGTCCCTTCCCACATACATCCGTGATTCCTCTGACACCCCACATCATATCAAGAATTTCCAGTTCCCTTGCCCCAACCGCCTCCTCTTCACCACGGACGTCCAATCCCTCTACACCTCCATCCCCCACTGAAATGGTCTGATGGCTCTCCGCTTCTTCCTTGAACAGAGGCCCAAACAATCCCCATCCACCACTACTGTCCTCCGTCTGGCTGAACTTGTTCTCACACTGAACAATTTCTCCTTAAACTCCTCTCATTTCCTCCAAATAAAAGGTGTGGCTATGAGTACCTGCATGGGCCCCAGCTATGCCTGCCTCTTTATGGAGTATGTGGAACATTCCTTGTTCCAGTCCTACTCCGGCCCCGTTCAACAACTCTTTCTCCGGTACATCGATGATTACTTCGGTGCTGCTTCATGCTCTCGTCTGGACCTGGAAAAATGTATTAATTTTGCTTCCAATTTCCACCCCTCCATCATTTTCACATGGTCCATCTCTGACACTACCCTTCCCTTCTTTGACCTCTCTGTCTCAATTTCTGGTGATAGACTGTCCACCAATATCCATCACTTATCAGCCTACCAGCCTCCGCATTCAAAGGATCATCCTCCGCCATTTCCGCCACCACCAAACACATCTTCCCTTCACCCACCCCGGCGGCATTCCGCTGGGATCATTCCCTCCGGGACACCCTGGTCCACTCCTCCATCAGCCCCTACACCTCAACCCCCTCCCACGGTATCTTCCCATGCAACCGCAGAAGGTGCAACACCTGCCCCTTCACTTCCCCTCTCCTCATCGTCCAGGGGCCCAAACACTCCTTTCAAGTGAAGCAGCATTTCACTTGCACGTCCCTCAATTTAGTCTACTGCATTCGTTGCTCCCAATGCAGTTTCCTCTATATTGGAGAGACCAAATGCAGATTGGGTGACCACTTTGCAGAACACCTTCGGTCTGTCCGCAAGCATTACCCAAACCTCCCTGTCACTTGCCATTTCAACACTCCACCCTGCTCTCATGCCCACATGTCCGTCCTTGGCCTGCTGCAATGTTCCAATGAAACTCAACACAAACTGGAGGAACAGCACCTCATCTTCCGACTAGGCCTTCCAGACTGAATATTGAGTTCAACAATTTTAGATCATGAACTCTCTCCTCCATCCCCACCCCCTTTCCGATCCCCCCCCTTTTTTCCCAATAATTTATCTAGATTTTTCTTTTCCCACCTATTTCCATTATTTTTAAATGTATTTCCATCCATAGTTTTATCTCTACCTTTTAGCTTTTTTCGATTCCTTCACCCCACCCCCACTAGGGCTTTCTGTACCTTGCTCGTCCTGCTTTCTACCCTTAATTAGCACATTCCTTAGCTAATATCACCACCTTCAACACCTCTTTGTCCTTTTGTCTGACATCTTTTGGTTACCTCCACCTATCACTGGCTCTACTTGTCCCAGCAGCCCCCCAACCCCCTTAAACCAGCTTATATTTCACCTCTCTTCTATTTTTACTTAGTTCTGTTGAAGGGTCATTTGGACTCGAAATGTTAACTGTGTTCCTCTCCGCAGATGCTGCCAGACCTGCTGAGTTTTTCCAGGTATTTTTGTTTTTGTTTTGGACACCCTTATCAACGATTGCTGCAAACCCCTCCTGCTTTTGATTGTATCATTTTACATAATGCAACAATCTCACATCCTGGGTTTATGAATAACCCATTAACAATTGAAATTGTTGTGATGGAGAAGATTCTGGTTTATCAACCAGATCAGGCTTTGCTCTAATGAAATAATTCTTTGGGATTAACAGTTCTAAGGGTACACCCAGACATGATGGTTCCATAGCTCATTAGCCTGTGAGTATTATTTACAGTTCTACAGCAGTTCACAGCAATCCAATGGTTGAGAGAAATAATTTAAATCTTAGATTGATGCATTTCAATGTGTTGCTTAATTGCCTCTGCCATCTGTTGTCTAGCATATTGAAGAAGCCACTCATTGGAGTTAATTTTATAGCCCCCTGCCAGAGTATTTGTAGGATGGGTGGGGGGGTGCATGTAAAATAAAGTGGGTGCCAGCCCACCAACTTCCCACCTACCCCCAAACTGTCCCCCATATTACAGGAGGCTGTTAAGGTGTCAGACAGCCTGCCAGCCCTTAGGCATATTAAGGCCCTTAAGTGGCCGATTAATGGTCACCTAAGGACCTCATTCCGCTTCCACAGCAATCATATGGGCAGCAGGGGAAGATGGGGGAAAGCCAAGTAGCACAGCAAGTTTCACGGCATAGCTTAAAGGCAGTCAGGAAGTGGGGGTGGGGGGGAGGTACCTTCTTTGGAGAATCTCCTGTGCTCATTGTAGACACACACCACCCCAAGATTGTGCCTCCCTCTTGGCCTCTAAAATTTGACCCACCTCCCCCAGCCCCATCCCCTCCCCACTGGATAACAAAAATGCTCCCACCAAAATGCCCAGACTTACCTGAAGTTTGGTGTACATCTCTAGTTCTTCTCTGGACTCTTTGTAATTCCAGCACTATGTTCTGGTTCTGCTGGCACTGTAGAGCTGTCAACCAATCAGATTGCTTGGCAGCGCTCAAGGGTGGGACTTCTTGTCTTTGAGGGGAGGGTGGCCCACTCTCAACATATTAAGGCCATCCTAGTATATTATCATTGTGGCGCAGCCAGGTTTAAAGTTAGTGTGGTGCTGACCACTTTTCAATGGGGGCAGGGGGTGGTGAGGAATACGTCTCCCTGTAAAATTCTTCCATTTGTCTCTATATTTGGTTTTCAGGGTTTATGTTAGGTCCCATTCCAAGGTCCAAAGTCCTGTTCCAAAGGCAATGTAATAATTGTGGGGTACTGTAATGTTCATATAGACTGCGACAATCAAATTAACAAAAGAGGTCTAGAAGATGAGTTTGTGGGATGTTTTCATGACAAATTATTGGAGCAAAACATTGTGGAACTGACTAGGGATATAGCTATCTTAGATCCAGTAATGTGTATAATGAAGCAGAGTTAATGAATAATGTTGTGGTAAAAATCCACTGGGAAATAGTGATCATAATACTATTGAATTCTATGTTAAGTTTCAAAGTGATATGCTCCTATTGCAAGCAATAATCTTAAACTTAAACAAAGCGAATTACATAGGTAGGAGGGAAGAACTGGCTAAGGTTAATTGAGTAAAAGAGACTAAAGTGTATGGAGGTAATTGAACAGTGGGAACAATTAAAGAAACAATTCAAAATCTTCAACAAAAATGCATTCCATTGAAAAACAAAAACTCAGCAAGCAAGACCAATCTGTGGAGTTAAGGAAAGTATTAGACGAAAAGAAGAGACTTACAATGTTGCAAAATACAATGGCAAGTCTGAGGATTGAGAGAATTTTAGAAACCAGCAGAAGGCCACCAGAAGTGATAAAAAGGGAAAAAATAGAATGAGAGCAAACTAGCCATAAATATAAAACAGATTGTAAGAGCTTCTATAAGTATATAAAAAAGAAGAGAGTAGCTAAAGTAAACATTGGCCTCTTAGAAGCATAGACAGGAAAAATCATCATGGGGAATGAAGGGATAACAGAGGCATTGAACAAATATGTTGTCTCTGCCTTCACAATAGAAGACACAAGTTTCTCACCAGAAATAAATAGTAACCTAATAGCTAAAAAGTGAGGATATTAAGGAAATTACTATCAACAGAGAAAAAGTATTAGTGAAAGGGACTAAAATCCAACAAATCCCCAGGTCTCCACCATGTTCTAAAAGAGTTAGCTGCAGAGATGGTTGATGTGCTGCCTGTGATTTTCCAAAATTCCTTAGAGTTGGGAATGGTCCTATTAGATTGGAAGTTGGCAATGTTGCAACATTTTTCAAGAAAGGAGGGAGGGAGAAAACAATGAATTAAAGGCCAGTTAGCCGAACATAATTTGGTGGGAAAATACTGGAATCTATTATTAAGAAAGTCTTAACAATAAGAAACATAAGAAATAGGAACAGGAGTAGGCCATTTGGCCCCTCGAGCCTGCTACTCAATTCAATAAGATCTTCTTGTGTTTTGAATGCCACATTCCCATCTGCCCTTGATAACCTTTGATTCCCTCACCTAATAAGAATCTATCTACATCCACCTTAAAAGTATTCATTGACCGCTTCCTGCCTTCTGAGGCAGAGAGTTCCAAAGTTGCACAGCACTCAGAGAAAAAATTTCTCCTCATTTCTGTCCTAAAAGGGTGACCCCTAATTTTAAAACAGTGCCCCCCTAGCTCTGGACTCACCCACAGGAGGAAACATCTTTTCCACATCCACCTTGTCAAGGCCGTTCAGGATCTTGTATATTTCAATCAAATCAGCCCTCACTCTTCTAAATTCCAGTGGAAACAAGCCCAGTCTGTCCAACCTTCCCTCATAAGACAACCCACTCATTCCAAGTATCAATCTAGTAAACCTCCTTTGAACCACCTCCAATACATTTACATCCTTCCTTAAATAAGGAGACCAAAACTGCACACAACATTCGAGGCATGGTCTCACCATTGCCCTGTATAACTGAAGCATAACATCCTTACTTTCATGTTCAATTCCTCTCATAATAAAGGATAGCATTCCTTTAGCCTTCTTAATTACTTGCTGTACCTGCATATTAACTTTTTGTGACTCATGTACAAGAACACTTAGAGTCTTCTGTACCTCAGAATTATGCAGCCATTCTCCATTTAAATAATGCTCTGCTTTTTTGTTCTTCCTGCCAAAGTAAACAACTTCACATTTTCCCACATTAAACTCAATTTGCCAAATCTTTGCCCACTCACTCAACCTATCTATATCTGTTTGCAACCTCCTTATGTCCTCTTCTCAACATACTTTCCTACCTATCTTTATGTCATCTGCAAATTTGACAATCATGCCATCACTCCCCTCATCTAAGTCATTGATGTAAATTGTAAAAAGTTGAGGCTCCAGCACAGTCCTCTGCAGGACTCCACTTGTCACACCCTGCCATTGAAAAAGACCCATTAATGCATACTCTTTGTTTTCTGCCAGGCAACCAATTTTCTATCCATGTAATATGTTACTCTCTACACCATGAGCTTTTATTTTCTGTGATACCTGTGTGGGTGAGTGGGAGGAGGGAGAGCCGGGGCCTGTGCTCTTTCACACATGTGCATGAAAGAGCGCAGAAATCTCCCTGAGGCACAGAGCTGCCTCAGGGAGATTAAGTTCAGTTTTAAAGTTTGAAAAAAGGAAAGACAAAAATTATTCAGACATGTCCCCTCATGTGACAATGTCACATGAGCTGGGACATGTTTATGAATTGTCAAAATTTTTAAAAGTTATTTCATGAAACCTCATCCTGCCTGTGGGTGAGGTTTTGTGAAAAACGCGAAGGCTGCTTGGGATCTTTGCCAGCTCACCAACCTTAAGGTTGGACAGGCAGTCCTGTCAATTAGTTTAACTGGTGCATTAATGGCCTTAACAGGCCTTTGACAGTTTGGTGGGCACGCAGTCCCCTCTGGTGTGCGCCCGCCGAACGGAAGATCAGAATGACGCCCAGTGGGATCGGGACACATGCCCGATGTCACCATTTGTCATTTTACGCCTTGGCGTGCAGGGCCTGACCCCGCACACCGAGGAGAAAATTATGCCCAATGGATAGTTGCATTCAAAGGTGAAAATGTGTATAAAAAAGCGAAGGCTGTGTGTTATGGTAGGCATTTTTGAGATCTAACAAGTATGAAAAGCCTTCAGCATCTATGCTCCAAGCTGCTGTCTTCAAAGAACTGAAGTAAAGAAAACTCACTTTGAATTCGACTGGTTCAGGGTATCATGTTTCTTTGCCTGGGCCTTTTAAAGTTTATGTGTCTTACTGTTGCCTTAACACAAGTGTAACTGGAAGTTAGATTGATTAAAGGATTTAGAAGTTATAATAATAGTAATTTGTAGAAATATGTTTGTGCTTAAAATCATTTCTCTTATTAATAAATGTTTAATCCAGCTTTGTAAAAATCTATAAGACTTGGTGATCTTAATACTACTGAATTCAAGGCACATTTCTCAAAATTTATACAAATTGCAAAACATGTTGTGACAGTTGTTTCAAGTTTCCCTCTGGGATTTGAACAACTCAGCATTTACCATCAGCTTTGTCATAACATAAGTTCCCTCCATGATCTTGCCTCCCTCTATCTTCATAATCTCCTCCAGTCCTACAGCTCTCTGGGCAGAATTTTCCCATTGGCGTGCGGGGCCCAGCCCGTATGTCCGCGTGTAAATTGACATGCAGTGATGTCGGGCAAGCGTCCCGACGTCACCATGCGCCATTGCGATATTTCGCTGGGCAGGTGTGCGATGATGTCTGATGTGCGTCCGCCATTAATTAACAGGCCACTTAAGGCCCTTGACTCATCCAATCAATGCTGATTTTTGGCGCCCATACAAACTTTGGGTCGGCGCATGAGCGCAACGGGCAGGTGGGTAGGACACATTTGTATTAACCTCATCCAATGGCGGAGCGGGCCAGGAGTGCACATTCAGCCTCCAGGGGAGCCACCTTTGGGAGGACAGGCGCAAGCACAAGGGTCGCAGGGCCAAGAGGTAGTCCAAAGTGGAAGGGGTGCAGAAGACACCACTATCCTGCTGCCAGGGTATACAGGCAGCGAAGCAGCTACCTCAGTATGTCTGTGGTGCAGTGCCGAAGGAGGCTCCATCTCTCAAGAGAGACAGTCAACTATATCTGTCAGATGATAGGCCCTGAGATCTCCACTAACTATATGGGTGGACACCCCATGCCAGTGGCTCTGAAGGTCACAGCTGCCCTCAACTTCTATGCCTCTGGCTCCTTCCAGGGATCTTTGAGGTGTCTCCCAATTAGCTGTTCACACTTGTGTCAAGCAGGTTGCAGACGCTCTGTTTAGGCATGCATTGACCTTCATCCACTACCATTGGGACCAGGAAAACCAGACACAGTGAGCCAGAGGCTTTGCAGCCATTGCTGGCTTCCCCCACGTCCAGGGTGCAATAGATTGTACACATGTGGCCATCAAGGACCAGCAGGTGAGCCCAGTGTCTTTGTCAACAGGAAGGGCTTCCACTCCATGAACGTGCAGATAGTGTGTGATCACAGGATGCTGGTTCTACAAGTCTGTGCAAGGTACCCAGGCAGCTCCCACAACACCTACATCCTCAGACACTTCCAGGTGCTGGGGCTCTTCAGTGCTCTGGTTCGGCTTGATGGATGGCTGCTGGGTATCCCCTCAGAAGGTGGCTCATGACCCATCTCTGCCATCCAAGAACAGAAGCTGAGCAGCGCTACAATAGGAGCCACGCCTCCACAAGGGCTGAGGTGGAGAGAACCATCGGACTTCTCAAGATTCGATTCCAATGCCTGGACCGGTCAGGAGGCGCACTCCAATACACCACAGATCGTGTCTTGGTGATAGTGGCTGCATGCTGCACTCTGCACAATCTTGTGCTGGAGAGGGGGGACACAGTGGACAATGAAGACATCGACGCAGTGGCTGTGGCTGCACATGATGAGCCCAGCAGTGAGTCCAAGGAGGAGCATGCACAGGGAAATGCTGAGGGGATAGATGCCAGGGAGGCAGGGACACCTGGGAGGCTGTAATCCAACAAACCTTCAGCTAGCACACCTGGGCTGTAGGCTCGATACTCGACACCTAAGTGCAAAATCTGCCAGGTTAGGAACAGTCATTAAGGGCCTTGTTAATAAAGCTGAATGTCCAACAAAGCACTCATTACAGCTTTGGAAACCACACACATGCAGAAGAAAAGAGGTACCCTCAGCCATGGTGACATATCTGAATTTAATATGTCAAGGAAACCAAATTATTTAAAAAAAAATACAATAGTGTTACAAATCAAAACAAATAATAAGGACTTCATCTCAGGCCAACACAAAAGCATCAGTGAAAGACCCGTGGTGTGCCTAAGGTGCCTTATGCTTTCATTTACGGGTGCTACGTCTTGATGCTGCTCCCTCGCTTGGAGTGGCACCTGAGACAGCCTGCTGACTCTGCTGTCCTGTTGGCCTCGAAGACCTTGGCGGTCGTCCTCTGGCCCGTGGAGCCCCTGTTGGCCCCGCCTGGGATGGAGTGACCAGTTCCACAGCTGGCATCTCCCCAGTCGTTGCAGCCTCACCGGATGTTGCGGTCACTGGCAGAGGGGCAGAGGAGCTGCCGCCCTCATTTGGAGCGTCCTGAGAGGTGCCCGCTGAGACGTCAGACAGCTGCTGCGCCGACATGAGGTTGCTTCAGACCTCCCTGCTCACTGTGGATGCTTGGGCACCGAGCTGGGAAAGTTGATGCCCAGACCATCTCCCACACTAGCACTGACCAGCTGATGTCAATGCTGATGTGAGGGCTTGCTGGTCCGAGTGTATCCCCAGGAAGCTTGATGGGTCTCCTGGAGGATCCTCTCCATGAGAGTCGCCACTCTCTCCATGGAGGATGCATGGCGCTCAGACATGAGGCTCATTGCTTCAGCGATAGTCTGCGTAGACTCCTCCACTATGGACACCAAGCCAAGCACAGCATCATGTATCTCCCCCAGATGCTTCCACACACCCGGCCGCATTTTCTGCACTTGCTGCATCACGTACGACTCCAGAGGCACATCATCAGGCACCGACTGAGCATGTGTCTGGCCCCCTGCAGTCCTCCAACTGCTGGTGCCATGGGCACTCTCTGTCTGTCAGATCCTCCAGCGACTGTGAAGTGCCCTCCCCACTGTGCCTCAGGAGATTAGCCGATGTTCTAATTCCCACCGAGGTGCTAATATCTGCGCTGATGCCTGCCTCGCAGAAATGGTGTAACGCTGGTGAGACTTCAGGCCCCTCAGGTATGAGAGAGGGCCTCTGCTGCTCCTCCTCTTGGCCCAGCTCCGATGATGCTGATAGGAAGAACAAGGACAGTGGAGACAATGACAAAGTGCATCCCTGTCCCCCGGATCATTACGAACTCGTCCTTCCACAACCAATGGTCAAGCCATGTTACAAAATTAAATCAATTAACATTTAGCAGTGCTATGTCTGTTGGGAGAACAATGCTGATCTAACTGTTGGGCGTAAATACCCGGCGGTGGCACCCCAGCCTCACCAACACCAGTGGACTTGGGCACATGGCGCCTCGCCAGGTCCAGGGCCCCCTGCTCGAAGCGACCAAGAATGTGATCCATGCCTGGCCGCTGCCAGTCCTCACACGCTCTGTTGCTTTATGAGCAGTCTTCTGAAAATGTGAGAGGAGCATTGATTAGTACAAATTGCATGGACTCTGTTCACGCACGGCCCACCCCAACCAGGTTGGGACATATCTGGGCTCCAGTGCCTTCTCACCATGCTGCTGCCGAACACTCACACAAAGATGCTGGGCCTGTTCCTCTCCCCACCAACCCCTCTTGCTGCCTACATCACATTAGGCACTACACGGTATTTCCTCTCATAACAAGGAAGCGCAAGCACATGGAGTGCAGAGGGCAGCAGATGGTTCGTTGATAGGCCACCTTGAAATTCCCCTCCCAGCATTTCACCACCCTGATTTGGACATGTCCTGAAGTCCAAACACGGTGCCGAGGTGGAGTTCCTCCAGGTTGCCAAAAAAAAACCAGTCATGTGGGACTCAGTGTACCACATGCTGCGAGGGAAAACACATCTCCTCATCACCCTCTCAGGCTGACCTTAGCATGGGCAGTATCTGCTTGCCCACCCAGCAAAGGAAAAATGCCATCAATGATTCAATGCAGTCACTACACTCAGACTTGGGGGTGGGGGGGGCATCAGGGGAGTGAACCGACTTGCTGGGTTAAGTGACCAATGCCAACATGGTACTCACCTGTCCAGAGTGCAACAAGTCATTGAAGTGCTTGCAGCACTGGATCCAGGTACGTCACACCACCTCCGCCACCTCCTCCAGGCACATTTCATTATGTGGGGGGGCCTCCTTCTCACATCCTGGGGATCCAGCACCTCCCACCATGCTGCCACCTCCTTGAGGAGGGCAGCAAGGCAGTCAACTGAAAAATGAGGGGCAATTGGTCCCCTGCCCTACCCTCCAGCCTGGCCTGCTCCGCTGCCCTACCCTCTGGACTGGCCTGCTCACCAGAAGTCCTCTGCTGAGCCCTTCCACTTGCCATTGTGAGCAGCCTTACAAAGGCTGCCAGCGCTTCATATAAACAGGCTGCTGGGTCGCCATTGGGCCCGGCAGACTGTGCACTCCTGCTGCCCATCCACTCCCGCTAACCTCGGGAGTCATGCATTACACTGGGTGGGCCTTAATTTGCCGACCCGCGTATAATGGCGGCGCTGACCCCATCATGGGTGGTGATTGGGTCCGCACCCACCCTCGCCCGCTCCCCCGCCCCCCCCCAAAACCCCAGCCAACCAGAAAGTTCAGCCTTCTGGTTACCTACACTGCTCCAATTCTGCCCTCTTGAGTTCCGAATTTTAGTCACTCCAGCCTTGCTGTCCATGCTTTCAGTTCTCTGCCTCTCTATCTCTTTTTAAAACACTCCTAAAAACCTGCCTCTTTGACTAACCTCTTCGCCAAGTGTCCTAATGTCTCTTTATGTGACACGGTGTGAATTTTTTTTTGAAACTGCTCCTGTGAAGTGCCTTGGGAGATTTTGCCATGTTAAAGATGCTTTGCAAATACAAGTTGTTGTTGTTGTTCTTGGTGACAGAATTATTCTTACAAAATCAGGCCTGAATTGGATGAAGTAGAGGGAGTGGATGGCAAGATACTAAAGAAGCTGAACTATGTGATGGTGAGTGATAAATCCTTAAACACTGCTTTCCCATGCAGGTTGAGGTACAATGATTTCACAAGGTCAGCTGGATAAGTGTTATGGCTGCAAGCTGCTATTAATCTACATTTTGGATAAAGACAGAAATACACTGAAGTTACAAATACATAGAAGTTCCAAGACAGAAACAGTTTCTACATGTTTGTGCCTCCATTTCACCCCGCCTGTGAACAAACAGTTTAATCAGGTTTACCAACCTTGTTTTCATATTTCTCCCAACCTTCATCCAGCTATCCAATCAAATCTTGAATGTTGATGTATGCTAGGAATTTCCTCTGCACTCACCAAAACTCCAATGTGACCGGGAAGCCCTGTTTTTGTGTGTAAATGGGGTTTCTATCACATTTCCACTGAAGTTAAGGTGGAGGGTTGGAAGCAGTTTTGAGGAAATTCTTACTGTAATTTTTGCCTCAACCACTATACCTGGAAGTGAAAATTTCACAGCATCATGCGTAAAGAAGTTTCTCCTGCTCTCTATTCTAGAACTCTTAAATTTAATTTTGGATCTAAATCTTCTTAGTTTTGAGCATTCAACTACTGAAAACAATCTATTTCTATCAACCCTCTTCCATCCTTTCATAATTTAAAATAAATCCACTGCAACGCCGCACAGTATGATTTAAAAAAAAATCTTTCTTGGTATTTGCATCCTGGTAAGTCACATTGTACCCTCTCTAAAGTCTCAACATCCTTTGAGTACTGCGGAACCCAACACTGCCCAAAAAGGAAGTAACAGTGAACAGCAGGAAACTTGTTTCATCTCTCTTTTTTCTCTTCACATTAAAGATGCTGCAGAGAGAAATAGAAATAAGTAACTTATGCCAGAGCCATTAGCATCTAAGACTGCTGGCAGAAATTGGCCCACTCTGTGACGAACCCTATCGTTTACACTGACCAGTTCAGATTGGTTAACTCAGGATAACTCAGGTAGTCGAGTTGAGGAATTGAGGTTCACAAATCACAACTATGTTAGAGAATGAGGTATTGGAAGTGGAGTTTCCACTTCAATGGATCTGGCATTTCATTCAAAGTGATAACATTGTCAGCTCAGCAAGCCAGCCCTTGACACACAGAGCTGAAGTAGAATCCAGAGGTCATCCGTTGCTTTCTCTATCTCTTTATGGGACAGTGAGAAACACAAAGAGATATCTCTTAAGTCTACTAGAGAGATAGAGACTGAACACATGGCTATGACAGAGGAAGTCAGGGGTTAGTTTGTACCAGGACAGCCTGTTCGTAAATGACCTTTGCCTAGAAAGTGGACGTTATATGAGGAGTATTAGGGAATAGATGCATCTCACTGGAAAATTGTCTTTTATTGATTCCCATATTTCATGTAAAATTAGTAAATTTACGGTTTTCAATTGACTTCAGGGCCCTAGAGTTCAGTATATCTTTCAAAGGGACTGGAGAGTACAATATGTGTGAAATGATAGTATCCAATACACACAAGAAGAGGGTCTATTGTTATGATCCTTCAATCACACAATTATTTAACTAGATATTAAGTGGTAAAGTTACCCTTCAGATCACAGGGGATGTTGGGGTTTGTGTCTTGGATTAACTGATAATGCTGAATTCGAGTGAGTATCTGCTATAGACATCTACTGTAGACCTATGAAATTTGTAGCACATCTTTAGGTAGATTGGGTGAAGTTCAAGACAGACTGTATATGAAGGATTGAGATTGATGGACTGAGATAAGATTAATTGCTCAGTGCTTTCTTATGTTTAAATTGTGGAACTGAATTCAATGTGTCATGTAATCAATGGGCTAGCATTAGATAAAATGAATGGGTAGCTAATGGAGTGGGGAATTTCCTGTAATGGTACCTAATGTACATGATGCAAGTAGCACATCCTCTCTGATTTTTTGTAGTGCTTGATTCCCCTGGTTCTCTGTGGAAATACAAAGATTCATATTAAAGTCATTTGCATACAATTCTTTTTATGCTCCTTTTGGGGTTTTCACATTGTATTTATAGCTCACATCATACATATGAAGTTAGTTTCAACTAAAATACATTCATCTGCTCTGAATGCCCTCACTGTGGCTGTTGGGTCTCCAACTTCTCCATTCCCTGCTGATTCAGAGGCGATTGTGCCCACAATCTCCATTACCTTTTTCTCAAGAGAGATTGGAACATTGGTGCCTTGGTGCTATATAAATGTAAGTCTTTCTTTTTCTTTTCTCCCTTGCACCATGAGCAATGTTGTTACTGATGTGTAAAGGGAACAGTATTAATGATGTTTAACATTCTCCTACCCTTTCATTTTAGTCACCCTTCACCCCTTATAATGGGAGCTTGCAGCTGTATGAGAACTTTGACATGAAAGTAGATATATAGGGAGGTACACATGCATGGATAGAAGTGAGCCAAGTGATTTGAGAAGGATCAAGGTGACAGTGGAACTACACCTGTGAATTTCTTATTCACAGTAACAGCCCAGGGGTTAATACAGATGTATTTAGGGCATGCATTTTCCCCTGCAGTTGTATGGAACTAATCAGATTTGGCACGTGGCATCTACTTTTCTGCTGACCTCATCAGACTACTGAACCATTTCTGGCATTGCAAGGCTATCCTTGGAGTCACAAAGGTTCCACTTATTAATAGTGCCACTTCCTTCCAAATTGCCCAAGTAATACACTTTGTAGGATTTTTCTCACTGACCCCCAAAAGGGAATCCCTTGTTTAATCAATGTGAGCAGTACATTATGATCTGGATCAGGCAGGTGAAGGCACCAAATATGCACTTGAGAGACGATGCTGAAAGATATACACATTGTAGTAGAGAAATAATTAGGAATGTATGAAGATGTCATTATACCTGATATTTACCATGCCATGAAATGGTTGTTTGATAGTAGAGGACGTGAGTATTGCTGAAAATAGAGACATTTTTTGTCAAAGCTTTTTGTCTTGCACTCATCAGGACAATTTGCAAGAAAATACCAATCTAGGGGAAACAACATATACTGTATGAGAAGAGCATGCTGATTGGTTGTCAAGTGAACTCTGATTGGTAGAAGCGTTGCCATGGAGAATGCAACAGTTGATTGTGACTGACAGTGAACTGCCAAACATTGTTTGAAATTTAAACCAGGCAACTTGACTCTGGTTAGTCAAGACATTGCCCTGGGGAATAAACCAGCGAATGGCTGTCACTTATTTTATTTAGCTGAAATAGGGGCAATGTATGTCCACGTTCTTTCTGTCTGCTAAGAACAGGGCCCTGTATATTAATATATGTAGCTTCAAGTGCATGCAAATGCGCTATGCTGCAGACCTGACTGACAACCTTAAATTGACTGTCAGCATAATTTTAGCACACTGAGGATTATTTAGCAAATGTCCAATTGTGGAATCATATCTAATGTTGAATACTTTGTTTTGAGTTTTGCAAGCACAGGGTGGTTGATTACGGTCTGTACCTTGCCCATTGCAAACAGTGAAATGGATATACTGTTTGATATGATCCGGCAGACTTAGAGACGTACAGCCTACATACCTAGCATCACACTGGCACTGAAATTCATACACCACATTACTCATTTGTGTGATAGGCAGAACATGATTTTGGCTTGATGACAGCATCCTGTTAGTGGTGATTACCGATCAGGTTGCTACTGCATAGTAGCAGCTTGAAACAGCTAGTTTCAACTGATACTCAAATTTTTGAGATGACTTGCCCTTCCAGGGTAACGTGAGACTGGGCACTTTTCAGGGCTGAAAGTGATGGCCTTGAGCCTGTTCATGAGTTTGCAAGATTTACAGCGTGAAATGATCTGATCAGGCTAGCCTTTATCCTGTAGGATGTCTTTAATGCCTGCTGTTTCAGCATCAAGCTAGCATGGTGAGCAAATGGGTCAGGCCCTATTTACAAGGTTGCCCATAAGGCCAATCTTATAACGCGTGGAATTCTAAGAGTCCCAATGCATGTACTGACCAGTGAAGATAGGCTTGCAGTGGACTATGGCAGAGAATCCCCTGGCAGATTTCTCAACTAGTACATCAAGGAAGGGGAGTTCATCTGTCTACTGCATTCACTGCTCCTAATGTAGTCTCCTCTACATAGGAGAGACCAAACACAGGCTGGGTGACCGCTTTGCAGAAAACCTTCGGTCTGTCCGCAAGCATGACCCAGACCTTCCTGTCGCATGCCATTTCAACACACCACCCTGCTCTCATGCCCACATGTCCGTCCTTGGCCTGCTGCAAAGTTCCAGTGAAGCCCAACGCAAATTGGAGGAACAACACCTCATCTTCCAATTAGGAACTTTACAGCCTTCCGGACTTAACATTAAGTTCAACAGCTTTGACCATGAACTCTCTCCTCCAACCTCACCCCTTTTATCGATATTCATTTTTATTTTTTAATTTTGATATTTTTATTCACATTTTTTAAAATTTATTTCATTTTTATTCATTATTTTATCTCCACCTTTTATTCTTTTTTTGATCTTTTTTCCCACCACCACCCCCTCCCCCAACAAGGTCCATCTGTCACTTGTCCATGTTGTTCTTTCCAGAGTGCTTACCTTGGTCCTGCTATTATCACATTCTGCTTTCTTCCCTTAATGCCACCATCAGCACCTCCTTTAGCCTGTACCACTACCATTAATATCCTTTTTGTCCTTTGTTCATGACATCTTTGTCCATCTATCCTTTGCCCCCACCTATGGCTGGCCTTCTATCCAGCTTCACCTGTTCCACCCCCCTTAAATAGTATAAATTTCATCACATTTTTACTTCTCTTTAGCTCTGAAGAAGAGTCATACTGACTCGAAACATTAACTCTGCTTTTCTCTCTACAGATGCTGTTCGACCTGCTGAGTTTTTCCAGCATTTTCTATTTTTGATTTCTTTGACTGCTCCATTTCAAAGGTGAATTTCAGTGCAGGATGGACCCCATTAAGACATGTAAGGAAATTATTACATGCACCTGTGGATTTAAGTATCGCAAACATATCATCCACATATCGGAAATATGCAAGGGGTAGGAGGTTGGGTGTCATTGCATCGAAGACACGTTTCTCATGGAACCCAGCAAAGATGTTTGCGGGAGCTGGGCCTTAGAGGCTAACATTTTTCAGCAATGTCATGAAACGGTAATTACGATCTCATTAGATTTCTAATTTCTTAACATAAGTTAAGTCAACTTGAAATATTACTGTAAAATTATTTACATTAAATTGCCTGGGCCCATGTGAACAATCAATTCCAGTTATATTATTATGGCTGGAATTTTACAGTCCCGACATGGAGGGGACGGAGCTGTAAAATGTGGCAAGCCATTCTAAACTCCATCGACTTCGGTGGGACTGTAAAATCCCACTGTTGTAAACTTTCACCCTATGTCTCAGGACATTTCATGGTAGTAGATTGGGAAAATTTTATGCCTCCCATTATGACTGAGAGAAGAGTGTGGAGGATTAAATTCTTAAAAATGAGAAGCACGACACCAACCCATCATGAATGTGTTTACCTCTGATTTAAATAGGAAGGGTTTGGGTTCAGGTGACCAACTGATCTCAGAAGGAGGGTCAGAATTTAAATTAGGCTGTGTGCATTAGATTTTATCAGCCATGTGCATTTAATGGCTTAAAGGAGGTGCGAACTGCAGATTCAGCAGCTAAATGCATCCTGTAGAACTCAAGTCTACAAGCTGTGATCAGCCTCTTTTCCAGTGGTAGCTCAACAGAGTCAATCTTCAGACTCCAAGATCCAACGTTGACTAACTACATCCTCCCCACAATCTCTTCACTTCATGTCCTCTTACCAACATTATCGCACCTCCCCCATCCACCCACCCACCACCCTCCACAATGATCTCCTCTATCAGATGGAGACTGTGGAGTGAAGTCACAGGACTGGTAATCCAGAGACCTCAGGTTTGAATCCCACCACTGCAGATGGTGGAATTTGAATTCAATAAAAATCTGGAATTAAAAAAAGTCTAATGATGACCATGAATCGATTGTCGTAAAAACCCACCTGATTCAGTAATATTGTCCTCACGTGGTCTGGGTTACATGTGACTCCAGATCCACAGTAACGTGGTTGACTCTTATATGCCCTCTGAAATGGCCTAAAAAGTCGATAAAAAGGAATGAAACCGGATGGACCAACTGGTATCAACTGAGGCACTAGAAACAACAAAAGCAAACTTAGCCCTGTGGACCCTGCAAAGCCCTCCTTACTAACATCTGGGGGCTATTGCCAAAATTGGGAGAGCTGTCTCACAGACTAGTCAAGGAACAGCCTGACATAGTCATCCTCACGGAATCATACCTGACAGATAATGTCCCAGACACCACCATTACCATCCCTGGGTATGTCCTGTCCTACTGGCAGGGCAGATCCAGCAGAGGTGGTGGCATTTTGGTATACAGACAGGGGAGAGTTTCCCTGGGAGTCCTCAACATCGACTGCAGGCCCCATGAAGTCTCATGGCATCAGGTCAAACATGGGTAAGGAAACATCCTGCTGACTACTACGTACATTCCCCCCACAGATGATGAATCAGTGCTCCTCCATGTTGAACACCACTTGAAGGAAGCACTGAGGGTTGCAAGGGCACAGAATGTACCCTGAGTGGCGTCTTCAAAGTCCATCACCATGAATGACTTGGTAGCACCACTGCAGATTCAGCTGGCCGAGTCCAAAAGGACTTAGCTGCTAGATTAGGTCTGCGGCAGGTGGTAAAGGAACCAACAAGAGGGAAAAACATACTTGACCTCATCCTCACCAACCTGCCTGCCACAGATGCATCTGTCCATGACAATATTGGTAGGAGTGACCACCGCACCGTCCTTGTGGAGACGAAGTCCCGTCTTCATATTGAGGATACCATCCATCATGTTGTGTGGCACTACCAACGTGCTAAATGGGATGGATTTCAAACAGTTCTAGAAACTCAAGACAGGGCATCCATGAGGCATTGTAGGCCATCAGCAGCAGAATTGTACTCAACCCCAATCTGTAACCTCATGGCCTGGCATATCCCCCACTCTACCATTACCACCAAGCCAAGCGACCAGCCCTGGTTCAATGATGAGTGCAGGAAGGCATACCAGGAGTATGCTAAAAATGAGGTATCAACCTGGTGAAGCTATAAACAGCATAAGCAGCCAATGGTAGACAGAGCTAAGCGATCCCACAACCAACGGATGGGATCTAAGATCTTCAGTGCTGCTACATTCAATCATGAATGGTGGTGGACAATTAAACAACTCACTGGAGGAGGAAGCTCCACAAATATCCCCATCCTCAATGATGGAGGAGCCCAGCACATCAGTGCAAAAGATGAGGCTGAGGCATTCTCAACAATCTTCAGCCCTAAGTGCCGAATGGATGATCCATCTCGGCTTTCTCTGGAGGTCCCCAGCACCATAGATGCCAGTCTTCAGCCAATTCAATTCAATCCACGTGATATCAAGAAACGGCTGAGGGTACCGGATACTGCAAAGGCTATGGACCCTGACAATATTCCGGCAATAGCACTGAAGACTTGTTCTTCAGGACCTGCCATGCCCTTAGCCAAGCTGTTCCAGTACAGCTATAACACTGGCATCTACCCAGCAACATGGAAAATTGCCCAGGTACGTCCTGTACACAAAGAGCAGGACAAATCCAACCCGCCCAATTACTGCCCCATCAGTCTACTCTCGATCATCAGTAAAGTGATGGAATGGGTCTTCAACAGTGCTATCAAACAGCACTTGCTTAGCAATAACTTGCTCACTGACACTCAGTTTGTGTTCCGTCAGGGACACTCATCTCCTGTCCTCATTACAGCCTTGGTTCACACATGGACAAAAGAGCTGAACTCCAGAGATGAGGTAAGAGAGACTGCCCTTGACATCAAGGCAGCATTTGACCAAGTGTGACATCAAGGAATCCTAGCAAAACTGGAGTCAATGGGAATCAGAGGGAAAACTCTCTGCTAGTTGGAGTCATACCTAGCACAAAGGAAGATAGTTGTGGTTGTCGGAGGTCAGTCATCTCAGCTCCAGGATGTCACTGCAGGAGTTCCTCAGGGTAGTGTGCTAGGCCAAACCATTTTCAGCTACTTCATCAATTACCTTCCTTCCATCGTAAGGTCAGAAGTGGGGATGTTTGCTGATGATTGCACAATGTTCAGCACAATTCGTGATTCCTCAGATACTGAAGCTGTCCATGCCCAAATTCAGCAAGGCCTAGACAATATCCAGGCTTGGGCTGACAAGTGGCAAGTAACACTCACACTACACAAGTGTCAGGCAATGACCCTCTCCAACAAGAGAGAATCTAACCATCACCCCATGACATTCAATGGCATTACCATCGCTGAATCCTTCACTATCAACATCCTGGGGGTTGCCATTGACCAGAAAATGAACTGGACTAGGCATATAAATACTGTGGCTACAAGAGCAGCTCAGAGGCTAGGAATCCTGCAGTGAGTAACTCACCTCCTGACACCCCAAAGCCTGTCCACTGTCTACAAGTCACAAGTCAGGAGTGTGATGGAATACTCCCCACTTGCCTGGATGAGTGCAACTCAAACAACACTCAAGAAGCTTGACACCATTCAGGACAAAGCAGCCAGTTTGATTGGTACCCCTTCCACAAACATTCATTCCCTCCACCCCCAAAACACAGTAACAGCAGTGTGTATACCATTTATAAGATGCACTGCAGAAACTCACCAAGGCACCTGCCAAACCCACAACTGCTACCATCTAGAAGGACAAGGGCACAAGGGAAAATTTCACATTCTAACCAATCTCAAGACAAAGAGGTTCCTCCGGATTTACTGGTTTTATTGGTGGCTAGCTTATATTTTTGCCCCCTAGTTTTGGATTCCCTGCAAGTGGAAACATTTTCTCTATGTCTACCCTATCAAATGCTTTCATAATTTTCAACATCTTTAGTAGGTCGCCCTTCAGTCTTCTCTTTTCTGGAGAAGGGATGAGACTATTCAGTCTTTCCTGATGGGTGAAATCCCTCAGTTCTGGTATCATCCATTTAAATGTCTTTTTGCACCTTCTTCAGTGTCTTTACATCATTTTTTGTAATATAGACCAAAACAGTGCACAGTGTAGTCTAATTATGCTTTTATATTTGCATAATATCTTTGCTTTTCAATGCTATTCATCTAGAAATGAACCCTTTGCTTTGGGGCACTGAGGTTTTAGAGACCATGGGGAGAAAGGTACTTTGGCGGGGTGGGTGGTGGAGGCCCTCTGATGGATCCAGGGGGCCCATTAAGGAGGAACGCCCCTCTCGTCCCCTGCCCATCACCAGCCCATGCAAGGAAACCTGCCAGGCCGGGTGCTTGGTGTGGATCGCTTCCCCAAAAGGTTGAATCCTGATGGTGGTGGGATGAGGCCCTTAAGTGGACATTAATTGCTCACTAAAGGGCCTCAATTGGCCAACTGGTGGCCAGACCAGCTGATGCCACCTGGCCACTAATTAAGTTACAGTGGAGGCAGGGGCAGGCGGGTAGGCAACAGGCAAGCTGCCCACTAGATTTAACAAGCTTCCCCCACCTTCAAACCCATCAGCAGGGGAACGTAAAATCCAGCCCTATGTTACATTTATCTACATTGAAAGTTTGGAAGCCAATTCTGCAAGTTTAATAACGTCTTTTTATAATTAGTGGCAGTCATCCTTTTCCTCCCAATCTGGCATTGTCTGCAAATTGTACTTTGAATTTCTGAATCCAAATCATTGATCTAAATAGTGAATATCAGTGGTGCTAGCATTGATCCTTCTGGCCTTCTGGTAAACAATTTCCTAACTTTTGCCTGTCTGAGTAGCCAATTTTAAGCCCTAATGACCTCTTTGTACCATGTAAAGCAAACTAAATCATAATTAAGTGCAAATAAATACAGGAAAAGTGTTAAAATCCAAACAATTACAGCTTGGAATTACTGTTGCTGCTGCATGGGAATGAATATTCAGTTTTTGAAGATCACTGGGAGAATTTTCACTGACTTGTTAACCCCAACAATGCTCATTTGAGTAGCATGTGCCTGTTACGCAGCCTTCAGCCTGCACAGCAGCTGGTCTTAATAAGGGGCAGGTTTTAATAATTATCTTGAAGGAGGAGAAATTGAAAGGCTGAAAAGTTTAAGGAGGGAATTCTAGACTAGTTCAAGTTACAGCCACCTATGAGCTTGGCCTAAATAGCCAAATGGTTATGGTACTGGGTTTGTAACCCCAAGATCAAGAATTCAAATCTCACAATGGTAACCTATGAAACAATATAACTTCATCTGAAACAGATAGAAACAGGTTTGTACTTGAAAGAGTTACAGCCACCTATCCTGTGGAGAAAGAAGCTGGGAATAACCATGAAGTCAGAGTTGGAGGAGTACAGAGATCTCAAAGGGCCAGGACCAATTAGGTAGCTAAGCAACATCTAAATATGTCAAGAGCCTTTCATTTGCTGCTGGGGTTCCTCTCTGTGGGCCAAAGGGTGCCCTATCAGCAGGGCACCACTCTAGATCCCGTAGGAAGGCCACAAGCTTTTATTACGTGACCTCCCGATGTGGTAATGCCCTCCCACCTCTGGTAAAATACCAGCAGTGGCTGGAGGAGGGCCTTGCATGGCCATTAATTGAACATAAACGTAAGCAGTTGGAGCAGGAGTAGGGCCTCAAATAGCCTCACGTGGGCAGGCTGGCTGCCAGCTACTTTGCCGTTGCAAAATCCCAGTGGTTGCGGGAATGCGACTAACACTCTCTGCCATTCCACTGGATTTTACGCCCTCCCCAACCCCACCCATGTCCTGGAGGGGGTGCAAATTCCAAGCTGTATACTGGAAGGGATTTGGGGAGAGAGATTCTAAAGAACAGGCTGGGGAGTCTAGAACTAGTGACCACAGAATAAGGGTTCTGACATTTAGGATTGAGATGAGGAGAAAATTTTTCATTCTAAGGTTTGTGATTCTTTGGAATTCTCTACCACAAACAGCTGTGGATGCTCAGTTGTTTTACATATTCAAGACACAGATCGATAGATGTTTCGTTACCAAGTGATTTAAGGGATATGGTGATACTGGGTGTCATGTATTCATATGTTCTGAGCATGCCCTGTGTGTGATGACATCATTAAGCATGTGATTGTGTGAGGCCTGAGCTTCAAACTGTACCTCAGCAAATGAGATGGTCCTAATGTCCATCATTAGACTTCCGACGACACTGGCGTTGGTGAGTTTGTTGTGATAAGGCCGATTGTATTACTGACTAACTGTAGCTTCTGTATGACTGAAGGGAATTTTATGGACCTCAGCCAGCATATTTGCAGATGGGAAGCATGTAGATAGGATGAGTGGCTAGCCCGCCACTTTCCTGCCCACCCCTGAGCTGACTCATAGAATGCAGTGAACAGAATGCAGGTAAGGTATCGGCCAGCCTGTCCACTCTTAGGTCTATTGTGGCCCTTAACTAGCCAATTAATAGGCAGTAAAAGGCCTCATTTCACCTTAGACCTAATAACACATGTGGCTGAGGAAGGAGGAACAAAGGACGCCAGCCCACTGCTTCTTCATCTCAGGTGAAATGGCAGAAGGGGGGGTGGGTGTACCTCCTTTGGCGGGTGCCCCAGATGGGCACAAGATGTTAGCCACACTTCGTGACTCTACCCCCAGCCTCCACTTCCCTTCCCCACCTCTGTAGGGTCCCTGATCCCTCCATGACCAAAATCCCCAGACTTACCTCTAAATCCAGTCATTCTTCTTCTTGGGACTGTTTGTAGTGGCCACTACTGAATTCTGGCACCACTGGGACTACTTAATTCCAGCCATTCAGATTAGCCAGCAACTCCTGAGAGTGGGACTTCCTTTCCCTGTGGGGTGGAAGTCCCACACTTCCCTTGTCAAGGCCGCCCCCAGCATATTATTGCTGCAGGGCAGCCTTTTTTAAAGGGGGCCGGGGGGCTGTGAGCAATATGTAAAGTGTTTATTGGTTCACAGTTACATTTGAAAATGGGACAAAATGGCTGCATCCACTGGGTTGATTGTAAGGCGAGGAATATATGATAGAGTGCAAGAATCATTCATTTCATACATTGATAGCATGGACATGTTCTTCGCAACTAATGTATTAGAACTTGAAGGTGAAAGTGAAGAAGCACCAGACCCAGAATAAGGCAATTCTTGACTGGAAGAAATCAATTTGCTAACAGAGATTAGCCCAGGAGTGTATGGCATGGTAACTCATCTCCTTGCTCCCAACAAGGCAAAAGATATTGTTATAACTGTCTTCATTGTGGATTATGTTAAGGGTTAAGGATGAAGACTTTTGGTTTCAGTTTAAGGTGAATTGGGGGTTGTTTACTTTCAGCTTGGTTTAAGTAGGCCTGTGAGTGTTTACAAACATGCTTGAACCTTTGACCCAGCTGAGAGGCTTTTAAAAGAAAGGAAGCCCTGAGGTTGCTGTGGAAAGTTGCTGAGGGTGGAGCAATGCTTTGAGGGTGTTTTTTTTAGAAAATAAGTAAGGGTATGGGAAGGTCCCTGGAGGCAGCAGACATCCAGTCTGTTGTGTTTAACCAGAGAACTGGGTAGGACCGAGTAGCTCTGTAGAAAGGGAGAAATGCAGCTAAGAATAGATGTATACGTGTCAATAAATAAATAAATCAATAAATAAATAAATAAACCCGGAAAAACTCAGCAGGACTGGCAGCATCTGTGGAGAGGAACACAGTTAACGTTTCGAGTCCGTGTGACTCTTCAACAGTACTAAGTAAAAATAGAAAAGAGGTGAAATATAAGCTTGTTTTAGGGAGGGCGTGTGGGGCAGGTAGAGCTGGATAGAGGGCCAGTGATTAGTGGAGATAGCCAAAAGATGTTATAGACAAAAGGACAAAGAGGTGTTGAAGGTGGTGATATTATCAAAGGAATGTGCTAATTAAGGGTAGAAAGCAGGACAAGCAAGGTACAGATAGCCCTAGTGGGGGTGGGGTGAAGGGAAGGGATCGAAAAAGGTTAAAAGGTAGAGATAAAACAATGGATGGAAATACATTTAAAAATAATGGAAATAGGTGGGAAAAGAAAAATCTAGATAAATTATTGGAAAAAAAGGGGGGGGATCGGAAAGGGGGTGCAGATGGAGGAGAGAGTTCATGATCTAAAATTGTTGAACTCAATATTCAGTCCAGAAGTAGTCGGAAGATGAGGTGCTGTTCCTCCAGTTTGTGTTGAGCTTCACTGGAACATTGCAGCAGGCCAAGAATGGACATGTGGGCATGAGACCAGTGTGGAGTGTTGAAATGGCAAGCGACAGGGAGGTCTGGGTCATGCTTGCAGACAGACCGAAGGTGTTCCGCAAAGCGGTCACACAGTCTGCGTTTGGTCCCTCCAATGTAGAGGAAACTGCATTGGGAGCAACGAATGCAGTAGACTAAATTGAGGGAAGTGCAAGTGAAATGCTGCTTCACTTGAAAGGAGTGTTTGGGCCCTTAGACGGTGAGGAGAGGGGAAGTAAAGGGGCAGGTGTTGCACCTTCTGTGGTTGCATGGGAAGGTGCTGTGGGAGGGGGTTGAGGAATAGGGGGTGATGGAGGAGTGGACCAGGCTGTCCTGGAGGGAGCGATCCCTGCGGAATGCCACCGGGGGGGGGGGGGGGTGAAGGGAAGATGTGTTTGGTAGTGGCATCATGCTGGAGTTGGCGGAAATGGCAGAGGATGATCCTTTGAATGCGGAGGCTGGTGGGGTGATAAATGAGGACAAGGGGGACCCTATCATGTTTCTGGGAGGGAGAGGAAGGTGTGAAGGCGTACGCGCGGGAGATGAGCCGGACACGGTTGAGGTCCCTGTCAACCACCATGGGTGGAAAATCTCGGTTAAGGAAGAAGGAAGACATCTCAGGGGAACTGTTTTTGAAAGTGGCATCATCAGAACAGATATGATGGAGGCGAAGGAACTGAGAGAATGGGATGGAGTCCTTTCAGAATGCGGGGTGTGAGGAGAAGTAGTTGAGGTAGCTGTGGGAGTCGGTAGGCTTGTAATGAATATTGGTGGATAGTCTATTACTAGAAATTGAGACAGAGAGGTCAAGAAAGGGAAGGGAAGTGTCAGAGATGGACCATGTGAAAATAATGGAGGGGTGGAAATTGGAAGCAAAATTAATAAATTTTTCCAGGTCCAGACAAGAGCATGAAGCAGCACCGAAGCAATCATTGATGTACTAGAGAAAGAGTTGTGGGAGGGGGCCGGAGTAGGACTGGAACAAGGAATGTTCCACATACCCCATAAAGAGACAGGCATATCTGGGGCCCATGCGGGTACCCATAGCCACACCTTTTATTTGGAGGAAGTGAGAGGAGTTGAAGGAGAAATTGTTCAGTGTGAGAACAAGTTCATTCAGATGGAGGAGAGTAGTGGTGGATGGGGATTGTTCGAGGCTCTGTTCAAGGAAAAAATGGAGAGCCATCAGACCATCCCAGTGGAGGATGGAGGTGTAGAGGGATTGGACGTCTGTGGTGAAGAGGAAGCATTTGGGGCCAGGGAACTGGAAATTGTTGATATGATGTAGGGTGTCAGAGGAATCACAAACATAGGTGGGAATGGACTGGACAAGGGGAGAGAGAATGGAGCCAAGATAACAAGAAATGAGTTCCGTGGGGCCGGAACAGGCTGACACGATCGGTCTGCCGGGACAGTCCTGTTTGTGGATTTTGGGTAGGAGGTAGAAGCGGGCCGTCCAAGGTTGGGAGACTATAAGTTGGAAGCTGTGGAAGGAAGATCTCCAGAGGAGATGAGGTCAGTAACAGTCCTGAAAACAATGGCTTTATGTTCAGCAGTGGGGTCATGGTCCAGGATGTATATGTGTGTCTGGTGGGTCATGGCATGTGACCATCACAATGCCTGTATTTGGGTCAGGACTTATATTGGTAGGGATATACCACAGACCTAAGCTGTGAGCTGTGCAGCCAGACCGAGAGGAAAAAGGAACTGCCTTCGGAGCATGAGTACATTTAAAAGCCTATCAGAGTGGAAGCCACTGTAAAAAGATTACCTTGGTCTATGTCTGTGGGATTGAATTTAAGATATGGTTTAGAATCGTTATCTTATTTGCTCAGTGTACCCACTTAGTCATCATTGCTTGTGTTGGTTTTGTTCAAGTTTGTATAGCAAAGATCCTTTTGGTGTTTCAATTTCATCTTGGAGCCTTGCTGTTTATTTCCTTACCCTTGGTTCTTCCATAAATTATATTCTTTAAATTATTATGGTCTATAAAGCCAGATCCTAACAAGTATCCAACTTGTCCAGTATTCTCATAACTGGGTTCATAACAATGTGTCACTTAAAATAATTATCCCAAGTTGAAGGAATATTATACATCTAAGCTTCCAGAGTTGGTGGAAAGCTTAAATTTGGAACCAGAAAACAGAAAAATACTGAAACAATTAGTGCACATTGTTGCACTAAAGAATTTATCATTCTGTTGCAACTTTGATACATTCTCAGACATGGAGTTAGGAATCAGATTCATGTGTGGTTTGAAAGAATCCAGTTGAAGTTACTAAACACTCAAAGCCTTGTGTTTGAGCTAGCGTGTAAGATTGCTTTTACCATGGAGATGGTATCAAAGAATGCTTGATAATTTCGAAGCAATTTACTAGTACAGCTTCTGCCTACAGTCAGAAGGCTTCTGCCAAATCTAAAGCAGGGAGATTGATCAGAAGACTGTTGTTAATAGAGATTTAGTGACTTGTTACTGCTGTAATGGCAATCACATGACATAAGCACGTCCATACAGAAATGCCAAATGCTTTAACTGCCAAAAGGAAGGCCATATTGCGAATATTTTCCAAAACCAAGGCCTAAGCAGGAAAACAGTGATATTACAAAGGTGGAGTTCACAATCTTGAAGTGAATTCAGAGTGTATAATCAAGTAGGAGCTAGGTTTGTACAGTATTTATATTTATATCACTAGCAATCAATCAAATAACAGAGATTTTTGTACAAAGGAGTTGGTAAATCAACAGTACATCAACATGTGCATCAAGATGGTTGCAGATTACTCAATCATGAGTAGAGACTGTCACGACTCACTGAGGATAGTGTGCTGTGATATCAAGCCCCACTGTTCCCTGAACCGCAACAAATGTGAAAAGTTTGACCAAACCACCAGATTGCCCCAATTTTACCTAACTGTTTAACTTAGGTTAACAGAATACGAGCACCAGGTTTGTAAACTTAAAAAGTAAATAACTGTTTATTGAACAAATTGTCTTTAACTAGTGGCAAAAGAAAGAAATATAAACTGCTAACTTCTAACACTATAACTTAAATTCTACCCCCTTCTTAAATCCCTATACACACATACACACACACACACACACACACACACAAGACACATAAGACATACAAATCACAGGTTTTAAGGGCAGGATAAAACAGTTCAATAGCACCAATTCCAGAGTACAGGATTCGATGGGTTTATTTTGATTGATGTCTTCCAAATTCCTTTCACGATGACACGAGGTGGTCTTCCAGCACTTCCAGCCTGTAGTTCACTGGTTGAGCATTGCTTTTCATTGCTTCTAACAGTGGTTTCCCCTTTTACCTCTTGACAGGGGTTTTCAGAGAAAGAGTAGGTAATAGAGATATGAGGAGGAAAAAAAACAGCTAGCTATTATTGTGGAATTACTGGAATCTTCTACACACATGAAAAAGAGGTTTTAGGTCTTGTTCCTTTCAGGCTAGCAGCTATTCTGCTCACTGCTCTTGCACAAAACCTGGTTGCCTGGTCAGGAGCCAATTAAAATGCTGTTGTCAGGCAGTTCCCATTGGTCCAGGACTCCTTTCCGGCACCATCCTGTCTTTCATGGCATACTCTGTTTCAGGACTGCAACATTGTATATATCTCTCATCCTGTTTCATTGGACATATCTTTCAACTGCAGCCATTGAAATTTTACCACAGTCTAACAAAAAATATAAAGATATGTTCTTTATAACAGTTCAACAAAAAAACAAAGATATGTTCCTTCCAACATGTATCAGAGAAAATTCATTGACATACCTCTAACTCAGAACACAGTTCAATTGAAAAGCTACTTTGACACACTGTTAGGAACATTTGAACCAAATGGATTGTAATGTCCAATATAAGGGCAAGCCCCTCAAGTTGCTGATTGCTGTAGCATGATATGTCAAAAAACCAACATTAATGCAATAAGACGGGCTTCATATGCTGGGGTTAGACTGGAAGCATGGGCTGGATTTCATGCTCTCCTGCTGGTGGATTTGAAGACGGTGGGTGGACATGTAAAATCCAGGAGTGACTTGTCCACCACCTGCCCATCCGCCCCTGCCCCTACCACAATGGTACCCATTGCAGGGGTTGCGTTGGGCAGCCCACCCATCAGTGGGCCAACTGAGATCCTTAAGTGGATAATTAATTCCCACTTAAGAGCCTCATTCTGCCACAGCTGGGATTTAACCCAGCTAGCAGGTTTCTCTGTGTGGGCTGATGGTGGGCAGAAGGTCCCCTCTTAACAACAATTCTGGACTCATTGTAGGCTTCCGCCCAAGTTGTAACCACCCATCAGGTTTTCTTCCCCACTCGGTCTTTCCTCATACTCCCCTTGCCCCTCTCACATGCCCATTGGCACCCAGTGTGAGCCTGACTCACTTGTGGGGCTAGAACAGTGCAGCTCACCTCCCCAAGCTGTGAGTTTAGCATCAGCAGTGATCACCACTCCTGGTAGTGCTGCTGGTACTGGAGACCTGCTGGCCTCTGATTAGCCAGCAGCTTTCTGAGGTAGGACTTTTTGTTCCTGAGGGGTGGAAGCCCTACCTCACCTCTCCTAATTGGAAATCAGGCGTATAATGACAGTGGAGCAGTTGTCATTCTGCTGGCGAGCTCCATCCCGACCTATTAGCCCAGGATGGGAGGCAAGGGCTGCAGTGCTGCATAAAATCCAGACCCATATTTTTCAATATTGAGATGACCAAGAAGCTTGATTAGATATTAAATAGGCACAGCAATATTTTCAACGACAGTTATGAAGGTATAATGGTGTGAAAGCAGACATCCAAATCAGGCCCAATACAAGACCAGAATATTGCAAGGCTGGGCTGATTCCTTACACCCTCGAAATCCAGGTTGAAGAGAAAATAAAGAATCTAGAGAAACGGTCTGCTCGGAAAACTGATCACAGTGATTGGACAGCTTCAATCGTAGTAGTGCCCAAGTCAGACAAAACCATGAAACTATGTGGGGACTACAAAGACACAATATACCAGACAGTTGAAGCTGAGCAGTATCTACTACCAGCTTTTCAAAATGTGTATGCAGATTTAGCAGGATCCAACATATTCACAAAGTTGGAATCCTCCCATGCTTATGTGCATCTTAGTGTAGATCAAGAGTAAATAGTATCTCATGATAAACACACACAAGAGTTATACCCAAACATAAAGCTGCCCTATGGTGTGAAGTCTTCTCTAAAAACTTTCCTACAATGGATGAGATTTTGCAAGAAATGCCACATTGCTTGTGTATTCAGGATGATTGGGACTGCAACAGAGGAAGAGAATTCTCAAATGTTGCATGAAGCGCTAAAAAGGCTAAAGGATCACAATATGAGATTGAAAAGGAACAAGTCTGCTTTTGTAGAAACCGAGGAGCATATCTTGGCCTGGAAATCAATGATAAAGGGCTACAGCCAGTTAAAGAGAAGAAAGAGGCTATTAGTAAAGCCCAGGAAGGGAGGCAGAGCTATGGGGAACCCACAAGGAAAACCTAATTTAGTTGTAGCTGGAAAGGATCATTATTTTCAAAGGGGGCCAAAAAAAAAGAAGAGATTTTGCAATCTTGAGAAGAAGAAATGACAGCTAAGGTGACTGATTTAAAGAAGCAACTAGAAGAGCCAAATATCAACTGTTACAGCATGATGAGGAAAGCCAAGATATAGAACAGGGGCATTCGCTAATGGTAACAGAACTTCAGGCACAACTAGTACAGAAAACTACTCTCATTAATTTTGCCAGATTCCAGGAACAGAAGCTTAGAGAGCAGATTCATGCTCTTGATAATCAGCTCAATGTCCATGAGAAAAATTCCTGTTTGTCACTGTTACAGTTATGAGGTTTATAACATTGTTATGTTTTTGAATGGTAACTTTAAATTTAAGGTAAGAAATGAAGGGGGTCACGTGACCTGTTCTGAAGTCTTCCTGACAGTAAGCCTGGGTGGTTTGAATGTTAGAGATCAAAGGAAAGCTTAGATTGTTTTACTGGGAAGAAGGTGCAAAGTATTTACGCTCGGAGCCAATGGCAGCAGCCTGTGTGTTAACAATGTAGACTGAGTCTCCAAAGTCCTGGAGAAGTGTTGAGAATGTCGGGTTGTAAACAGTTGTACTTTAAATTGTCCATTTAGTCCCAAAATGAAAGGGAATTGGGCTGTCAAGGACAGTTAATCAGCATTTCAAAGCCTACATGATTCACATTGTCAAGAGGAAGAGTGCAGAGGAAGCCATTGTAAAGAACAGGTTACAGGCTTTCCTAGAATATCACCAAATATCAAATGGTGTTGGGTGTCTGTTTGGATTAGGAAGAGAGGGAGAAGCTAGAGATCAAAAATGACTCTATTGTTCAATGCACAGGAATGCAGCTAGAAGCTCATGCTTGGATTGAAAAGACCAAATTCATGGTGAGTTAAAATGAGGCTGGATGAGTCGCCTGGCTTGAGCTAGAGGGAGAATATGTGCGAGCTATAATTTTCCAAAATTCCTTAGATTTGGGAACAGTCCCACGAGGCTGGAAGTTGGCAAATATTACATCGCGTTTTAGGAAAAGAAGATAGAAAAGAGTGAACTACAGGCCAATTAGTCTAACATCAGTTTTGGGAAAATGATGGAATCTATTATTAAGCGAGTCCTAACAATGCACTTAGAAAAGTATAGTATGATTAGAACAAGTCAACATTGTTTTGCAAATGTGGTTTTACAAATTGTTTTTCAGTGTTTCCAGTGGAGGGGGGCATGTAAATAGGGTGGGTGTCCTCCCCACCAGCTTTCCACCCACTCCTGAGCTCATCCCCATAATACGTGTGTGTGTGTGTTGAGTGGGCACCGAAATTGGCAGCCCACCCACCATATTTAAATAGGTTATCAACGGTCAATTAGGCTTGTTTGACCCTGATAATACACTGCCCACGCCATAAAGCGTTTGGCGTGGGCAGCTAGGCGGGAGCGAGCCCAGGGAACCTATAAAGGGTGGCAAGGATGGGGGGTGCTATCATCGGGGGCTGCCCTTTGTGGATCAAGAAGTAGCAGCCCTAAGATCAAACCCCCAATTCTTCCTAACTGCCCCTAGGCTTAAACCCAATTCCTGCACCCCGCTCCTTGATCAGCTGAAATAAGATCCCGGACCTACTAGCTTCAGGGAACCCTGGGTCTTTAACATCTTATTCCTGTAGTCTTGGCAGCAGCCAATAACGTGCTCTTCGCACTGCAGGGACTGATGGAGCAGCCGGCCGATTGGATAGGCCAGCAGCTCGAGAGACTGGGACATCGTCCCCAGTGACGAATGGAAGTCTCACTTGGCCTTTGTTAAACCCGCCTGCAGCATATTATGGCTGCGGGTTGGAGCAGGCCGGTGTGGAGTGGGTCAACTCCACTCCAACTTTACTTCTGGGGAAGTGAGCCATCCATGCCACTGTTTTACTCAGCCTGGGGGCACAGTCTCAGGATAAGGGGCCAATCATTTAGGATGGAGAGGAGGAGAAATTACTTCACTCAAAGAGTTGTGAATCTTTGGAATTCTCTATCTCAGAGGCTCCATCATTGAATAAATTTAAGGCTGGGATAGATGGATTTTTGGTCTCACAGGGAATTAAGGGATATGGGGAGCTGGTGGGAAAATGAAGTTCAAACCCATGATCAACTATGATTGTATTGAATGGCTGAGCAGGCTCCATGGGCCGCATGGTACTCCTGTTCCTATTTCTTATGTTCTTATGTCCTGCCCCACTGGCAGAACTGATCCACTAGAGTGGGTGGTACAGTGGTATACAGTTGGGAGGGAGTTGAGTCTGGATGCCATGAAGTCTCATGGCATCATGTCAAACAAGGGCAAGGAAACCTCCTGCTCATTACCAACTACTGTGTGCACACCCCCACCCTTCCCTCAGCTGATAAGTCAGCACTCCTCCATATTGAACACCAATTGGAAGAAGCACTGAGGGTGGCAAGTGCACCAAATGTACTCTGGGTGGGGTCTTCAATATCTATAACCAAGACTGGTTCGGTAGCATCTCTAGCTGAATGAGTCCTGAAGGCAAAAGCTGCTAGATTGGGTCTGCGGCAGGTGTTGGGGGAACCAACAAGAGAGAAAAACCTAATCAACATTGTCCTCACCAATTTGTCGCAGATGCATCTGCCCATGACAATATTGGTAGGAGTGACCACCGCACAATTCATGTGGAGATGAAGTCATTTTCACATTGAGGATACCCTTCATCATGTTGTGTGGCATTACCACTATGTTAAATGGCATAGATTTCAAACAGATCTAGCAGCTCAAAACTGGGCATCCATGAGGCGCTGTGGGCCATCAGTGGCAGCAAAATTGTATTCAACCACAATCTGTAATTTCATGGCCCAGCATTTCGCCCACTCTACCATTACCATGAAGTCAGGGGATCAATCCTGGTTCAATGAAGAGTGCAGGAGGGCATGGCAGGCACAGCACCAGGCATACCTAAAAATGTGGTGTCAACCTGGTGAAGCTACAACACAGGACTACTTGCATGCCAAATGTCGGAAGCAGCATGCGATAGACAGAGCTATGCAATCTCACAACCAACAGATCATACCTAAGCTCCTTAGTTCTGTCATATCCTGAGGTGAATAATGGTAGACAATTAAACAACTAACAGGAGGAGGAGGCTCCACAAATATTCCCATCCTCAATATTGAGGGAGCCCAGCATATCAGAGCAAATGACAAGGCTGAAGAACTTGCAATAATCTTCAAGCAGAAGAGCTGAGTGGATGATCCATCTCGGTCCTCAGCATCACAGATGCCAGCATTTAGCCAATTCGATTCACTCCACGTGATATTAAGAACCGGCTGAAGGCAGTAGATACTGCAAAGACTATGGGTCCTTACAACATTCCGTCAATAGTACTGAAGGCTTGTGCTCCAGACCTAGCTGTGCACATAGCCAAGCCGTTCCAGTACAGCTACAACACTGGGGTCTACCTGGCAATGGGGAAAATTTCCTAAGTATGTCCTGTACACAAAAAGCAGAACAAATCCAACCTGACAAATTACTGCCCCATCAGTCTATTCTCGATCATCTGCAAAGTGATAGAAGATGTAATTGACAGCGCTATCGAGTGGCACTTCCTCACCAACCTGCTCACTGATGTTCGGATGTCTTCTGCCAGGGTCAGAGCTGAACTCGAAGGGAGGTGAGTATGATTGACATCAAGGCAGCATTTGACTGTGTAGCATCAAGGAGCCCTGGCAAAACTGGAGTCAATGAGAATTGAGGGAAAACTTTCCATTCTTTGGAGTCATACCTAGCACAAAGGAAAATGATTGTGGTTGTTGGACGTCAGTCATCTCAATTCCAATACATCGCTGCAGGAGTTCTTCTGGGTAGTGTCCTCGGCCCAACCACCTTCAACCATCAATGACCTTCCCTCCATCATAAGGTCAGAAGTGGGGATGTTCGCTGATGTTTGCACAATGTTCAACGCCATTTGCGATTCCTCAGATACTGAAGCAGTCTGTGTCCATATGCAGCAAGATTTGGACAACATTCAGGCTTGGGCTGCTAAGTGGCAAGTATCATTTGTGCCACACAAGTGCCAGGGAATGACCAACAAGTGAAAATCTAACCACCTCCCCTTGACATTCAATGGCTTTACCATCACTGAATCTCCCACTATCAACATCCTGGGAGTTACCATTGACCAGAAACTGAACTAGACCAGCCATTTAAATACTGTGGCTACAAGAACAGGTCAGAGATTGGAAATTCTGTGGTGAGTAACTCAACTCATGACTCCCCAAAGCCTGTCCACCATCTACGAGGCACAAGTTAGGATGTAATTTAATACTGTCCACTTGCCTGGATGAGTGCAGCTCCAACAATACTCAAGAAGCTCAACACCATTCAGGACAAAGCAACCCACTTGATTGGCACCCCATCCACCACCTTAAACATGATGCAAGGCAGCAACTAACCAAGGGTCCTTTGACAGTATCTTCCAAACCCACAACCTCTATCATCTTGGAAGACAATGGCAGCAGATGCACAGGAACACCACCACATGCAAGTTCCCCTCCAAGAAACACATTATTCTGACTTGGAACTATATCACCATTCCTTCACTGTCATTGGGTCAAAATCCTGGAACTCCCTCCCTACAGCACTATGGATGTACCTACATCACATGGACTACAGCGGTTCACAAAGGCTTCTTGGCCTCACCTTCTGAAGGGCAATTTGAGATGGGAGATAAATAGTGGACTAGCCACAGATGCCCACATACCATGAATGAATGAAAAATAGTGCCTTTTCCTCATAGCCCTACAATTTTTTTTCTTTTCAGGTAAGGATCCAATTCCCTTTTGAAAGCCTCAATTGACCCTGCCCCCACCACATTCTCAGGCAGTGCATTCCAGATCCTAACCACTCGCTGCTTGAAAAAGTTGTTCCTTATGTCTCTATTGCTTCTTTTGCCAATTATCTTAAACCTGTGCCTTCTGGTTCTCAATCATTGCATCAGTGGGAACAGTTTCTCTATATCGACTCTGTCCAGACCCCTCATGATTTTGAACACTCTGTCAAGTCTCCTCTCAACCTTCTCTTCTCCATGGTGAACAGCCTGAACTTCTCCAATCTTTCTATGTAAATGAAGCTCCTCATCTTGAAACCGTTCTTGTGAATCTTTTCTGCAACCTCTCTAATTCCTTCACATCCTTCCTGACGTGTGGTGCCCAGAACTGAATGCAATGCTCCATTTCTGGTCAATCAAAGCTTTATACAGGTTTAATAGAACTGCCTTGCTTTCATACTCTATGCCCCTATTGATAAAGCCAGGATGGCATATGCTTTATTAACGGCTTTCCCAATCTGTCCTCTTCAATGATTTAAGCACATATCCTGCAGCCCCTTTAAAATTATACCCTTTATATTATATTGTTTGTCTGCATTATTCTTGCTAAAATGAATCACTTCTCAGCATTAATTTTCATTTGCTACTTGTTCACCCATTCCACCTACCTGGCTATGTCCTTTTGAATTTCTGGACTATCTCTTCATGGTTCACAATACTTCCAAGTTTTGTGTCATCTGCAAATTTTGAAATTATGCCCCATACAGCAAGGTCTAGGTCACTAATGTATTATCAGGAACACCAAGGGTCCTAACACCGATCCCTAGGAAATTCCACTATAAACCTTCCTTCCAGTCTGAAAAACAACTGTTCATCATTACTCTTTGTTTCTTGTCACTCAACCAATTTCACACCGTGTTGCTGCTGTTCCTTTTGTTCCATGGGCTTTAACTCTGTGGACGAGCCTGTTGTGCGGCAATTTGTCAAATGCCTTTTGTAAGTCTACGTACATTACCCTCATCAACCCTCTCTGTTACCTTATCAAAAATACTCAAGAAAGTTAGTTGAACATAATTTGCCCTTAACAAATCAATGCTAGCTTTCCTTAATTAAGCTGCATTTGCAGAAGTGGCTATCAATTTTGCCCTGAATAGTGGGCTTATTTTTACATCCTTTTTTGAAAAACGGTGTAAGATGTGCAATTCACTAGTCCTCTGGCACCACCCCTGTGTCGAGGGAAGATTGGAAAATTATGGCCAGTGCCTCTGCAATTTCCACTCTCACTTTCTTCAGCACCCTCGGATGCATCTCATTTGGTCATGGTGCTTTATAAACTTTAAGTAAAGATAGCATATCAAAGACCACCTCCTTATTAATTTTAAACAATTTTAGTGTTTGAATTACCTCCTCTGTCATCATTAGCTGGGAAGCATCTTCTTCCTTGGTAAAGGCAGGTGCAAAGCATTCTTTCAATACCTCAGCTAAGCTCCTGCCTGTAAATTTCCTTTTTGATCTCTAACTGGCCCCACTTGTCCTCTTACCACCCTTTTACTATTTATATGCCTATAGAAGACTTTTGGATTCCATTGTATGTTAGCTGCGAGCCTCTTCTCATATTCTCTCTTTGCTTCTCTTATTTACTTTTACAATTTCCCTCTGAACCTTCTATATTTGGCCTAGTTCTCAATTGTATTATCCACAGACATCTGTCATAAGTACACATTTTCTTTTCCTTAATCTCTATCTGTTTTGCCATCCATGGAGGTCAGGATTTGTTTGCTGTACCTGTCCCCTTCATGGGAATATACCTTGAGTGCGCTTGAACTATTTCTTCTTTAAATGCAGCCCATTGTTCAGTTACAGATATGCCTGTTTATCTTTGGATTCAAATTTATCTGGGCCTGATCCATTCTTTACCCATTGAAGTTGGATTTCTCCCAGTTACTTATTCTTACTCTGAACAGTTGCTTGTGCTTTTCCATGGCCAACTAAACTTTATGATACAATGATCACTGACCCCTAAATGTTACCCCTACTGACACCTGATCCATTTGTTCCATCTCTTCCCAAGAACCAGGTTCAGTAATGCCTCCTCAAGAAAAGTTAATTAAACACAATAAACACAATACTCCAGATGTGGTCTCATCCTTTATAGCTGCAGTAAATTTCCCTATTTTTATATTCCATTCCCCTTGCAATAAACGCCAACATTCCACTTGTCTTCCTAATCACTTGCTAAACCTATATACTAACATCTTGTGATTCATATACCAGAACACCCAAATCCCTTTGTACCACCAAGTTCTGCAATCTCTCTCCATTTAAATAGTGTGCTGCTTTTCCATTCTTCCTGCCAAAGTGGACAAGTTCACATTTTCCACATTATGCTCCATCTGCCAAATTTTTGCCCACTCACTTAACCTGTCTGTATCCCTTTGTAGATTCTGTACCTCTTCTTGACAACTTACTTCTTAGAGTTATCAACAAATTTAGTTTTGTGAAAGGGAAATCATGAAGGAGTCACATGTGATATGGATAAAGGGGAACCGGTGGATGTACTATACTTAGATTTCCAGAAGGCTTTTGATAAGGTGCCACATCAAAGGTTATTTCAGAAAATAAAAGCTCATGCTGTAGGGGGTAATGTATTGGCATGGATTGAAGATTGGCCAGATAACAGGAAACAGAGGGTAGTCATAAATAGGTCTTTTTCTGGTTGGCGGGATATAGTGAGTGGTGTGCCACTGAGAGCAGTTCTGGGGCCTCAACTTCTTACAATTTATATGAATGACTTGGATGAAGGGACAGATGGTATGGTTGCTAGATTTGCTGATGACATAAAGATAGGTAGAAAAGTGAGTTGTGAAGAGGATGTAAGGAGGCTGCTAAGTGACATAGATAGGTTAAATGAGTGGGCAAATACATGGCAAATGGAGTATAATGTGGGAAAACATGAAATTGGCTATTTTGGCAGGAAGATTAAAAAAGAAGCTTATTATCAAAATGGTGAGAGATTGCAGAGCTCTGAGATTTAGAGAGATCTGGGTGTCCTAGTACATGAATCACAAAAGGCTAGTATGCAGATGCAGCAAGTAATTAGGAAAACTAATAGAATGTTATCATTTATTGTGAGGGGAATTGATTGCAAAAGTAGGGAGGTTATGCTTCAGTTGTACAGGGCACTGGTGAGATCACATCTGCAGTACCGTGTACAGTATTGGTCTCCTTATTTAAGAAAAGGTGCAAATGCGTTAGAAGCAGTTCTGAGAAGGTTTACTAGACTAATACCAAGAATGGCAGGTTGTCTTATGAGGGAAGGTTGGACAGGTTAGACTTGTATCCACTGGAGTTTAGAAGAGTAAAGGGTGACTTAATTGAAATGTTTAAGATCCTGAGGGTCTTGACAGAGTGGCTGGGGAGGGAATGTTTCCTCTTGTGGGATTGCAAAGGGTTGCACATTTAAGACAGAGGTGAGGAGAATTTTCTTCTCTCAGAGGGTTGTGAGTTTTTGGAACTCTCTTTCTCAAAAGGCAGTGGAAGCAGAGTCTTTGAATATTTTTAAGCCAGAGTCAGATAGATTCTTGATTAACAATGGGGTGAAAGGTTATCGGGGGCAGGCAGGAGGTTACAATCAGGTCAGCCATGATCTTATTGAATGGCAGAGCAAGCTAGAGGGGCGAGTAGCCTACTTCTGCTCCTAGTTCTTATGTTTGTATGTATCCAGCTCCTTCACCCAAGTCATTGATGTAGATTGTAAATAGTTGCACTCCACTAGTTACAGATTGCTAACCTGAAAAAGACCCATTTATCCTTACTCTCTGCTTCGTATTAGTCAACCAATCCTTTATCCATTTTAATATGTTGTCAGCCTTTAGGTCTAATAGTTTTCCTGGCGCCTTTTCCCTGGCAATGGTGATTGTTTTAAGTTCTCCCCTACCTTTCACCTCCTTGCACTTCTATGCCATTTCCTTGCAACTGTGTTCCTCTACATATTTCCCAGTAGTTGGTGGTTAATAGACTACAGCAAGCAGTGAAATTGCACCATTTTTTGTTCCTTAGCTCTAGCCAAATGGATTCTGTCTTTGACCTCTCTGGGATTTCTTTGCTCTCCAGCACTTCAATGTTCTCCTTAATTAATACTTCAACCCCTCCTCCTTTTCTTCCTTCCAGGTCCCTGTTGTTGTCGCAACATCATATTTCCACGTGGCTATCTGCGCCTGCAACTCACAAATCTTATTTACCACACTCTGTGCATTCACATACATGCACTGTAACCCTAATCTAGGCTTTATTACTTTCCTTTTTAAGCTGAACCCATCTAGCACATTAATATTTCCTACTTTAGTACTATCTCCCAATATTCTTTGCACCTTTGTATCCGTCTCTGGTATTACCCCTTGCTTTCCAAACTCCTGTCAGGTTAGTTTAAACCCTCTCCAATTGCACTAGAAAATTGACCCACAAGAAAATGTTGTCCTGGCTCTGTTTAGGTGCAACATGTTTGGCCTGTACAGATCCCATGCCCACCACGCACCCCCGTGCACCCTCCCCCCAGAACTGACCCCAGTGTCCCAAGAATCTGAAGCTCTCCTGCTGCACCATCTTTCCATCCACATATTCATTTGCCTTATCCTCCTATATTTATACTCACTTGCATGTGGTATGAGGAATAATCCAGAGATTACTACTTTTGAGGTCCTGTTTGCTAATTTTCTAATTTCCCACCAGTTCTCTAAAATCTGTTTTCAGGACCACATCCCTCTTTCTACCTATATTATTGGTGCCGATGTGTTCACCCTCCCACCCTCTCAGGGTGCTCTGCAGCTATTCATTGACATCCTTGACCCTGGCACAAGGAAGGCAACAGAACTTTGTTCTAATCCATTGGTTATGGGATTGTTTATTTTTGTCTGCAGCATGCTCTTTCTGCTGTTCAACATGCATGTGGTCCTGTGTTGTAGTTTTGCTAGTTTGGGCGCGCATTTTTAAGTATGCCTCGTGCTGTTTCTGACAGGCTTTCCGTTCACTCCTCATTGAACCAGGATTGGTCCCCTGGCCTCATTGTAGTAGTAGAGTGAGAGATGTGCCAGGCTATGAAGTTACAGATTTCATGCAATGTGCTGCGGCTAATACTCCACAGTGATGGGATGCACAGTTTTGTGCTGCAAGATCTGTTCCAGATCTATCCTGATTAGCACACTGGTAGCACCAGACAACATGGTGGAGGGCTTCCCCAGTATAAAGATGGGACTTTGACTCCACATGGACTGTGCAGTGGTCACTCTTACCAATTCTGTCATGGACAAATGCATCTGTGACATGTAGATTGTTGAGGATGAGGTTAAGTAGGGTTTTCACTTGTGCAGATTTTTTCATCATCTGCTGCAAGCCCATGCTGGCAGTTATGTCCTTCAGGACTCGCTCAGTTCAGTCACTTGTGGTGCTATTGAACCATCCTTTGTAATGGATTTTGTAGTCCCCCCGCACAGAGTGCATTCTGTGTCCTTGTTACCCTCAGTGGTTCTTCCAAGTGATGTTTAAGACGGAGGAGTACTGAATCATTCGCTGTAGGAATACAGTAGATACTACTCAGTAAGAGGTTTCCTTGCACATATTTGACCTGATGACATGTGATTTCATGAGGTTCAGAGATATTGCCTCCTGATGATATAGCACTGTGTTGCCACCTCTGGTGGGTCTGTCCTGCTGGTGGAAAAGGACTCGTTGATCGTGATGGAGGAGTCTGGGGCATTGGCTGAAAGGTATGTTAGGCTATTATGTGATGAGTCTGTTGGACACCCCCCCCCCGCCCCCCAATTTGGCACAAGTCCCCACATGTTAAAGAGGAGGGCTTTGTAGGGTCAACAGGCATGTGTGTGCCTTTTTCACGCTTGATGCCTTGGTTGAAGAGTCATTGAACTATCGAAAGGTTATAGTGCAGAAAGAGGCCATTCAGCACATCATGTCTGCGCTGGCCAAAAAGATAAAAAAGAAACTAGTCGCTCATTTTATTTCCAATTTCCAGTGCCTGGTCCATAGCCTTCCAGGTTGCAGCACTTCAGATGTAAATCCAGGTACCTTTTTAAATGAGTTGAATGTTTCAGCCTCAACCATCAACTTTTGGCAGTGAATTCCAGACACCCAGCACCCTCTGGGTGAATAAGTCTTTCCTCATGTTCCCTCTAATCCTTCTACCAATCACCTTAACTCTATGGCCCCAAATATTTGACCCATCAACTAGGGGAAACAAGTCTTTGCAGTCTACCCTTTCTAGGCCCCTCATAATTTTGTATATCTCAATTAAGTCACCTATTAGCCTCCTCTGTTCTAAGGAACACTGCCCTAGCCTATCCAATCTCTCCTCATAGCTGCAGTTTTCAAGCCCCGGCAACATTCTTGTAAATCTTTATTTGATGTTTATTTGCTTTAGAAAACCTCATCCTGCCCGTGGATGAGGTTTCCTAAAAAATGTAAAGGCCGCTTGACCTTTCCTACTGCTCGCCAACCATTAGGTTGGACAAGCAACATAAATTTGAATTTAATTAGATTCTTAATGGTCCTAATAGGCCTTTTAATTGTTGATGGGTGTGTGCCTGCTGAAGGAAATATCGCGGACACTCTCCCGACATCACCTCGCGTCATTTTACACTTGGCCGTGTCGGGCGTGCGCTTGCATGCCAAGCATAATATTCTGCCCATGAGTTCTCTAAAGTCAGTTCCCTAGCAGGCTTTCAGGATTTCTTATTAGAGAAATTACATCTTCTGCATGCACTGTCTGGTATACACACACTAACCGACTACCTTTCTGTGTTTCCCTGTCTCTGTGTGTCTTTGGACCCCTGTCTCTAGGCAACAGCACAGTTTTTTCTGCTTTTTTAAAACTTTACTAAACTACCAGCTGCTAGGTAACCCACCTCTTCACTTCAAGGGTTGTGAAACCACATTAAAAATGCATGTATAAAGGGCCCCAGGCTTCTTGGCACCCAGCTCACAAAAACCTCGAAATGAAACTAAAAGCAGGTTTTATCTTTCTTAACATCGAATCCAAAATATAAATTAAACGTAAAAGCTATTGTTCCTAACAATATTCCGTAGAATTGTCAGCCAATGTGAACGTTGATTAGGCACAGGCAAGAAGAAGAGATCCAGGGACAATAATTTATGTAATTATTGCAAATCAAGTAGCTCTAAACCAAACTAATCAAAGAAGCTACATAATGGCCAACGTAGACCACTCCTATTGACTTAATATGCAAAAGTTGACAGCTGTGCAATAGACTGTCATTGAATGTGTTGATAACTGAATAAAACAATACAATTTAAGCTCTAAAGATTTCTGTAAAGCAACGCCAAATCATTAATAGAGCGAAATTGAACAACACCCAAAAATGGGCAAGAGGAGCATGATGCACAATTAACCTGTGACCTGTGTCTGTTGCTTCTGATGTAAGCAGCATGACGACGTGGAGCTGCCTGCTAATTTTTGTGAGTGTTGAACAGATCAACATCTCCAGAAGTGCTATTGTGAAAGGAGGACTAAAGGCTGGGCAGTAGGGAGTTTGACAATGCAGTTGTAAATGCCAAGGGAGGGGTTAGAGCCTGGGTGACCTCGTCTTTCATGGACGATCTGATGTCAGAGCTTCCATTGCTGTGTATAGACAGGTGCTGGGAGTGTTCTTGTTCATGCACTTTTAGAGGACAGCAGTGGGTGCAATCCTGACTTAAACGCTACAATTGGAATCAATGTATCCTCTAATTTTTTTCTTTTGGAGTGCATGGCCAATTTGCTTAAATGCACACCGCTTTAAACTTTCTGGCATGGCCTCAAATGCATGTTAATTTAAAGGGGCCAACTTGTGGGCAGACTGCATGGGAACTTTTGGGACATGTTGCTTAGAAGGAACATTGATTATATTATATGAATCTCTGGCTCAACTATGGTGTAGAAAGGTTAGTGGTTCTCACTGATTTTAACCTCCTGTACTAGGATCTATCCTGGAAATTTCCTTAGGGTTTCTTGAGGCAATGACAAAACCTGAAATTCAAATAGTCTTCTTTGGTGAGCTGCTTGGGCATATCCTACAGGCACTCAGAGCTTTCTGGCTTCATATAAAAAAGGCCCATATCTAATACTGATTGTGCCTTAGGCCTACACATGTTGGCCAGTTTGCAGCAGCCAATGTCTAGGTTGACCTGTTTGAGTTTCTTCAGGCCCGCCAAAGGGTTTTGTCCAAAAATGTTAATGTCTTCCTCTTTACTGATGGTGATGATTGATTGAGTAGCTCCAGCTTTATCTGTTCTTACTTCAGATTTCCAGACTTTGCTGTTTTTGTTCTTTACTTATTCACTGGTTGGAACAGACAAACTCACCTATCTCATCCGACCATATTATTCCTCCTCAGGACCTATTTATTTGGTTTGTTCTTATTATCAAAATTTGGATACACATCTACAAAACCCCACAAGTTGTTCCACATTCAGAACAAGGGCTGAGTCTACAAATCTCAAAAGTGCTGTTGTGGAACAACCACACTGCTATCACAGGCTGACGCTCTGACCAAGCATATGTGCAATTACATCCGCTCACAGACATTGAACACTTACTGGTTTAACAAACAAAAGGAGTATAATGGGTATATTGATTTTGTCAAGAACAGTGCTTAGGCCATACACTTACATAGGTACAATCATAATGGAAATCATTTATATTGTATTAAAAAGTTAGAAATGTAAAACCTTAAGACGGAAGGAGATGAACAAAAGCCTACACTTCAAATACAAAGCAGAATAAAAGACTGAATCTGAAATCCCATTTAATCTAAATTGTCAGAAGATTGAAGACCCTGTAGTGCGTAGGCTTATTGTTCCTTTAGTTATAGTAATATAATAGCAAATATTCACAGCCCACAGTAGAATTTGAATGTCACCTATTATATTAAATGACAGCATTCAGGAACAGACTGGTTTTAACCAGATAGCTTTTAGCAAAGCAGTTTTAATGACCTTTATTAATAATAAGGATCTCTTGTCTGTCAAATCGGAATGCATAATTCTCAACACATTGCTATTAATATAAGAGGAATTGCTTTTAACAATACTATTTTAATAAGTATTGCAGTGAATATTCTTGCAGATAATTTTTAACTGTTTGCAGTCAGGTTATCTCATTCAACAATGAACATTTATGTGAGCTAACAAAATGAAACATTTAATGAAAAATGTTTCTTTTCTCTGAGGCAGCATTGGGCAGATAATAGAATTCAGCAATAATTAGTTGGTTAAAGAGAGGATCAAACAGTCATGGCTTGATGGTTTAATTTATTTTAATCTGAAATATCTCAAGATTTATGAAGCCAATACAGTATACGACCCTGCTCTTAGTCAATAATTCTTCATACTTTTACACCTTTATTCTATGATTCTATGCATTTAACTCCTATGTGAGGTCTGCCTTCAGTTTCCTGTCCAGTGGCCAGATCCTTCCAATTTTCTCTTTGGAAGAGGTTAATAGCCACATCATCTGCAGCTTGTTTCTCATTCCAGAAAGCAGGATGAGAGTAAGGTGGGAAGAGGCAAGAATAGGGCAGGAACATAGTATTATTCTCAATGTTCTGAGCAATGTCAAATGCCATGGGTCCTACCACAAACGACCCCATGGTGTGGAGAGCCATTTCTTCCATAGGGCTCAGGAGATGTAGGTGTCCTTGTCCCAAGTTCAGCTCTGCCTTCTCCTATTGTGGGGCACCTCATCTTCTAAGACAAAGGGAAAAATGTCAGTGATTGTGTTGCAGTGTGTTTGGCTAATGGCCCTGCTGTAGTTGAATAGCTGGAGGTATGTGGAGACAGTGATAGTTGAGTGTGATATTATTAGCAGGTTTGTGAGGGTGAGATGGGGAATCTGGATAAAAGCAAAAAACTGCAGATGCTGGAAATCCAAAACAAAAACAAAAATTCCTGGAAAAACTCAGCAGATCTGGCAGCATCTGCGGAGAGGAGCCAGTTAACATTTTGAGTCCAAATGATCCTACAGCAGTCCTTAGTGCTGCTGGGTAAGTAATAGGGGTATGGTGCATAGAGCAGCATGAGAGGCTAGTGTTGGGAGAGTTCATGTGAAGATACATATACGGATGTTGACCACTTGTGTGAGATCATGATACTTTTTGTGGCACTGTTGCCAGGTTCTTGGGGCCAAATCCAGGAGTTGACCTTCCTGGCTGTCTGCTCTCATTCCCTTCTGAGGGTGGTCCTTGGTGGTCACCTGGGTGAGCACAGAACAGTGGTATCTTTCTTCCTGCCCACCTGCACCACCAATGCCTCCAGCTCCACACTTATCACTCTGGAGCCCTCTTTCTGCCCTGGTGTTCACTTTGCTGTAATTTACATTGCAACAATATTTATGTGCAGCTTCCCTTTAAGGTACGGCCTCTGTCTTTAAGAACAGCAGGCTGTCTGTACCATGTGATTGGCAAAGAAAGCCTGCTGGCCTCCTCCTGTTGAGTGCAGAGGCTACAGACAGCTTGGAAGGGCAGACAACAGTGCTGGAAACGCTTGGGCTAATGCTATAATCATATAGATGAGGTGGGTGCACAAAAATTGCGTGCTGCCCACCTAAGTTTGCATGGGTAGGAGTATATCATAAATCATGACACATGCTCAAAAACAGGAGCATCCTAATGTTTCGCCCAATATATTTTACAGTGCAAAAATATATATAAAAAATCAAGCAAAAGTGACTTAAATGTAACCATTTTCTGGATTGTTGAAGGAGATCCAGCCACATCCGTCACTAAGCCAAGCATTACAGTTACAACACCAATATCTATCCTACAATATGGAGAATTGCCCAGCTATGTGCTGTCCAGAAAAAGCAAGATGAATCCCTCCTGGCCAATTACAGTGCGCTCAGACAGCTCTTGAATATCAGTAACATGTTAGAGGTCATCAACAGCGCTATCATGCGACAGTTATTCACCTGCTCTCTGATGCTCAGAATGCATTCTACCTCTCAGCTCTAGATCTCACTACAACAACAACTTATATTTATATAGCATCCTTAAAGTAATAAAACATCCCAAGGCGTGTCACGGCAAAAAAATTGACACTGAGCCATGCCTTTTTTATTCATTCATGAGACCTGGGCATTGCTGGCTAGGCCAGCATTTAGTGTCTATCCTTGATTGCCCTTGAGAAGGTCGTGGTGAGCTGTCTTTTTAAACCTCTGCAGTCTGTGTGGTGTAGGTACACCTACACTGCTGTTAGGGAGGAGTTCCAGGGTTTTTACCCAGCGACAGTGAAGGAACGGTGACATATTTCCAAGTCAGGATGTTGTATGGCTTGCAGGGGAGCTTCCAGGTTATGGAGTTCCCATGCATCTGCTGTCCTTGTCCTTCTAGATGGTAGTGGTTGTGGGCTTGAAAGGTCCTGTCTAAGGAGCTCCCGTAGTGCATCTTGCACAAGGTACACACTGCTGCCACTGTGTGTCAGTGGTGGAGGGAGTGAATGTTTGTGGATTGGATGTCAATCAAGTGGGATGCTTTGTCCAGCATGGTGTCAAGCTTCTTGAGTGTTGTTGGAACTGCACTCATCAAGGCAGGTGGAGCATATTTCATCACACTCCTGACTTGTGTCTTTTAGAAGGTGGACAGGCTTTGGGGAGTCAGGAGGTGAGTTACTCACTGCAGGCTTCCCAGCCTCTGACCTGCTCTTATAGCCACAGTATTTATATGGCTAGTCCAGTTCAGTTTCTAGTCAATGGTAACCCCAAGTGTGTTGATAGTGGGAGATTCAGCAATCGTAATGCCATTGAATGTCAAGGGGCAATGGTTAGATTCTCTCTTGTTGGAAACAGTCATTGCTTGGCACATATGTGGCGTGAATGTTACTTGCCATTGTGAGCCCAAGCCTGGACATTGTCCAGGTCTAGCTGCATTTGGACATGGACTGCTTCAGTATCTGAGGATTCATGAATGAATCTGTACATTGTTCAGCCATCAGCGAACATCCCTGCTTCTGATCTTATGATGGAAGGAAGGTCATTGATGAAGCAGTTGAAGATGGTTGGGCCGAGGACACTACCCTGAAGAACTCCTGCAGTGATGCCCTGGAACTGAGATGGCTGACCTCCAACAACCACAGCCATCTTCCTTTGTGCTAGGTATGACTCCAACCAGCGGAGGGTTTTCCCCCTATTGCCATTGACTCCAATTTTGCTAGGGCTCCATGATACCACACTTGATCAAATGCTGCCTCAATGTCAAGGGTAGTCACTCTCACCTCACATCTGGAATTCAGCTCTTTTGTTATAAGGTGATATTAGGGCAGATGACCAAAAGCTTGGTCAAAGGTGTCAGTCTTAAGGAGCATCTTAAAGGAGCAAAGAGAGGCGGAAAGGTTTAAGAGCTTAGGGCCTTGGTAGCAGATGTTGCAGCCATCAATGGAGGAGCAGTTAAAATAGAGGATGCTCATAAGACCAGAATTAGATGAGCACAGATACATCAGAAGGTTGTAAGGCTGGAGGAGATTACCAAGATAGGGAAGGTCAAGGCCATAGAGGGATTTGAAAATGAAACTGGGAATTTTAAAATCGAGGAATTGCTTATCCAAGAACCAGTGCAGGTTAGCGAGCACAGGTATGATGGATGAATGGGACTTGGTCTGAATTTTGGATGACATCAAGCTTATGGAGGGGGAATGTGGGAGGCAAAACTGCGGTGTGTTGGGACAATCAAGCATGTTATGATAATGGAAATCGGGTCTTAATGGAGTTGGACCCTCATTTCGGGGCCAAATATAACACCAAGGTTGGGAACAGCCTTTTTTAGTCTCTATCAGTTCCCTGGGAGAGGGAGGGAGTTGGTGGCTAGAGAATGGAGTTCTTAGCTAGGTTCAAAGACAATGGTTTAATCTTCTCAATATTTAATTGCAGCAAGTGTTTGCCCATTCTGATAATTTAGCAACAAGTGGAGAATTCAAGAGAAGTGGTGATGAGGTAGAGCTAGGTGCTGTCAACATATGTAGAAACTAATGCTATGTTTTTGGATGGTATCGCCGAGAGGCATCATATAAATGAGAAATAGGAGGCAGGCCAATGGATCAATTCTTGGGGGATACTAGAGGTAATGGTGTTGGAGTGGGAAGAGAAGCCATTGCCGGTGATATTCTGGCTATAATCAGATAGATAAGAATGGCACTAGGCGAGTACAGTTCCACACAACTGGATGACAGAGGAGAAGTGTTAGAGGACAATGGTGTGGTCCACGGTTTCAAAGGCTGTAGGCAGGTGGAGAAGAATCAGGAGGGTTAGTTTATCTTTGTCACAGTCATATAAGAAGTCCACTTGTAATTCTGATAAGAGTCATCTTTATACTGTGGCAGGGGTGGAAACTTGATTGGAAGGATTCAAATATGGAAAGATTGGCATTGATTTAGGAGACAATATGTTGAAAGACTTTGAAGAGGAAAGGGAAGTTGGAAATGGGCGATAGTTTGCGAAGATGTTTGGGACAAGGATTTTATTATTAAAGAGAGAGGGGACATTACTTGAAGAAAGAGAATTGTTTACAATATCAGCTAAAATGGGGACCAAGAGGGTAAGTTGGGTGGTCAGCTGTTTAGTGAGAATAGGGTTGACGGAGCAGGAGGTGGTCTCACGGACAAGATAAGCTTAGAGGCGACATGAGGGGAGATAGGAGAGAGACAAGAGAAAGATGGAAATTCAGAACAAGGACAGGGGGAGCTTCAGAGGAAGTTTGGCCCAGTGGGCTAGGGAGAAGCAGGGGTGCAGCAAAAAGTGCCTTGATGCAAATATGGAGAAAGAAAATTGGATTTCAGAGATGACATGAAACAGATTTCTCTTGACATCAAGGTAGTGTTTGACCAAATGAGGCACCAAGGAGCTCAAATAAAACTTAAGTTAATGGAGAAGAGGGGAAAACACTCCAGTGGCTGGTGGCAGACCTGCCACATTAGAAAATGGCTGTGATTGATGGGGACCAATCATCTCAACTTCAGAACATTGCTGCAGGAACCCTCAGGGTAATATCCTAGCCCCAACTAACTTCAGCTGTTTTAGCAATGACCTTCCCTCCATCATCTTCAAGATGCACTGCAACAGCTCACCAAGGCTTCTTCAACTGCACCTTCCAAACATATGACCTCTACCACCTAGAAGGACAAGGGCAGCTGATGCACGGGAACACCACCAAGCCACACACCATCCTGACTTGGAACTATATCAGTATTCCTTCACTGTTGCTGGGTCAAAACCCTGGAATTCCCTCCCTAGCAGCACTGTGGATGTATACCACATGGACTGCAGTGATTCAAGAAGGTGGTTCATCAACTTCTCAAGGGCAATTAGGGATGGACAATAAATTAAAAAAAATAAGGTCAGAGGTAGGGCTGACAATTCTGCAGTGTTTAGTTCCATTCGTCAATAACCTATCAGTAATGAAGCAGTCCATGCCCATATGGCAAAAGACCTGGACAACATCATGGTTTGAGCTGAGAAGTGGCAAGTAATATTTGTGCTATGCAAATGCCAGTTAAAGGCCATCTTCAACAACAAAGAGCCTAAGTGCCTCCCTTTGACATTCAAGGGCATTGTCCCCAACATCAACATCCTAGGCTCACCACTTATCAGAAATTCAACTGGAATAGCTACATAGAATCATAGAATCATGGCTATTAGGGAAAGTCAGAGGCTAAGTTACTGACTTCCCAAAGTTTAGTCACCACCTTCAAGGCACAGATCAGGATTATGGTGACATGCTCTCCATTTATAGCTGCAATAACATTCAAGAACTTCAACGCCACCCAGGACAAAACAGTTAATCACTAGCTTAAATACCTACTTCATCTACCACCAACGTTGCAATATATACCACCTAATGAATGTACTACAGTCATTACTGTGATTTCTTTGACAGAACCTCCAAAACCTGTGATCTCCAAAACTTAGAAGGACAAGGACAGTAAATACTTAGGGACACCATGAAGTCCAAGGCCCAGATCTTCTGGTCTCTGGATAGTCAGAGACTGGATGTACCCTGGAAGATGCACTATGGCACTCCTCGGAAGTTCCAGTGTAGTGACTCTATGGGAATTTCCCGGCAATTCCCCTGCCCCTGGGACACTCCAAAAATCTCTCTAACTCTGAGTTGGTCAGAGACTTTGGATGGTTCTGATCTACCTGGATAGTCACTCAGGAAATATGAGACAGAAAAATCCTAGTCTAACTCCTGGGTAACTAAACCCCCCGATTTCTCCTGACCTGACCCCACCACTGAATTTCACCCCCATCTTCCCCTGAACTCCCCACTGATGCCCAACTCCTCCTGGCCGTGACCTCACCACCCTACCCATTTACCATCCTATCCAGCTGCCACCCTACCCCCTTACCCATCCTACCACCTTACCCACTTACCTTACCCACCTTACCCTGTACCCCATTACCTTACACACCCCAACCCCCTTACCCATTTACCTTACCCATCCTATCCCCTTACCCACTTAACTTACCTATCTTACCCTTTTACCCAGTTACCTTACACACTCTACACCTTTACCCATCTTACCACCTTACTCACTTACCTTACCCACCCTATATCCTTATCCACCCTACCCCCTTACCCACTTACCTTATATACCCTATACCCTTACCCATCTTACTCTCTTACCCACTGACCTTGCCCACCCTACCTCCTTACCTACCCCACTCCCTTACCCCTTACCTTACCCACCTACACTCTTACCCACTTGCCTTCTCCCCATAATTTATCAAAGAAGCTTTGGGACATTTAAACTCTTTACTTAACAGAATAAGGCAGTTAGTGCTGTAAAACAAGGTGTGGCTTCTACTTAGATTCCCTTCGCTGAGTGAGTTTAGAAGGATCCTCCATTGGAACATTGCCCAGAAAAATTGGAGGAAGTTAAGTTGGTACTTTTTTGTCTGATTGGGGTCAGAAATAGGGGTTTTGATCCTGAGCGGAAGATTTGGGCCCAATGTTCTCTCCCAGCCACACACCTTCTGTCACTGGATTGAAATCCTGGAAGTCTCTATGTAGCAGCATTGTGGGAGTACATTCACCACACAGATTGGAGCTTTCAAGCAGAAGGCCCATGACCAGCTTCTCAAAAGCAAACAAGGAGGCAGTGGTATTGTCACTGGGCTGGTAACCTAGAGACCCAGGGTAACACTATGGGGATGTGGGTTCGAATCCCACCATGGCAAATGGTGGAATTTGAATTCAATAAAAGTCTGGAATTAAGTCTAATGATGACCATGAAGCCATTGTTGATTGTTGTAAAAACCCACCTGGTTCACAAATGTCCTTTAGGGGAAGGAAATTTATCATCCTTATGCTGTCTGGCCTACATATGGCTCTAGACCCACAGCAATGTGGTTCACTCTTAATGCCCTCTGAAATGGCCTCGCAAGCCACTCAGCTGGACCAAGCTGCTAAAAAGTCAATAAAAAGGAATGAAACTGCACGGCATCATCCTAGGCACTAGAAATGACAATGGTAAACCCAGCCTTGTCAACCCTGCAACATCCTCTTTACCAATAGCTAGGTGCTTGTGCCAAAACTGGGAGAGCTGTCTCACAGACTAGTCAAGCAACAGCCTGCCATAGTCATACTGATGGAATCATACCTTACATGCAATGTCCCAGACACCACCATCGCCATTCCTAGGTATGCCCTGTCCCACTGGCAGGACAGGCCCAGCAGAGGTGGTGGCACAGTGGTATACAGTTGGGAAGGAGTTGCCCTGGGAGTCCTCAACATCACCTCCAGACCCCATGAAGTCTCATGGCATCAGGTCAAACGTGGACAAGGAAACCTTTTGTTGATTACCATGTACCGCCCTCACTCAGCTGATGAATCAGTGTTCCTCCATGTTGAGCACCACTTGGAGGAAGCACTGAGGGTGGCAAAGGCACAGAATGTACTCTGGGTGGGGGACTTCAATGTCCATCACCAAAGACGGATTGGAAGGAACACCGTAGACCAAGCTGGCTGGGTCCTGAAGGATATGGCTGCTAGATTGGTTCTGCGGCAGGTGGTGAGGGAGCCAACAAGAGGGAAAAACACACTCGACCTCATTGTCACAAACCTGCCTGCCGCAGATGCATCTGTCCATGATATTATTGATAGCAGTGACCACCGCACAGTCCTTGTGGAGACAAAGTGCCGTCTTCACATTGAGGTTGTCCTCCATTGTGTTGTGTGGCACTACCACCGTGCTAAATGGGATAAATTTCAAACAGATCTAGCAACTCAAAACTGGGCATCCATGAGGAATTGTGGGCCATTAGCAGCAGCAGAATTATACTCAGCCACAATCTGTAACCTCATGGCCCAGCATATCCCTCACTCTACCATTAGCACCATGCCAGGGGATCAGCCCTGGTTCAATGAAGAGTACAGGAGCAGCACCAGGTGTACGTAAAAATAAGGTGTCAACCTGGTGAAGCAACAACATAGGACTACTTGTGTGTCAAACAACATAAGCAGCAAATTATATACAGAGCTAAGCAATTCCACTACCAATTGATCAGATCTAAGCTCTGCAGTCCTGCCACATGCAGTTGTGAATGGTGGTGGACATTTAAACAACTCACTGGAGAAGGAGGTTCTACAAATATTCCCATCCTCGTTGATGGAGAAGCCCATTACATCAGTCCAAAATATAAGTCTGAAGCATTTGCCAGAGGTGCTGAGTGGATGATCCATCTTGGCCTCCTCCAGAGGTCCCTAGATCACTGATGCTAGTCTTCAGCCAATTCGATTCACTCCACATGATATCAAGAAATGGCTGAAGGCACTGAATACTGCAAAGGCTATGGGCTTTGACTATATTCCAGCAATGGTACTGAAGACTTGTGCTCCAGAACTTACCACGCCCCTAGCCAAGCTGTTCCAGTACAGCTACAACACTGGCATTTAACTGGCAATGTGGAAAATTGTCCATATATGTCCTATACACAAAAAAGCAGGACAAATCCAACCCAACCAATTACTGCCCCATCACTCTGCTGCCCATCATCAGTAAAGTAATGGAATGGGCCATCAACAGTGCTATCAAATGGCACTTGCTTAGCAATAAGCTGCTCACTGTCGCTCAGTTTGGGTTCTGCCAGGGCCACTTAGCTCTTGATCTCATCACAGCCTTGGTTCAAATATAGACAAAAGAGCTGAACTCCAGAGGTGAGGTGTGACTGACTGTCCTTGACATCAAGGCAGCATTTAACCAAGTGTGTCATCAAGGAGCTCTAGCAAAACTGGAGTCAATGGGAATCGGGGAAAATTCTCTGCTGGTTGGAGTCATATCTAGCACAAAGGAAGATGGTTGTGGTAGTTGGAGGTCAATTATCTCAGCTCCAGGACATCACTGCAGGAGTTCCTCAGGCTAGAGTCCTCAGTCCAACCATCTTCAGCTGCTTCATCAATGATCTTCTTTGCATCGTAAGGTCAGAAGTGGGGTTGTTCACTGATGATTGCACAATGTTCAGCACAATCACAACTCCTCAGGTACTGAAGCACTCCATGTCCACATATAGCAAAACCCGGATAATATCCAGGTTTGGGCTGACACGTGACAAGTAACATTTGCACCACACAAGTGCCAATCAATGACTATCTCCAACAAGATAGAATCTAACCATCGCTCCTTGATGTTCAATGGCAGTATCATCGCTGACCCCCCACCCCCACCCACCACCACCACCACCACCCCCCCCCCACTATCAACATCCTGGGGGTTACCATTAACCAGAAACTGAACTGGAGTAGCCATATAACTACTATGGCTGCAAGAGCAAGTCAGAGGCTAAGAATCCTATGGCGAGTAACTCGCCTCCTGACTCCCCAAAGTCTGTCCACCATCTACAAGGCACAAGTCAGGAGTGTGATTGAATACTCTCCAGTTGCCTGCATGTTGCAGCTCAAACATTCAAGAAGCTTGACACCATCCAGAACAAAGCAGCCTGTTTAACTGGCATCCCTTCCACAAACATTCACTCCCTTCACCATTGAAGAACAGTGGCAGCAGTGTGTGCCATCTACAAAATGCACTGCAGGGCCTCGCCAAGGTTGCTTACATAGCAGCTTCCAAGAGCAGCAGATAGATGGGAACACCACCACCACCTGGACGTTGACTTGGAAATATATCGCCATTCCTTCACTGTTGCTGGGTCATAATCCTGGAACTCCCTCCCTAATAGTACTGTAGGTTGCACATACACCACAGGGACTGCAGCGGTTCAAGAAGGCAGATCACCACCGAGAAACTAGGGATGGGCAATAAATGGTGGCCTAGCCAGCAACGCCCACATCCTCTAAATGAATAAAAGAAACATGTTTTGTCAGTTTGCCAGTGATAACTTTATCCTGAAGCATGATAAAATCATTTCTCTCCCTGTATCTCAATATTACTGAACTCCATGCTCCGCTGTCCAAACATTCTCCCATTCCCAGAACTTTTCCTCAGTTCTTAGATCTTGTGACCATCTTTGCAGTTCATAAAGCCCTGGATAAACTTTCTGATCTCAGTATCACTCCTCAGATTGACAAGACCATAAAATCTTCTTTCCAAATTTTCCCAGATCCTCTGACCTCTCTTCCAATGCTCTTTAGCAATAGGCTGGCTCCATTGTTCTCACAATCCTTTTCTATAATGTTTCTCGAACACCTGGAACCAGTTTCCATTGCTCCATGTGACCCCTTGATGAACAACTAATCCCAGTGACCTAACCCAGTACTGCTAAATGCTCGATCGTCTTCCCAGATGCCTGAGCCAGCTCGAAAGTTGATAAATGACCATCCCTGATAACACTACTTAGTATGATGCATCAGTTATAAAACCACTGACTCATCATGAGCAATGCCCAGGACAATTTGCTGCTATTCAAACATCTACATCTTATTAAAAATCCTATGCCTCTAAACACCCCCTGTATGCACTCTTTGACCTTCTGTTGTGATGTTTTTGTTGCAATTTTTCCCACTATAATTACCAATGTTCACAGTTATAATGCGTTTTCCTGACAGAAATTTGTCACATCATATCTAAGTAATCTTGATGGCTTTCTACCCACCCTTGAAACATCTTCACAGTCTCGCCGGCTGCATGTTGCACTATGTCCAGCTGAGTTTTGTTTCACTGTTGGAACATTTTACGCTTTGTTTTATCAGTTCAATTTTAAATTATGTGATTCCCATTCAATCCTCTCCACTCCCTCATGATGTGTGCTCCCAGTAAGCACAGTTTTACAGTTCCATGCTGGGAGTGCTGAACGAACAGAAAACAGAGGCTGCTGTGTGTAATCTCCTGATATGTGCTGCAGATTGGCTGATAATAAGCCCTGTGGCATTGATCGTGATGAATTAACATCAGAGGGTCCACAGCAACAGAACAAGGGTAATTTTCCATGTATGAACTGGCGATGGGAATCTTGTTCATTGCTGGCACATGTCTAAATACCACGTGTGCCCTGCCCACAGTTTCCCAATACGTGTTGGTGGATGAGTTTCTCCTTATCAGTGTTTATCCGTAAATTACCGTCTTCAGTAAACTATCTGTAAACACGAAGGGATTTAATTTCCTGTACGCAGCATTCTTAGCTCACTGGCTAACGTGTTTCTATTAACTTTAAAACCTACAGTCTTTTGATGCAGCTGTTAAGCTGTTTATAATTAAATGGGTTAACAACTGCTTTAAATAGTGCAATGGGAATGAGTTAAACTAATGTGCTAAAAACACTGGATGGAGGGAATTAAACCCCTAAGTGCTTTGCAACTCTGTGTTATATGGAGGAAAGTAGTTCTCTCAGCAAGTCAGTTATTTAAAGCCCTTGTTATAACAATACAGGAGATCTTGAGGGCTGAATATATCAAATATTCTTAAAAACTATACTGCATTGCCTTTTAAATAAACTCATGCTCATGATTATCCTGCCTTGAATAATGGTTGAGTTCGCTGGCGAAGGTATCAAGTGGAAGCTGGGCACTACCCAATGGAAAGGTAGGTCAAATCAACTCTGGAGGGCAAATTATCTCTGGCTGCTGCCAAAAGTCTCTTGGGGCTGGAATAGCATTGAGTCGTGACCTAAGCACAATTTGCCTCTTGGCCAACAAATGTTATTTGGCAACAGTGAGACCTAACTAAAACTGTGACAAGTATCTTTTTAAATCTCGGTTTAAAAATAAACAATTTACCTCCAAAGACAATTCTAAGAGTTCAGAAATGGGCATAGCTGTGTGTGATTGAAGCCTGCCTTACAACATATCATCTTTGTTAGCTTCTGGATTGTGAGATCTTGGCCGGGATTGTCCTGTCATTGCGCTAAGTGTAGCAGCAGGCGTGAAAAAAAGTGTAGCAGCTGGCCACAATGGCGGGTTTTCGCATCATATCATCTGCTTCCCACCACGTTAATTATGCACATATGGGAAACACGCCAGATTGTGGACGGGTGGCCTCTGACTTGCCCGCCCCGCCATGAGCCCACTGCTTCTTCACTCTGGGTGCCATATTTAAATGGCACCTGTGCACAGCTTCCTTATTGTCTGCAGCCCAGGACTGCTCCACTGAAGACATGGCTCCCAAAGGAAGAAGCATGCTGGTCCTAAATTCAGTGACACCTCGTTGGAATGACTGCTGGATGCAGTTGAGGCCCACCATGATGACCTCTACCCCCGAGATGGCCAGAGGAGGTCCACCAACCTCACCACTCCAGTTTGGGAGGCAGTGGCAGGGGTGGTCAGTGCAAAAGCAGCACAGAACAGGTCAGCCACCCAGTGCAGAAAAAGGGTGAATGGTCTCATTTATTCCACCAGGGCAAGTCAACCATCTCATCACTCTCAACTCACACACTCACCAGCCCACCTCACATGCTGCCAGCTCAAGGGACATCACCATTCACTCTCTCACACACAATTTCACATACCCATCTGGCCTCATATCCTCTGCAGTTCACGTCCTCATCTCATCCATGCCTGCACTCAATGTCCACAGATGGTAGGCATCTTTATCATCTGTCCCGGCATGCATCCTGCTCACCCCCTCCATCTGTCTTTATGCAGGACAAGCTCGCACACAGTCAAAGGGAGAGGTCTCAGACTAAGGGTGGCGTGGCCAAAATCATGGTCCTCACTACCTACGAGAATCAAGTCATCAAGCTGGCCAGGCAGAATGCGGACTGTGCTTGCGCCAATGGTGAGGTGGGCAGCACCCACCCAAGTGAGGATCCTGCACCAGCTCACCGCTCAGACAGTCATACTGTGAGTGCATTGTTTACCTTGTTTTTAGAGTTACCTACCATGTACTACTTATCTCTCCTTTCTTTCATAAGGACCTCTGGAAAGTGCCCAAGGGCATCCACAAGCCAGGGCTTCAGCTCCAGTCCCGAAGAAACCTTGGAATGGAACTTAAGGAGAGTATCATAGAATACTCATCACAGAGTTCACCCAGACCCTCCACCAGTGCAGAGACACACAACTAGTTCTAGAGCAGGCACAGGATCACAATCTAGTGAGCACAACACACAATCTGTTCCACAGCAGGCAGAGGCAGGGACATCCAAGGTGGCCGGCATTCGGAGGACTGCTGGAGACCATGATTCTGCTGAGTTTGAATCAGATGACAAACCTTCGGACTTGGTTCTCAATCATTTGGTGGAGCTGCAGCAACAATCACGGGAACATCAGGTAGGGTTGTCATCTGCATTCCTCAGATTGCAGCAGCTGATGGAGGAGTCCTTCCACATTCAGTCTGGGGTGATAGTGTTGGCATGTTAACGCTGGTAGAATGGCAGCCACCATGGAGATGCTGGTCCAGTACATCAGTCCTGCACTGCTGCAGGAGCAGCACTCCATCACTGTATCCCTTGGTGGCATCCATCAGTGACAACATGAGAGGGGAGCAGGGTCTTACTCCAACTGCCCCTTCCGCTCAAGTAGGAAGCCATGGACAATTGGGCACCCATAGGGAGAGGGACCAGCAGCTGGACACCCCCAGAGCCATCTACCCAGGTGACTGTGGGACTTTCTGGCCGATCCCAATCCTCTGGAGCTGAGGAGGGTGCACCTGTCCCATAGCAGGATACCTAAAGCAAGCCAGAGGCCCTCCAGGTCTTGGCCCTCCAGAGGAGGTCCACCAAGACCATCCCAGACAACAGGGCATAGCAGTCAGCAGGCTGCCTCTACCTCCGATGCCAATGTCAGGGAAGCACCATGACGTAGCATTAGGAAAGCTAAAAAGATTTAGGAGCACAACGGGGCATATTTGTTTGCAACATGAATATAATATCCACAAATGTAAATAGAATCGCACCCTTTTCACATTTCCCCTTGTGTATACCTCCTTTTTATGATGAGCTGTGTTGCTGTCAATCAGGTGTGATACGATGCTGCCTCCCTACACTTATCGCAGATGTCGCTATTATGGGTCTCTTATCTATGCAGTGTGCTTCCATATCACCACAGTGTGTGGCCCTTTTCCAGATTATTCTCGACATCAGTGATGCCTCAACCTTCATGTTAAGTGCGCTTGTGGAACGAACCTCTTTAACATGTCCTGCAGGGTTATGTCATGTTTATTCTTGGCTTGTAAGACTCATAGACTCATGGATGGTTACCACACAGAAGGAGGCCATTCATCCCATTGTGTCCGCACCGGTCAACAAAGATCTGTTAACACTAATCCCATTTTCCAGTGCTTGGCCCATAGCCATGGAGGCTATGGCAATGTAAGTGAATATCTAAATACTGCTTAAATGTTACAAGACTTTCTGACTCAACCACCCTTTCAGGCAGTGAGCTCCAGACTCCGACCACCCTCTGAGTGAAAATAATTTCTCCTTAACTCCCCTCTTAGACTTCTACCTCTTACTTTAAATCTATGCCCCTTGTTATTGACCCCTCTAAGAATGGAAAACGTGCCTTCCTATCTACCCTATCTATGCCCCTCATAATCTTATACACCTCTATCAACCTCTCAACCTTTGCTGCCCCAAGAAAAACAAGGAAAACAACCCCAGCCTATCCAATGTTTCCTCATAGCTCAGACCCTCCAGCCCAGGCAGCATGCCAGAAAATCTCCTCTGCACCCTCTCCAGTGCTATTACATCCTTCCTAAAATGTAATGACCAGAACTGCACGCAGTACACCAGTTGCGGCCTAACCAGCATTTTATATGGTTCCAGCATAACCTCCCTTCTCTTGTATTCTATGCCTTGGCTAATAAAGGCAAGTCAATCAAAATCCATCTGATATACGTGTCCACATAGCAGCAAAGTCCTGACGGCAGCAACAGCCTGGAGTAACAGGTTGTTCACATCAGAACTGAGGGGCTACCGTGCCTTCTTAACCACCTTATCCACCTGCCCTGTTACCCTCAGGGATCTGTGGATATGCACACCAAGGCCCCTCTGATCTTCAGTACTTTCCAGGGTCCTACTCTTCATAATGCAATCCCTTGCCTTGTTAGCCCACCCCAAGTGCATTACCTCACAATTTTCCAGGTTGAATTCCACTTGCCACTGCTCTACCCACCTGACTTTCCATTGATATCCTCCTGCAGTTTATGGCTATCCTCCTCACTAGTTACCGCCCTACCAATTTTCATGTCATCCACGAACTTCTTGACCAAACCCCCATATTTAAGTCCAAATCATTTATGTACACCACAAACAGCAAGGGCCCCAGAATCGAGCCCTGCAGAACCCCAGTTTAAACAGACATCCAGTCACAGAAATATCCCTCTATCATCACCCTCTGCTTCCTGCCTCTCCACCAGTTTTGGATCCAATGTGCCACTTTGCCTTAGATCCCTTAGGTTCTTACTTTCTTGACCAGTCTGCCATGAGGGACCTTATCGAAAGCCTTGCTAAAGTCCATGCAGACCACATCAAATGCATTACCCTCATCAACACTCCTGGTTACCTCCTCAAAAAAGTAGATCAAATTTGTCAAACAGGACCTTCTCCTAACAAATCCATGCTGACTATCCCTGATTAATCCATGTCTCTCTGAAGGCAGATATATTCTGTCCCTCAGAATTATTTCTGGTAACTTCCCCACCACCTAGTTTAAACTGACTGGCCTTTAATTTCCTGGTCTATCCCTTCCTCCCTTTTTTAATAATTGGATAATGTTAGCAGTCCCATTGAGACAGATTGAGGCAGATGTGTTCTTCTATCACATCTGCATTCTTAAAAAGGTGAAGGTGTAGGGTACAAGGAAAGGTTTTGTTCAAGCACGGAGAAGGGTCATAAATTGTGCAATTCTATGAGCTGTTTGTCTTCTGGCAGGGTTTTCATGCTATGACCCATACTCAGAGCTTGTGTACGCTGCTGTCAGCCAAGCGCATTTTCAACTTTCAGAGTGTACTTCTGCTAAGCTCATCAATAAGTGGGAGCACCTTGCCACCTCAAGGTGCCGAAACTCTGCCCCTCTCAGCCACATTATTACCTCGGTGCTTGAACCTACAACCTTGACTGTTTCTCAGCCTGTAATTGTCTGTATTGTGGCCACAAGGCTCTCATCACAATGTCGGGATGCAGCACCGGGCATCTCACCACCTAAATACTCGCCGAGACATGTGATGTTAATTGCAAATGGTGATGTTTGGTGATCAATAGAGCCTTTGAGCACGCTCTGGAAGGTTATATCGTAGTTTTAGGCAATGTTGAAAGGAGCAATGGGATAGGAGCAAGGACGTACTGAAGCTGAAGTCTGCTCTTTATTAGCAATGATTCATCACCTCGAGGGTTTTGTGGTGTCTGAGAATTTTGGAGTTTGCAAGGGCCAGAATTCGCCATAAGGGCACAATGTACATCTTAAAGAAGAGGCATTTTAATGTCTGGCATGCAAGTCTTTGAATGTTGTCATCTTCAGGTGGTCCACATGCATAGTAAGGTGAGGAGAAAAGCAGGCCAGCATCCCTAACTGAGTGCTGGATCTTAATGTGAAAGAGAAGAAGGTGACACAGAGGATTGAGTCATCCCAGATTAGATGTACACCTGCGGAACATCCTCGGCTGCCTTGACCAAGTGTCACCTATCACTTTCACCATTGACGTTACACAGAATGTGCTATCCCATTGCTGAGGACGGATCTCTGTGAGGAGCTTTGTCACATTGAAGACATACAGCTATGAGCCTATTCAGGATAGTGGAACAGCTCCTGGCTCTTGTAGGCTGTCGCTGTGACTGGGATGCTGGAGAGATGCTTGAAGAGGCAGCACCTTCTGATGTCTGCTTTCAGCACTCCCTCCCCCAGTCAGCACCCCATCTCAACAAGGACACATGCTCCTGAGGCTTCATCCTCTTCCAGGACAATGTGAGCTTCATGTGAAACTATTCACTCTCATATTGAAGTGCATGCTTGAAATGAGAGGAATAGTAACACTAGTGTTCATGTTGGCCCAGAATGGAAGGCATTTGTCCAACTTGTCCACTCACTACAACTTGTCATACTCCTGGTGGCATCTGGTTGCTAGAGGCCCTCATGCACACGCCTGCCTTGTCTGGCCTGTGCTATTGCCTCTTCCCCTGAAGCTTTGGCTTCCTTGAACTCAACACCCTCATCCCCTTCAAAGTCCTCCTCATTTCTTTTTATTCATTCACAGGATATGGGCTTCGCTGGCTGGGCCAGCATTTATTGCCCATCCCTGGCTGCCCTTGGTAGTGAGCTGCCTTCTTGAACTGCTACAGTCCATGTGGTGTAGGTACACCCACAGTGCTTTTAGGAAGGGAGTTACAGGATTTTGACCCAGTGACAGTGAAGGAACGGCGATATATTTCCAAGTCAGGATGGTGAGCGACTTGGAAGGTAACTTCCAGGTGTTGGTGTTCCTACCTATCTGCTGATCTTTTCCTTCTACTTGGTAGTGGCTTTGGGTTTAGAAGGTGCTGTCTAAGGTGCTTTGTTGAATTCCTGCAGTGCGTCTTGTAGATGGTGCACACTGCTGCTATTGTGCATTCGTGATGGAGGGAGTGAAAGTTTGTGGATGTGGTGCCAATCAAGCGGACTGCTTTGTCCTGGATGGTGTCAAGCTTCTTGATTGCTGTAGGAGCTGCACTCATTTAGGCAAGTGGAGAGTATTCCATCACACTCCTGACTTGTGCCTTGTAGATGGTGGACAGGCTTATCAGGTAGACGTGCAGCTCCACCCTGTTGGCATCTGGCAAATCCTACCCCCTTTGCAGCACCAGGTTGTGCAGTGCGCAGCAAGCCACAAGGATCCATGAAATCCTCTGGGGACTGTACCGGAGTGCTCCGCCAGATCGGTCCAGGCATCAGAATCGCATCTTTAACATGCCTCTGTTGTGCTCCACCAATGTTTGGGTAGTGATATGAGCTTTGTTTTACGCTATCTCTGCAGGAGTCTGAGGCCACCACATGGACGTCATCAGCCATGTCCTTTGTGGGTACCGTTTGTCACTGAGGAGCAAGCTTTGGATCCTACGTGGTCCATCGAAGATGCCTGGGATCTGTGATCTACTCAAAGGCAAGAATTTTCCCGTTGGTGAGCGGGGACGGGGCCCACTTGCCAATGAGCAAAATGGAGTATAATGACGTCGGGCGGAACTCCCAATGTCATCCCATGTCATTTGCATTTTCAGGTCAGCAGGGGCGCAGCCGAGTCAGCTGTGTGCCCGCCGACCTGTCAACGGCCTATTGCATTCAAAAAGCAATTAAACCAATTAGTGGACCTGCCCGTCCAACCATAATGTTGGCAGGCAGATCGGGAGCGCTGGCAGGCACATGAAAAAGCATGAAACCTTATCCACGGGCGGGATGAGATTTCATGACTGAATTTAAAAATTAACATTCACTTTTACTTAGTTTTGTCCATGTCCCAACCCATATGACAATGTCTCAGGGAGATCGGAGCGCACATCTGCATTTGCCATTCCCTCCACCTGCACAGTGAGCGCATAGTACCTTAATTGGCCCGCCTGCAAAAAAAGGCAGCTTGCCCCCAATTGTGGGCGCCGATCAGATAGCCGCCCAGCCACGTCCGCTCCTGCACTTGCCCCCTGAGGGTGGAAAAATTTTGCCCAAGGTGTATGAGTTATGGATGCTTCTTGGGTATCTGACACAAACCTGCATAATAAGTTTCTTGTGGTTGCAGATCAGCCATTGAATGAGTGGTGGCCTTTCCTGATAACGCATTAATTAGAGTACCTGTTGCCAGGGAGCTTTTATAGCCACATGAGTGCAGTTGATAGCACCCTGCACCTGTGGGAATCTGCAAATCTTTGCAAAGCCCAGTGCTCTGGTGTCCTAGTTTGCTTGATCTCTATCGAAGTTGATGTAATTGTGGGCCTTGGCAAAAGGGGCATTTGTGACCTCATGAATGCATTTGGGTGTGGATGCTTGAGAGAACCACAGGGGTCCCCAGTGGGGCCCTGGAAGGAGCCACTGGTGTAGAAGCTGAGTGCAGTCTTTACTTTCAGAGCCACTGGCAATGGTTGCCCTTACAGTCCCCATGGGTGCCAATTTCTGGAGAATGTGACAAATGTGAGTCACCAGATTGCTGGACTTGCGGAGGCATCAGCTCATCTTGCTCATCTTCAGATGAGACATGAGAGTTCTGTACACTCTCAGTTTTGCAAGCTGTCTACACACGACATTTCTATGAGCCTCATCCTCTGTGTCCCTGCTGGCCCTTGGTCCTAAGAATTTTACTTCTCCCTTTGGCGAGCCTGGTGCCTCCATCACAATCTTCTCCTTATTCTCTCCTGCCTGTTTGTGATTATGCAGGTAGCAATAAATCCAGACTCCATCGTCCTGATGGTTTCCTTTCTGCAGCATCAAGAGAAACAGCCAAGAGTCAGCATTCATCTCCAAAGGTCCTTTCTCTGTCCATGACTTGTCAGTGAAAGTGGGTTCAAGGGCTTTGTTCCCATGCTGGCAACTGCTTGTCCCTGAAATGATGGCCAGTGCAGTTCAAGATGCTCTCCCTGCCATCCCCCCAACCCCCCCGACCCTCTACATTACCGGCTGCCATGGCATTGCTTTGGCTGAACGCTTGAATGTGCTGCTTTCAGCCCAGGAATCCTTATTCACTGCGCTCTAATACAACACTCTTTGTCCTAAATATGAAGGGTAAATGTTTAGTCAGACAATGAGATTATTTGAAGGAGTCCTGAGGCTTCTCTTCTGTGAACTGTCCAGCATCACGATTCTAACACACTTCTGAAGCTTGTCCAGTTGCCTAATTGCTCTGTAGTTCATTATTATTTTGGGGAATTTCCACCCTGAAAACAAGGGGTTAAAACAAAGAAATCGATTGGTGCCACTTTGCAGGATTAGCCTCACATGAACGTGCATCATTGCTTCACCTTCCTGATTCCCTGCTTTGTCATTGAAAGGCTCCTAACACGTCTCACCTGTGCCTGACTCCTCCTTTTGGGAATGCACAGTTCAGTTGGGTGCCCCTTTAATCACCACTCCCCCACATCCCCACCACCCCCACCCCCAGTGCGTGCACCTGTTTCTCCACATTTTAATTTTGTGCTGTGCCATTAATGCAGTTTGGAAGATGGTGGTGCTGAGCTCTCACTGCCAGACCAGCCTGGCCCCTCCCTGTGTGAGTATGGAAACCCTTCCATCGTCCTGGAGGAGCTTAATGTTCAGGTTTTCATCCCCCACAGAACTCTCCATCCTCCTCCTGTATTCCTTGGTGGTGTTTGTGGTCAACATCCATTTGTTAGCCCCTGACATTCTGAGTTGGATGTGCCTATGCCCCATGTGGATCTCAGACCTCGCCCCTCTCCACCATGAAACCACTTGCACGGCCTGACATATATCCCCCCAACACACACCCGGATACTCTCACAACGCCTTTTCCCCATCTGTAGGCTGCAGATGCCCCCACCCTCCCAGACTGAGTGTGTCATCTGCGACCCAATATGATGCCAGAAACCTCACAGACCGAGGTATGTGATGTTATGACAATGGCCTGCACACAACATGCTGGGCATGACTGAGATTGAACTGACATGCCCTCCCCCTCCCTGGACTGGAAATGGGGGGAAGAATTAAATACACTAACTATCACTACAGAAAAAGTACTAGGGAAACTAATGAGGCTAAAGGCCAATATGTCCCCTGGACCTGATGGGTTGCATCCTAGGATATTGAAGGAAGTAGCTGCAGAGATGGTGGATGCACTGGTAGTAATCTTCCAAGAATCCTTAGATTCTGGAAAAGTCCTAGAGGATTGGAAAACTGCCAATGGAGCATCCTTATTCCAAAAGGGAGGGAGACAAAAAACATGTAACTATAGGCCAGTTAGCTTAATATCTGTCTTTGGAAAATGTTAGAGTCTATTATAAAGGAGGTAATAGCAGAGCATTTAGAAGTGCATAATATAATCAAACAGAGTCAGCATGGCTTCATGAAGTGGAAATCATGCCTGACAAATTTATTAGAATTCTTTGAGGAGGTAATAAGCAGGGTAGATATAGAGGAACCAGTCAATGTAATATATTTGGATTTCCAAAAGGTGTTTGATAAGGTACCACACATAAGGCTACTTAATAAGATAAGACCATGCACTGAAAGCTCTCTGAAGGCAGGGCGCTGCCTCAGGGAGATGAACAATTTAAAAACCAAAAGTAAAGATTTTTAAAATCTGAAAAAAAAATGTCCTGACATGGGGCTCACACACAATAACAACAACACAATAAAAATTCTGCCCAATTATTTATATTTACTTTTTATTTAATTGCGGAAACCTCATCCTGCCTATGGAGGAGGTTGGCTAAAAAATCCAAAGGCCACCTGGCCAATTCGCCCGCCCACCAATTGTAAGGTTGGATGCACAGCAAAAAATAGGTTTAAGCAAATTAATAGGCCTCTTAATAGTTGGCAAGTGCCCGATGATGTTGGGTGAGCATCTCGACATCATCGTGCACTATTTTATGCCTGATCGGGTCAGGCACGCACCCACCCACGGGACATAAAATCCTGCCCATGGTGTTGGGTGTAGTATATTAGGTTGGATAGAGAATTGCTAACTAATAGAAGACAGAGAGTTGGGATAAAGGGAGCATTTTTACGATGTCAACCTATGGCCACAGGGATCTGTGCTGGGGAAACAATTATTTGCAATATATATTAATGACTAGGATGAGGGAATTGAATGTACTATTGTTGAGTTTGCGGATGACACAAAAATAGTTGGGAAGGCAAATGGTGAGGATGACACAAAGAGTCTGCAGAGGGATGTAGACAGGTTAAGTGAGCAGGCAAAAACTTTGCATATGGGATATAATGTGGGAAAATGTGAGGTTATGCATTTTGGCAGGAAGAATAGAGGAGCTTAATATTATTTAAGTGGAGAAAGACTGCAGAAAACAGAGGGATTTGGGGGCTCTCGTGCATGAATCACAAAAAGCTAGCATACAAATTCAGCAAGTAAAAGGGAAAGCAAATGGAATGTTGGCCTTTATTTCGAAAGGAAATGGAGTATAAAAATAGAGAAGTCTTTCTAAAACTATACAAGGCACTATTTAGACTACACCTAGAATACTGTGAACAGTTTTGAACCCCTTATCTAAGGAAAGATGTACTGGCATTGGAGGCAGTCCAGAGAAGGTTCACTAGGTTGATCCCAGGTATGGAGGGATTTTCTTATGAGGAGAGGTTGAGTAGGTTGGGCCTGTACTCATTGGAGTTCAGAAGAATGAGAAGTGACCTTATTGAAACAAACAAGGATCATAGGAGGCTTGAAAGGGTAGATGCTGAGAGGTTATTTACCCTTGTGGGAGAGTCTATGACCAGACAGCATAATCTCAGAGTAAGGGAGTGCCCATTTGAAACAGAGATGAGGAGGAATTTCTTCTCTGAGGATAGTCAATCTGTGGAATTTGTTATCGCAGAGGGCTGTAGAGGCTGGGTCATTAACTTTTTTCAAGGCTGAGTTAGACTTTTTAATCAATGAAGGAATCAAGGGTTATGGGGAAAGGGCAGGAAAGTGGAGTTGAGGATTAGCAGATCAGCCATGATCTCATTGAATGGCGGAGCAGACTCGATGGGCTGAATGGCCTACTCCTGCTCCTACGTCTCAAGGTCTTTTGGACTGGGACAAGAGCAAGCTTTGCAAGCTTAATAATGTAAACTGAAGCACTTCTTCGCTCAGCGCTCCTCCCATCCTGTCCCCAAGTGGCTTATGTTATTCTGTAACGTACTTTCTCCCCATCCTGGTGCTGAGAATGCTAGCCGCCCTCCCACCGCACCCTCCACCCAGTCATGTGTCTGAGTGCAACCTTCCCCACTTGTACTCCCCAGTACAACCCTAGCCCTGCAGCCCATTAAAATTCACTCCCTCTTTACTGCTGGTCTTATTGGTAGAGACTTGCCTGTGACAACCCCCTGAAAACCATGTGGTGCTGCCTGCGAAGCCTGGTGCTGATTACCGCGAGTGCTGCACGATACCAGGCAGGTGAACGAACCTTGAAGTCACGAGCAAAATGCAGGTCGGCAGGTGCATGTTGCTTATATACCATCGTGAAACATGTCATTCTAATTGCACGCCAACATGCCTGGATCATCCAGCATGGGGGTCCTTGTAATGAGATCCAAATATATTGAAATGCCGCAGTGAGAAATGTGGTCGACCATTGATGGCTGGATGAGCACACAATTGCAAGCTGATTTAATGATGATGTAAAACCTATCTTTGACCTTCTAATGATATTTTCCACTCCCATCCGCCAGAACATCCGCTGTGAACGGGAATGGAAAATCCCGGACCTTGTCTTATTTCTAATTGCAGGCTGACATTTTTGTTGTGAACAGATCTTTGCAGTATATATGGTTCCAGCTGATGCACATTATTTAGATTGTTTGGTTGCAAAATAATCAAGTCCTCAGAATAATTTGTCCCATTTGAGATTTTACTGGAATAGAATTCAGGTTGGGACAGAATTCAGGTAGGAACAGAAGAACGGGAGTGGGCCATTCAGCCCATCAAGCCTGATCAACCATTCATTAGAATGGCTGTTCTGTCTCAAATTTAAGTAATAAATGTTAGCTAGACTGCATTAGAAAATGAGTTGTGAAATCTTTTCATATTACATTAGACATCATGATACTATGAACAGTTTAGCCTGGATTGTAAAAAAGATGGACTATGCCGTTGTTACTTCTGCCATACGAAAAGTTTAAAAATAGGTGAGATTTTAATTACAAAACAATATTTTAATAAATCTTTGGAGAAAATATCATCTTGCAAGAGCATCGCCTCTCCAAAATAAAATGTACCTAACAACACATTATTTTCAGAGATAAAAACAAAAAACTGCGGATGCTGGAAATCCAAAACAAAAACAGAATTACCTGGAAAAACTTAACAGGTCTGGCAGCATCAGCAGAGAAGAAAAGAGTTGACGTTTCGAGTCCTCATGACCCTCCAACAGAACTTCAGTTCAGAACATCAACTCTTTTCTTCTCCGCCGATGCTGCCAGACCTGCTGAGTTTTTCCAGGTAATTCTGTTTTTGTTTTTAACACATTATTTTCCTTGTTTCTACCAACAAGTTAACACCTTCTGTTGATTCCCAGCTTACAACTATCCCGGGTCTGCATGAAATAAGTATTGAATACACCTACGATTAGACAGCATATCCATTTCTTTCATATATAAAAAAATTCATGTGAATGTCCAAGGTCCAAAATGCAAGGCTGAAAAGTAGGAGAGAAGGCAAAATAGTAATTCACTGATGCCAAACCTAAATTTTAAAAGTACATGGATTGTTGAAGGAAGGAGAAACAGAGAAATAATGGTTTCCATTACGTTGAGAAATAATACGTTAATTTAGGTGACAGTGCAAGAGTCTTGAGTTTAATTAATTGGTAATTTCCTCAAAGTAAAGTTGGCACATTCGAAATCAATAGAGATGAAATAGCACTAATGGGGTGGGAGCAACTCAGGAATTTCCCAAACAACATATTGGGCAATGCTTTTACTTTTCCACTGTTTCTTCTCTTTCTCCTTATAGGATGCATTACAAGCTTTATCAGTGTCATGTCCAATTTTGAAACTTATATGTACCTCTTCAGATTCACCTTTGACTCCTACTTCCTTCTGTTATGACCCACGAAACACATGGCGCCTGCTCTGCATCAATTCTAGATACAGATGCTACTTAAAACAGCCAGCACCTTTCACATCTTTTAATGTTAAACAGTCACTATACAAATGATAGGAATCTATGACTGAAAATTTTGATTCTGTTTTACCTCATCTACATACTCTATGACAAGCGCTTGACTTACTTGTTTCCTTAAAAACAAGACAGTTAACACCTGTAATGGTTTAATTAACTTCTCATACCAATATTAATGACCAAATTAAAAGGGAATACTATAGGAAAGATCTTTTTAGAAATTAGTAGAAAGAAACTAGTGAATTTTCTTTCTATTAAGATATTCAGACAGTGTATAAATGGCTGTGAATTTGCTATTGCTGAAGACCAATTCAGCCCCAATGTTAAATTCACCAGGATGTAATGATTCATTATGTTTTCTGTCTGAAGGTTGCAATCAGTTTGTAGTTTTTGCTGTTTCTAGCAACCAAATTCATTTAACTGATGAAGCCAGTTGTATTTTTAGTTTAATGTTATCAAATAGCAAATACTTCTCCTCAAGTTACTTGTAGATGATTATTGTGATAACCACTGATACTGAAATATTGGAGTGACCTGGACAGGTATTAAAACTTAATCGCAATGAATTTTATGTACAGCCCTAAAGAATACAGGAATCTTTTGTATTTCAAGTAGCTGACTGGTGATGGCAAAATTAACAGGTTGCAGTTTTGCTGAATCTTTTACAGAATGGTCATTTTATCTGTAGTAAAAATCAAAGCACCTGAAAACCTTTGAAATTGTGAAGTGCGTTTGATAAATATTGTGTACAATGAAAAATGAAGCTCTTATTTGCAATGCACAATGTGAAATGCAGCATCATTTTACTTGCAGCGAAGGCTCATAATCAGAAAGTTTCCATATTCAGTGAAAATGTAGCATCCCAACTGGTATTAAGATAGACTCAGATTCAGACCACATTGTTAAATGGCACAGCTGTGGTGTAAGCAAATAAAATTACCAACAGAGAAAGCAAGTTCACAGAGGTGCACTGTACATGTTCTTAAATCTCTGGAATGTTGTAAATAATTTATTGTATTTCATAGCACGATGTGAATTGCTAATAGAAAATGGAATAGTAAATGAATTAGATTATTTCTTTGAATAGAGTTTTTCATTATCTAATCCTACCCAAATTAAACTCTTAGAATTGTGTAAGCGTTATTTTAAAGAAATAAAACTGATTAATGTTAAAATGTCCCAAAAGCAGCAATTCTTTGTTTTTAAGGCTGTTTAACATCTATGTGCACTTCTCAGGTACGGGATCTTAATTTTTTTTTTCTGAATTGGCCTCCAAGGAGCCCACAGAAGGAAAAGCTGTTGATTGTAATAAAATCAGGGAGAGGGGTGCATGAGGCTCTTTGATTGCAAATGTCCCAGGATCCAACCAGTAAAATATCATGACCAGATCACATGCGGAGATCATGGTTATTTTGCTTCTAGAGGGGTCAAGAAAAAGATTACCATTTTGTCTATACAGTGATAAGCTAGGCCATAGCAAAGGTTACTGTAAAATTTACAAGGTGTTATCTTAAATTATTATTTACAAGTAACGAGGCCTTTGTTTCAGCTCCAAACAGCTTGATTTTTGATTTTTAATCTCAACCTGTGCCAGATCTGCCATTTTCTGCTGGTTATCTGGGTTTATAAAGCAAGTCGGCTAATAATATTTTTCACCCTCTTCAACACTGCATCTCAAGCAACTGAAATTTATCTTTGACACCATTTTGGTTGTTTGGTACACTTACAAGCTGGGTTTCTGCATATACTGGATACCTCATACAAAGAAAAACCCATTGGTGCAAAACATTAGCACCTGCATTTGCCTAAATGGGTAGTCCTTCCGCAGGCCTGGGAAACTTGCTGATAATCCTGTGCAAAATATAGGGATTTGAGAGTAAATCGATTGTCCCAGAGTTAATTGCAGACAGTTCTTATATCCACTCTTGCTGCAGCAGAAAGTATGTCAAATTGGGCTTAGGACCAGTGAGAGCGGACTTTGAGAATCACTGTCCCAGAGGTCATCGCACCATCCTGAAGCCTCAGGGACAGTTTCAGATTTTCGAAGGGCAGGTGGGAGGAGGGAACAGCTTGTTGACAGTGTGTTCCATTAAGCAGCTTGTTAACGGGAATGTGTGGTCAGAGACATGACGTGATTTTCAATCTTTATTTCAATGAACCCAAATAGTCTCGAAACGTCAACTCTGTTTCTCTCTCCACAGATGCTTTCAGACCTGCCGAGTTTTTCCAGCATTTTCTGTTTTTGTTGCAGATTTCCAGCATCCGCAGTACTTTGCTTTTAACCCAAATAGTCTGTTGGGTGCTAGTGCTCAGATGCTTGGTTCATTGTGGAGACATTTGATATTTTATTTTCATATTTTAAAAATGGAAGTATGATTAGCCAACCAGGGGCGGCTATGCTGTATCTTAAGTTTGTTTGAATGGCCACTCTCCTCCCTTTTCCAGCTCCTGGTCTGTTGAGCTGTTTGATCTAATCGGCAAAGCAGCAGCAGCTCCCAACATGGCTGCCATCTGTCTTTGCCACTGGTGCCAGATGGGCTGACTTGGAAATATATTGCCATTCCTTCACTGTCACTGGGTCAAAATCCGGAACTCCCTCCCTAACAGCACTGTGGGTGTAGCTACACGACAGGGATTGCAGCAGTTCAAGAAAGCAGCTCACCACTACCTTTTCAACGGCATCTAGGGATGGGGAATAAAAGATGGCCTAGCCAGTGTAAATGAATGAGAAAAGGATAGCTCCTCGGGGCACTCAGTGCCTCTAACTGGAGATCAAGCTCACTTCCTGGCCATTGAAGCCATTTGCATTAAAAAAAATCTCTTGCAACACAGCTCAGGTGCTGCGATGGGACCTGGGTTGCTTCTGGGTGTTGGGTTCCCAAGCCCGCTTTGAAAATCTAGCCCATAATGTCATCGTTACTGCCTTACTGTTTATGCTAACACCTGGTGGACACGACTCCAGGAGATCACTATGGGAAGAAACATTGGTGGAGACAAGGTTGGATGCCCCCGCCCTTCTGAGTTATGTTGGAAAACTGATATAAATTGAGAGGAAAATCCTGCTCTCAAAATACTACCCTCTTCCTGAAATGGCTGCAGTCTTATCCTCAGTTGCATCAAAGCTTTAAGCCTTTTTCGTTAGGAAACTTCATCTATCCATTTCACCACAGTGGACTGGAATTCCTCCATTCTGCTTAAATTTTAGGCATAAAAGGCCTTTACATGTTTTTTATTTATTCCTCACTATTGAATTTAGAAAAAAGCTGTGACTAATGGAATATTGCTTATAATGTGAAGGAGACCTTATAAATTACTTTTCACATATTACCGGTGCACTCTTTTTTCATGAATAAGGTGAATTAGTCTTAAGTAGCTACCCATTGAGCATTCTCTACTTCCCAATTATTATATGTATATAATTTGCATAGGCAATTAACGTTAATGAGCAACAGACATTTTCCTGAACAGAAAAAATTCCCATTTTTGAAACTTAACTGGTATATTTATTGTATTATTAGAGATAGCGTTAGAAAATTAGCATAATTAGACCTAATTTATGTATGTAGATACGATTAATTGCAAAATAGACTTTCTTTGAGAGCTCAATACCTGAAAACCTATTATGTCTAGAACTCTGGTAAGGTATTGTTAATACTACCAACATTGAAGTAATAGTATCTCTAATACATAATTAAACGTGGTGTTCTTTGAACAGCAGCTTATTAAACGAAAAATATTTTTATACATCTTTTGCCAATCAAATCAAATTCTGCCTAGAAAGTTAGTGCACAGGAAAAGTGCCATGCTGTGAATCACAGCTTTGCAAATGAACAGAAGAGAAAAGGATGTTTTGATGAGAGGTGAATGTCACATGCTGTTTGTTTAGAGGCAATATATGTGGAAATGTGTAAATATCGACTGCTGCAAATAACAACAAAAACGCACCTTAAGCATATTTAAGTATAGTCAGTAGAGGCCAGTTTCTCGTTTGATCTCTGGGACAATATTTTCCTTGTGGCTTCAGGACTCTGCCTTTTGGCTGAAATGGGGATCAGAAGCCCACATTGTGTGAAGATCTGTCACTCATCAGTGATCTTTGCCGAATTGGCCATTTAGTAGCCGGAGGGTGGGCTCACTGTCCAATTAAGGGTGGGATCCCAAGGGTAGAGGGAGGCCATATCCAGCACTGGAGAGGCAGCAGGATGCCTTTGCAGGCAAGTGAGGCAGAGGAGGTCGCAAAATCGAGGGAGCCTTCTCTACCTTTTTATTTAAAACTTAAAAAATGTTCTCAGCAGTTGGGCCATAATGTGTGGGTGGGGGGGGGACCTCCCTCCACAGAACAACCTGTGGTTGTAGCTGAAGCCAGGCAGGCAGAAAGGGCCTCTAAGTCGGCCTGAAGCGCTGGTCCCATCCCCAGTCTACCACAGGAAGGCTGCCTCCAGGCAGCTACTATTCCCTGATGCCTCCAGTCAGCTGAAAATTACACTCGGCCTCTAACAAATAAGCCTTAATCAGCCCATGAAACAATTCTGTGACTCTGATTCTGAATCGGTTACCTGCCATCAGTGAGCAGGTAACCACACTGCATGCTACCCATACCCATCCTGCCTCTGGGAAAATGCTCAGGGTGGAATGGAAGCAGGGTGTGCTGGCTGACGGCCTGTATTTTCTCGCCCACCTCTGTGCTTAGCCACATTGGCGGGGTGGGGGGGGGGGGGGGGGGGGGGGGGGGAATCCCCGCCCATATGTGGAAACAGTGAAGTAATGAAAATGCACTTGTCGAGGAGTCCTGTTTCCACTCACAATAAAGTAAATATATATTGAAGGGATGAAGGAATAACAGAGAAAATCTGACACTATCTTCGCCACACCTTCAAACACCCACATACTACAAGAATAATAAATAAAGCAGAGCAGCTGGGACACAGGCCCCTGACCACGATTGGCCCCCTGACTGCGATTTCACGCTGGCTGGCCAATTAACGACCAGCTGGTGTGAAACGTGCACTGCAAAGCTCAGCGCTGCCGGGGTGGGGGTGGGAAGAGGGTGGGCGACCACGTCACCGTGGGTGCAGGTGAGCACTTTGAAAGAGATCCCTGAAGGCAAGGCAGCTGCAGAACTGCAAATAATTAAATGATGCATAAAAAAGCTGAAAAGAAATTGTCCATTACTCACAATCAAGCACCTGAAGGCGTACCTCATAAAAATTTTGTCCAGATATTTATTTTTATTTATTTTCTAACAGAGATTTCATCCTGCCCTTGGATGAGGTTTCATGAAAAATGTAAAGCCGGTTTGGCCATCCATCAACCGTGAGGTTGGACTGGCCACGGAAAATCGCAGACAAATGTACCATTAAGGGTATTTGTGATTTTCGTGGGGAATTTTATTGGGCAGATTAAATTCTTGAAGTAGCCAGCACTTTATAAGTCTTCCATGTTGACCTCTGGAAATGCTGCAGATGCTGCTGCAAATGGACCAGCGTGACTTGCTACAAAGTATCTTAAAAAAGGATGTCATTTATGGGACACATGCAGACAGTGACACAATGACATCATCACACTACACCCTAAATATCTGGCTGAGATGTAAGCTATTTTCATTGCATCACTAAAAAACAGTGCGAACACCATGGCATCTGCTGCAACGTTATTTTTAGCTAGACAACAAAATAGGATTGTTTACACAGCCACTAAACACTATGCAGAATTTAAGTATATTCCAACTGGATCAGAGATTAGATCCGAGAAATACTAGTCATATTATCCTTTTCATTGAATATCAGACATTTTTGTTGGCACAAGTCTTCCCTGATGGCTCAGTGAGTGACTGTGCTACGCACAGAACACGCGGAACAGGTCTCTTAGCTCCATTGAATATCTGACCTTATCCATGGAACAGTGAGAGGACTACAATTGGGTTCAGTAATCTGGTTGAGCGAAGAGAACCATAGAATCATATAAACTGACATAGCAGAGAGAAAAGCCATTTGGTCTGTCGAGGCTGTGCTGGTTCTTTGAAAGAACTATCCAAATAATCCCATGCCTCTGTACTTTCCCTCATGCAATTTTTTTTTTCCTTTTCATGTATATATCACATTCCCTTTTGAAAGTTACTATTGAATCTGTGTCCAGCTGCTTTCAAGCAGTACATTCCAGATCACAGCAACTAGAAATCTTCCTCATCTTCCTTTTTGGTCCTTTTGCCTATCAGCTTTGTGATGGACGAAGACCTCACACTATATATTTTTATAAAATATATATGTTCCTTGCTATTTAAATTTTAAAACTGGATCTTGGCTGAGCAAGATCCTTAAAATGGCTGCACTTATGTCTGTCTGTGACCCCAGAACAAAAGAAGCCACTTTGCAGTTTCAGAAAACTCACACCTCATTATCTCTGAGGAGCCACTAACGATCATCTGTTGACTGTACAGCTCAACTTTAACGAGAACAAAAACAGAATTACCTGGAAAAACTCAGCAGGTCTGGCAGCATCGGCGGAGAAGAAAAGAGTTGACGTTTCGAGTCCTCATGACCCTTCAACAGAACTTGAGTGAGTCCAAGAAAGGGGTGAAATATAAGCTGGTTTAAGGTGTGTTGGTGGGGGGGGGGGGGGTGGCGGGTGGGGGGGGTGGGGTGGGGGTTTGGGTGGGGGGAGAGAGAGAGAAGTGGAGGGGGTTGGTGTGGTTGTAGGGACAAACAAGCAGTAATAGAAGCAGATCATCAAAAGATGTCACAAACAACAGAACAAAAGAACACATAGGTGTTAAAGTTGGTGATATTATCTAAACGAATGTGCTAATTAAGAATGGATGGTAGGGCACTCAAGGTATAGCTCTAGTGGGGGTGGGGGGAGCATAAAAGATTTTAAAATATTTAAAAATAATGGAAATAGGTTGGAAAAGAAAAATCTATATAATTTATTGGAAAAAACAAAAGGAAGGGGGAAACAGAAAGGGGGTGGGGATGGAGGAGGGAGCTCAAGGCCTAAAGCTGTTGAATTCAATATTCAGTCCGGAAGGCTGTAAAGTGCCTAGTCGGAAGATGAGGTGTTGTTCCTCCAGTTTGCGTTGGGCTTCACTGGAACAATGCAGCAAGCCAAGGACAGACATGTGGGCAAGAGAGCAGGGTGGAGTTTTAAAATGGCAAGCGACAGGGAGGTTTGGGTCAAACAACCCTTCTGTCGAAGGGTCATGAGGACTCGAAAAGTCAACTCTTTTCTTCTCCGCCGATGCTGCCAGACCTGCTGAGTTTTTCCAGGTAATTCTGTTCTTTTGTTCTGTTGTTTGTGACATCTTTTGATGATCTGCTTCTATTACTGCTTGTTTGTCCCTACAACCACACCAACCCCCTCCACTTCTCTCTCTCTCCCCCCACCCAAACCACCCCCCCCCACCCCAACACACCTTAAACCAGCTTATATTTCACCTCTTTCTTGGACTCACTCAAGTTCTGTCGAAGGGTCATGAGGACTTGAAACGTCAACTCTTTTCTTCTCCGCCGATGCTGCCAGACCTGCTGAGTTTTTCCAGGTAATTCTGTTTTTGTTTTGGATTTCCAGCATCCGCAGTTTTTTTGTTTTTATCAACTTTAACGAGAGCATACAAAGGCCTTTTGCATTTGATAACTTAGCTGGCCAGCAAGAGACAGAAGGTCTGCTAAGACAAAAGTTCCTCAAACATTTCTTTCAACTCACAATGGCTGGGACGTTTAGTAGTCTTTGAGCCCCAGCCGAATTCCAGATGATGGATACACATTATTTGTTGAAGACCTGGTGAAGCCTCTGTTTTGTTGAACAAGTTAATATTGTCTTGCCGAGCAGAATAGCTCGCTCTGCTGCTTTAGTATCTGACTAGCAGGCCACACAGAAAGAAGTTCTACCCAGGTAAACACCTGGCCCCACCTACACTGCTTCTGTTGAAGGTTCTGTGCAATCACCTACAAGACTGGTTAATCTCTGTGTGCCTGTCTCATCTTGTGAAGTCAACACCACTGGAAAAGTGAATTCTACAACATTGGTTTTTAGCCCGTTGATCTCCATGAAGGAATACTTCATTGGACTTTTATTCTGCACTCTGAAACTCATGTGAACAAATATTTATTTACCCTGTGGTCTCTGTACTGTAAAACCTTCTTTTCTCTATCAGCTCTCTTTATTGTCTGAATGTGGAGATGAAGTTGTGAACCCTCCTTCCTGCATTTTGATTGTGTGCAAATAAACTAATTGTTTGAGTTCATCCTATCTTGAGTTTGCTTTAATAGAAAATTGGATCACCCAAAAACCGAGGGGCTGGGAAGCACACCATTGCTTATAAAGAAGGAAACAAATCAAAAACACCTTTTTGTTTATGCTTAACACTTAGAGGAAGAATTAGTGGCCTTCCTGTCCATAACAGTATCTTAAAGCAGTGTCCTCCGGTTATTGACCCTCCTGCTAGTGAAAACAGTTTCCCCCTATCTACTCTATCGAAACAACTCTGTCACAGTGATATGACGTGTGTATGTGTGAAATTAATCTTTAGTTTCATTGGGTGGTCAAATATACATTGGACTGCTTTAAAAGGATTTTTAAAAAGCAAGCACAGACACAGGGGGCATAGATTTCAGGTAAGGGGCAGGTGTAGACCTCTATGACTCTATGATTGACTTAAGAAGGTTGTCACAGATCACCTGGTATTACAAGTTGGACAGTCTCATTGTCACAGATCACATGGTATTACAAGTTAGACAGTCTCTGGAAGTTTCCAATGTGAATTACAATTAAGACATGACAAGACAACCTCCTTTGGAATTTCACACCTGTTGATATGAAGAATTAGTTCAAAGATTTACTGAAACACCCCTGGCCCTCACCATTTGCATTTCTATAAAGCTCCCTTTCAAGTGGTCACAGAAAGTCTACTTGGACCATAAGGAAGATGTTTTTCCTATCTCGATAAGATAGAGGATGGATCATTCAGGAGTTAGTGGCTACAGAATCTAATCACTTTAACCATAAACCATAAACCAATAGTCAAGGTCTGTCCAGACATGAGCAAATCAATCACCTTCTGAAATCACTATGGGGAGAGAGGTCATATGACAAGAATAGCCATATTTGAAATGTCTTTTAGTACAATACCCAAGCTGCTAAAAACAGGACTCTGGAATAAATCAGTCAAAGAAGCAGTAACACCAGCTCTCTCTCCCCTCTATTTCAAGTTCAAGACTATCTCTGTTACAGTTTGAAGTCCATCATAGCGATAGGGAATTTTCAAACAAAAGGAACGTGAAAGGAAGGTGAAAAAAATCATTGACTTTAGAAAAGATGGATTACGTTTAAAAAGAGACTGTCTCCAGAAACTTCAGTTCACATCCGCTTCAACTCCACTGGTATTTCAAGGCCACTGTGGAAAATTCTGCCTCAGTCACAGATACCAGCATAGGGCACATAAACAGTAAACTCTCTTTTTTGCCTTTTATCATTGAATTTTAATTTGGTCAAGAAGTAACCTCCTACCGTATAACTTGTTATTTTACATTCAAGTGTACACATTTGTGTGTGTGTATGTGTGTGTCTATCTGTCTATGTTTGTGTGTGTGTGTATATGTGCGTGTGTGTAGATGTGTCTGTTATGAAGGTTGGGATGTGGGTCTACCTTTTAAAATATCTTTATGTCTTTACCTGGGTGGGGTTTCAGCTCGATAAAAACCAACTCCTTTGTGTTTTAAATTCAAGAAAGCCTGTCAGACTGGTTTCTTTGCAAATAACAGATAAATAGTTAAGCACAGTGAATTAATACCTTCACCCTTATAAATTTCAAAAAACCCTGCTACGATCAATCGAGGAATGGGAGAAAAAGGGCAACTCTTGACATGTGTCCTCGCCAGTTGTAAGATCATTTTTAGTCAGATTTATTACACACCTGAGGCCATTTCTGGCAACTAGTGACACTGGGTCCCAGATTCCAGTAGAATAGCTTACTGAAATAACAGTAGAAAATGCTGGAAAAACTGAGCCAGTCTGGCAGCAGCTGTGGAAAGAGAAAGAGAGTTAACATTTCAAGTCCAATATGACTTTTTCAGAACTGGAGAGAGGTAGAAATGTGATGGGTTTTATGTTGTTGAGAAAGGGAGTAGGGGCAGGTGGAACAAAATAGAAGGTCAGGGATAGGTTGGAGAACGGGGGAGGCAATTAAATGACAAAGATGTCATGACAAAAGGAGTGGTAATGATAGTTTTAAAGACAAAAGCTTTGGTCCAGAGTGGGTGATAATAGCAGAATAAAGGTCAGCAGTATCTGAAAGAAAAAATAGCATCAAAGATGATGCTTTGCATACAGAGGCTGGTGGGCTGAAAAGTGAGGACAGGGGGAACCCTAGCATGTTTCTGGGAGGGAAGGGAAGAGGAGAGGGCAGAAGTGCAGGAAATGGGTTGGACATGGTTGAGGGCCCTGTCAACCACAATGGGAGAGAATCTTCAGCTGAGAAAAAAGGAAGACACCAGGACTGCCATTGTGGAAGGTAGCGTCATCTGAATTGATGCAACAGAGATGGTGAAACTGGAAGAATGGAATGGAGCCCTTACAGGAAGCAGGGTGTGAGGAGGTGTAGCCCAGGTAGCTGTGGGACCAAAGGGCTTAGAATGAATATTGATGGACAGTCTATTATCAGAACTAGAGACAGAGTAGTCAAGGAAAGGAAGGGAAGTGTCAGAGATAGGCCATGCTAAGGTGAAAAAGGGGTGGAAATTGGAAACAAAATTGATAAATTTTTCCAGGTCCAGACGAGAGCATGAAGCTGCACCGATACAATCATCAATCTACCGAAAAAAGTTGTGGGAGGGGGCCTGAGTATTGGATCAAGGAATGTTCCACATACCCCACAAAAAGACAGGCATAACTAGGGCCCATGTGGCTATGTACCCATAGCCACATCTTTTATTTGGAGGAACTGAGACAAGTTAAAAGAGAAATTGTTCAATGAGAGAACAAATTCAAGCAGGTAAAGGAGAGTGGATGGGGATTGTTCAGACCTCTGTTCAAAGGAAAAGCAGAGAGTCCTCAGACCGTCCTCATGGGGAATGGAGGTGTAGAGGGATTGGACGTTCATAATGAAGAGGAGAAGGTTACGGCCAGGAAATTGGAAATTGTTGAAATGATGTAGAGCATCAGAAGAATCACAAATGTAGGTGGGAAGACACTGGACAAGGGGAGTCAAAATAAGAAGAATTAAATTCAGTGGGGCAGGAACAGGCTGAAACGATGGGTCTACCAGAACAGTCCTGTTTGTGGATTTTGGGAAGGAGTTAGAAGCGGGCTGTGTGGAGTTGAGGACTATGAGTTTGAGAATGGCTCACTGCCTGATTTTCCTTCCACCTGCCACAGTTATGCTGGGGAATGGGTGTAATTGTGGAGGGAAACCTGCCATGAGAAATGCTATTACAAAACTGTAAGAAACACTGCAAATTTGAGATTTTCATTGATATTATATGGTAAAGATTGTTTTCAAAAAGCAAAACAACAGTTTAGGTGTTATTGATTCCTGATCAACAGAAATCAATCTGACAGATATGCCTGAGACTAAGGCCTGAATGTTCAGTCAATACTCCAAATGTAAAGACCAGCTTTTACTGGTCAATGTAATTTAGCAACTAAAACCAGCTCAAAATAGAAAGCATTACTGGAATGTAATACTGACTACCCTGACCTTGAATTGAAATTTCTCCTTCTTTAACAAGGAGCTAAATGAAGATTTAACTGCCTTTTGGGAGAATTGCTGCAAGATTTTCAGTAAGTAATTGATGTGAGTGAATTAAGAAGAAACTGCTGTTGCAAGGATAGTCTCAGCTTGTTCTAAAAAATAACTGCAAAGATTTAAAACAATTAAGATTTGCAATATAAAGTTAAGATTCAATGTTTGCAATGTAAAGTTAAGGTCAGTGTAAACTTGATTTAAATAAGGGGAAATTCCTGCTTCAATGAGTTTGGAGCAGGGAATTTCCCTGACTTTTGGTGTAGATATGTTTTTGCTAGACATTCACAACTGAGTAGATATTCTGTTTCAGGCATGGTTTGGCTGTCTGTGGAAGCTCATGCATACTGAACAAAAATTTTAATGCATTGATGTATCTAATTAAAGGCATGCAGCAGTCATATTTTATAATATAGGAGGCCAAACTTACCTATTGCCAACACAAAGAAAGAGCAATCCGCTTAATCCCATTCCTCATCCCTTTTAATTTTTTCTTGTTCAAATATTTATTCACTTTTTGTTAATAGGCACCATGGATTCTGCTACCATAGAATTGCTTAGAATGTACAGCACAGAAACAGACCATTCAGCCCAACTGGTCCATACTGCTTTTTATGTACACCACGTGTGCTGGTCTACTATCTTTACCTACCTGACTGGATAAATTTATTTAGTTGAACTCATTGTTAGTCTTAATCCTCTACTAGAAGTGATTTTATATCATTATAAGAGCACAGGCAGTTATAGTAGCCATAGAATTGTCCCAGAATTGCACTAACTGTGGAAGTGGGCAGGTAAAACATTTTACCCGCTGGCCACAATGGTAGCTTCTCATGCCGTATCATCCCAAACCCGCTGCATTAATTATGCATGCCTGGGAAACATGCTGTTTCCATGGCAAGCAGGCTCTCATTTGCCTGCCATGCTATCACCTCGCTGCTTCATCATGCCAGGTGCCACATTTAAAGTGAAGCCGCACGTACACCTCTCAGTGATTTCAGCCCATGACTGCTGCATGGAAGACAGGATGGTCCTGAAAGGCAAGAAGACTGCAGTCCCCAGGTTTAGTGATACATTCCTTGAGCGCCTTTTGGATGCAGTGAAGGCTGGCTGTTATGTCCTCTACCCCCACTCTAGCCGCAGGATGGGCAGCAACACCACCAATCCAGTTGGGAGGCAGTGGCATTGGTGGTCAGCGCCAACGCACTGCAAAAAAGGACAGCCACCCAGTGCCGAAAGAGGATGAATGATCTCTTCCCTTCTGCCAGGGTAAGTCACTCTTCTCATCACTCTCACCTCACACACTATCAAACCCATCACACATCATCAGAGCCCTCACTCACTGCCAGTTCAAGGGACATCACCATTCACTGTCTCACACACACCTTGATTGCCCTCATCACGTCCATGGCACCACTCATCACCCATACATGCAAGGCACGCTTATCATTTGGTCTGGCAGACATCTTGCTTACACCCGCTATTCACGCAGGACAAGTTGGCACAGAACAAAAGGGAGAAGTTGCAGACTGGTGGAGCAATGCCTGAAATCAAGGTCCTCACAGACTTTGAAAACAGAGCGATCCAGCTGGCTGGCGAGGATCTGGACCAGTCTTATGCTGACGGTGAGGTTGGCAGTGGTCTACCAAGTGATGGCTTAGCATTGTAACACCCATCAGACAACCATGCCATGAGTGATGTGTCCTCTTTCACAGGCCACTGCCATGCATTAATTATCTCTCCTTGATTTTGAAGGTACATCTGGGAAACTGCCAAGATAGCCCATGACCCAGGGCCTCCAATCAAGCCCCGAGGGAATCTCAGAAATGGAATTTGCTGAAACCCTACTTGAAGACCCATCATAGCACTCAGCCACACCCTCCACCAGTGCAGAGACACACACCTCGGTGAGACATAGCTTTAGAGTAGGGATCACAATCTGGTGAGCATATTGCACTTTCTGATCCACGGCAGGTGGCGGCAGGGAGTTCCCAGGTCCCTGGCACTTGGAGGACAGCTGGAGGTCAGAGCGTTGCTGAGTCTGAGTCAGATGACGAGCCTCTGGACTCGATCATGTCACAGTCGGTGGAGCTGCAAAGGCAAACTAGGGAACATCAGGAGGGGATGTCCGCTGCACTCCTCAGATTGCAAGGCATGATGGAGGAGTCTGTCCACCTTCACTCTGAGGTGATAGTGCCGGCATGCCAATGCACCGAGGTCAACACTGGTAAGATAGCAGCTGCTATGGAGACCTTGGTCTAGGGCATCGCTCCTGCACTGCTGCACGGCTAGACTTCACCACCGACCCTACAGTTGGCCTCCAACAGTGTATACGCAAGAGGGGTGCGAGGTAGTCTGATCTTACTCCAGCTAGCCCTTCTCCTCAAGGAGTCAACCAGAGGCCCTCGGGCATCCGTAGGGGGGAAGATCAGCAGGTGTATCCCCCAGAGCCATCCATCCAGGTGCCTCTGAGGGTTTCCGGCCCATCCAAATCCCCTCTTCCTGTGGCCTTAGCAGCTCCAGCTCCACAATCCGAGGAGGGTATCACTACCACATAGCAGAACCCCAACAGCAGACTGGGGCTCTCCAGATCTTGACCCTCCAGAGGCTGCTCACCAAGGTCATCACAGACACAGCGTGGGCTGCCTCCATCTCCGCTGTAGATGTCCAGGGAGCACCAGAACGTAACGGCGGAGCTAGGAAAGTTAAGAAGAATTAGTTGCACAGCCCGGGCACGGGAGTTAATCATTTGTACATAATGTTCACTATTGTAAATAAACTGCCAAGAATGTTTCGCTGCCTATGCTCCTTGTTCTGATGAGCTGTGTTCATGTCACTCAGGTGTGAATCCTTTCAGCACAATATAAAGGCAGGTGTCTTAGTCCAGGGCCTCTTCCCTGTGCTTTGTGCAGCCTTCAGAGCAAAGTGATGGCCTGGCCTCACACCCCCTGGACATACTCGTGATGCCTGCACCTCGACGGTGCTTGTCATTGCTGCTAGAATGTAGTGGGCAGGTGTCACAGAGTTCCTTCATTCTCTCTGTGTGCTCTCAGCACCAGTAAGGTGAGGCTGGCCTCCATCTCTTCAGCATCTGTGACCAGTGATACTGTGCTTCTGACGGGCTGAAGTGCTGAAGGCAGATAAACGATTAGGTGCTTTTAAAGTTTCAAGGCTGCATCTCCATGATATGACCCTAATCACTGAGTGCAAGCGAGCTGCCCTCGGCCAAACAGGAGTCAGACATTCTCTGAGGCTCTTCGAAGATTTATGGAGTGTCCTCCTTCCATGTCGTCATCATCCTCCTGCAATTGAGTGACTATTAGGGCCTCCACTGCATCTCCATGGATCATTCTCATAGAGGGTATGTGCGCTGCCATATGCTCCGGAACCTCATTTTCAGCATCCCGATGGTCTGCTCCATCAAGTTGTGAACTGCAGCAGGAGCCTCATTATACCGTCGCTGTGCTGCAGTCTGAGGTCGTCGCACAGGTGTCATCAGCCGCGCCCTCTGTGGGTAGCCCTTGTCCCCGAGGAGCCAACCCTACAGCCTCCCTGGACCCTGGAAGATGTCAGGGGCCTGTAACCGACTGAGAATGTAGGAATTGTGCACAATCCCTGGAAACTGTGCACAGGCCTGCAGGATGCATTTGTAGTGATCACACACCAGCTGCACATTCAGCGAATGGAACCCCTTGCGGTTGACATAATTGATCCCTTATTGCAATGGAGATCTGAGCGCCATGTGAGTGCAGTCGATGGCACCCTGCACCTGTGGAAAACTCGCGATCTGCGCAAATCTAATCGCTCTTGCATCCTGGCTCTCATAGCCCCGGCGAAATGCACAAAGCTGTGAGCTTTTACAAAGATGGCATCCATGACCTCATGGATGCATTTGGGGGTGGAAGCTTGTGAGATCCCACAAAGGTCACCTGTGGAGCCCTGAAAGGAACCACTGGCATAAAAATTGAGTGCAGCAGTCACTTTCACGGCCACTGGCAGTGGATGCCTTCCATGTCCACATGGCACCAAATCTTGCAGTGGCTGGCAGATGTGACCAACCAGTTCCCTAGACATGTGCAGTCTTCAGCGACACTGGTTGTGGGTCATCTGCAGGAATGAAAGGTGGCGTTTATAGACCCTGGATCTAGCTAGGTGCCAACCAACAACGGCTTGCTGGGGCTCTTCAGCGGCGTGTGCAGGAGCCCCAGCCACCCCTTCTTCCTGAGGGTGCTGCTCCTTCATCTGCGAAGCCAGATGCCTCCATTGCTCTTTTCTCCATCATCTCCGCTCTCTGTAGGCCATGAGGTATACAGCTAGTTCATCAGGCTCCATGCTCCTGATGTACTCGTCCTGTAGGATGAGAGAGAGAGAGATGTGTGGATTAACCTGGGTATACTAAGAACCTCTCTTGGTTAAGTCTGAAGGCCCCTTAATGCATTCCAGAGAGTGCTGGCCACCACCTGAATGGCCAGAGTTTAGTGCGCTGCATGGCTGCCCCAAACCCCAACCACCTCCGCCTCACTCCACCTGACCGATTGGCAGCAGCTTTGCCTATTGGACTGCATGCTGTGCTCTCAGCTCAGGTGCAGGAATTCTCCTAACGTGCACTGCAAGGCTGCGCTGTTAGCTTGATGGGGGAGACTGGTCCAAACCAGGATGATGACATTGCAAGGGGCTGTGAACAACTCCACCAGTGACTGCTCCTTGGCCAGCTTTTGCAAGGAGGTTGTACAACATATGCAGTCGTCCAACTGTTCTTCAGTCCACTAAATGCTCATTAGTTTGCAGTATGTGTCAGAGGGGTGGAAAGCTCTGGAGCACTTGAGGGCACTTTCATGCCTCTGCATTGCTTGAGTGGGAAGATAAGATAGAGACCTGACTCCATGCATGTCAAGGTGGCTGTGTCTGAACTGTCTCAGCTGCAGAAGAATGGTCACTTTGTACAAGGTTTCCCTAATGCGTGGCTGTTCCCTCCCCCAACCACCCACATGCTTGTGCACTGCTTCAACCATAGAGCAGCACTTGTCCCCAACCCTCCAATGCACCTCGACCGCAGGGCAGACCTTGCCCCCTCCCCACTCCACAAAGTCGCCTCAATCTTGAAGTCCAACAGGCGATCCTCGTGAGCGCTGTGCAATGTCACTGCGCACTCGCCTCTGAGTTCTCCTCAAAGCGCAGCTCACCAAGTGCATGCCTTATATATGCTATTGTGAAACACATCAGTGTGCAATCCCCCAGACATGGACGGATGATCCAGCGTGGCGGTATGATTCTGGCAGGCTGGCCATATAATGATATTCAGATGCATTACAATGAGGTTCCCGATGTCCGATGGCAGGAAACGCAGGCCACCATCAACCACCAGGCCCACCTGGAGCAGGCAATTGCAAACTCGTTTGACGCCGGCATGAAACCGATTTCTGGCCTTCTTGCCAATTTGGCTGCTCGCGCTGTCCGTCTCCAATGGGAAAAAAAAATTTCCGCCCTTGGGTCTTAAAATAAAGTGTCCTTCCTCCCAGGTGTATATAGGCTAAACAAAGATATCTCAGAACATAATATATTTAGTAGGTATGTTATAATAGAATTAACTCTCCTGAGGAACTATCTCAGTACGTGGAACTCCCCATCTAAGATTTCGAGAGAAGTTGGGACCCTGAGATACAAAGAGTGCATCTACAACTTTTATAATGATTAATTAATAATATTTTATTACAGGAATAACTCCTGATTTACATCACAGTAATGGTGATAACATTACAAAGTGTAAAATAATTAAAATAATCCAGTCCACCTAAAGAATAAATGCAGGATCAAATCTGTCTAAGGAATAAATGCAGGATATCACAAACAAAGAGGATACTAGGTTTATACTCACAACCAAGGTATAAAGCGTAGTTTTGTCTTGTCTCAGCTAAACATGACAAAATCTTATCTAACACCTCTACTTATTGCTGGCCTTTAATGGCCAGGCCTGACCCCAAAGCTCACTTAGAGGTCAAATTTAAAGAGAATTACTTGCCTTAAGAACAAGTTTATCATTGAAACTTGTTATCATGTTTTTAGCTTTTCTTAGAATTCTTTTGTCTCGATTTTTGAGGATCAATCAATCTGTGTGCAAGTCCTTCCCCAACTTGTAACAAGCGTTCTCAAGGTTTTGGCTTGCAACAAGCAGTCTCAATGTTAGCTACATTATTTTTGATTTTATCTACGTTTTGTGTCTAATTGTTTGTCATTTTGTGCTCTCTGCTCTTGGCAAAAATTCAAGTTCCTCATCAGTTGGTTTAAGGACTGGATTTCATTAAATTCCTTAACATGTGAGTTTCCTCTCTTGCTTCTTCATCTAACCCTATGAGCATATCCTTTAATTTCTTTCTCCCCAAATGTTTAGCTAGCTTCTTCTTGGACCTAGCTATGCTATTTGTCTCAACTACTCCTTGTGTCCTGCATCAGATTGTATTATGTCACTTGTATCCTCATCAGAAGAGTTAGGTGGGTTGGTATGCTAGTTATCTTCCTCAATGGTGTTCTGGTCATCTCCACCTTTGTTATTCAGCCTCTCTTTGAAGAGTTGTGCAATTTCTAGAATTTTCTCCTGCAGCTATAGGTGTCGAACTTTTTCCTGGAAGACTAGATCAGACCGTTCTGGCTCAACTTGGGTTTCGAATGCAACAATTGAATTAAGGAGCTGCAGCCCTATACAAACTTCTCAGCTTAATAAAGAGCAATCTTGATTATGACTAACGTATAGTGTGTCAGTAAGTTCTCTTCCATTACATCGAAGTGTGGCAGTCAACTGCCCTTGCAACTTCAGTGGGATGCCCCTGGACCATGGAGTCGAATGGTAGATGGCTGGAGAAACACAGGGTTCAGTCACTGTACTGTATCAGAAAGAATTGGCAACACTGCTCCTGTGTTTAATTTAAAATGTACCTCGTTGCTGTCGACCGTGATAAATTCCCCTTGGACTTTGCAACCTCGCCCAAGAAAAGCACTTCATGTTTGTCAGTATCTTCTATTTGTGACCGCTCCCTCTTCATTCTGGGCCTGCTTTTTAGTGGGTACGCTGATCCTGCTATTGCTCACAAACTGGACTGAGTCAATGGTCTGACTCCACAAAGGTTCTCTATCACACTGGATTAAAACTCAATTCTGTTTCCATAGCTCAGCGTTTCTCGCTAATTGCACTGCCTTGGATAATGTTAGATCCTCCCTATGCTGCAAAAAATCAGATAAGGCTTCAGCGAGCACTCCCAACACAATGCAGTCTTGGATGAGGTCATTCTTTAGGTCTCCATACTTAGAACTATCAGCCAAACGGTGCAGGTCATTAACGAAAAAAAATCGATATTCTCTGGATCCTTGAGTGTATCTGTTAAACCTTGCCTGATCTATAATACTGTTCCTCTGAAGACTGAAATATAAATCAAAGGCCTTAAACTTCCTCACAGGTTGTTGTGTCCTCATTAATACCTTGTCTTATTAAAATGTCATCTATGCTGCTGCCAATGGAATAGAAGAATGTGTTGACCTGTTCTTTATCCAGGCTTCCATGCTAACCCCAAAGTGGTCCTATACCTGTTGAATCTGCAATGCCAGTATTGCCAGTGTGCTGCTTGGTCAGGGCCTTCCATGTGGTAGAGATAGGACTTTCTCCATGATTGTCTGTTATTTTTAATCGATTGTCTTGGTTCTCCATTGCTTTTTTCTATGATTCTCAGCCACAGTTGTTCGCTGGCTGCCTTATATTCAATGGCTTTCATGTTCTTGCCACCATCAATTTCATTGGGGATCTGTGCTATTCGGTAGGTTTGCTGCTGCCATCATGAAGTATCATTGAAAATGGTCCCAGGCTGTGTTTAACATAGACTACTAGATTCAAAGCCTCTGAGAACTTTCTAACATTTATTAATCATATACAACTATGTACAGGGATAGATAAGCACAAGGTTCCCTCCAGGACCATCTATCGCCAGGCTCTGGTCACATGTGACCTGACATCACTGTCGATGTATATTAGCTATTAGCATAATAGCTATTGATTCCTTATAATACATAAAAGGCTTCCATCCAAAATGAAGAGAAAGGAAGAGATTGAAACTGAATATATTGCTTTCCTTCTAGGTACCAAACTACCAGATTTACAGATGGTGCCTTTGTGGTACTATTTAACACAGTGAGTTTCCATGGTTGGCAGTTAATGGCACCCTACTTAGAGAAAAGTCATTTGAAATGCCTGAAGGAGGTAACTGACATGAATTCCAAGAGAAAATCTGGCTGCAGATAAGGAAGAAGATGGTAGACCCAAGGAGTGGTGCCAATCTAATACTACCCAGCAGATTCCAATAGCAATTATGCATGTCATAAGGCTGACCTCAGAACCTCTTACTCCTTTATTGCAGGTTCCTTCAGTTAAATTCCAGGCCTGCATGTTTGCAAAGGTTAAGTGGATCATTCAAACTGTGACTTTGCATTTTTAAATAAAAACAGAATGCTAGAAATACTCAGCAGGTCAGGCAATGTTATTCTTCACAATATCACCAATTACTCCAGCTAGATTATATTCCAGTACTTACCTCTTAGCCATGCCTTTAAGAACAGTTATATCAAGTTTCCTTTGTGGCTTGACTTTGTGCCAAAGCACCTCCAATTTTATCTTCAAAAACACAATATTTGTGCAAGCCAATGGTCAGAACACCATTCTGCATCTTCGAGGGAGAGGGTAGAGCACAAGACCTTGAGATATCTCTGTTGTGCAATAACGTTTTTCAACATGAGCCAGTGTTTGGATCTGGGGTGCATCCATATTCTTTTCAGCGTGCCTGCTTGCTGGAAAACTGTTTTTGTGAAGATTAGGTCAAGATACTGCACTTACGGAGAAGGAGCTGGCCGTTGGATCTTGCTCTGCCAATACCATGGTGTCCTACTACTCCTCTCTATGTTTGACATTCTGTGCCCACTTGGACATTGAAATCACCAAGGTTAATAAGTTTGCCCTGGTGGGGTACTATAATTATCTTGCTGAAGTCATCATAGAATGCTTCGATAGCCTCATCTCTATGTGTCATTTTGGAGCATAGGTGCTAATGAGTGTTGTATGCTGGTTACTGGCAAGACCTAAATGAAGACCCATGGCCAAAATTTTATGTCTCATGGGTGGGTGCGCGCCTGACCCGAACAGACGTAAAATAGGGCGAGATCATAGGCGAGTATCCCGATGTCATCCCGCACGTGAGCAATCTTCAGGTCAGCAGGTGCGTGCGGCTGTCGGAGCCGCACCCACCAACAATTAAAGTGCAACTTAAGGTCATTAAAAAGCCAATTGTACTTGATTTTACATTGCCTGTGCAATTTCATGCTCGTCGCATGAGCAAAATGGGCAGGTGGGCAGCCCACTTTTAACGAAATCTCATCCAGAGCGGGATAAAATGGGTCTTCAGCATTGCCATTGTGAGTAGTGAAGAGATAAGGAGATATTTTGCTGCTGGTTGCTTATTTGAACTTGACATCTTCATCTCTGTCCTGGGATTCAGTCTTAGCATTTCTATGCTTCGTGTCAGGACTCATTGGTGTCTCTAAGGTCCCTGGAGGATTCTGACCGTGTGGACCCTTCCCAGACAGCCTTCTCTTACCCTGGTAACGGGGATTGTGATCTCCGCTGGCGCACAGCCCCCACCCAGCCTTTCCCGATTATTGAAACGGCAATTTTTCATGCTGGGTGGACCTTAATTGGCCATCCAGTGTGAAATCTCATTTCCATATCCACTTCCGCTCCCATCGACTTGGCGCACACGCCAAATGAAAAATTCAGCCCCTTGAGTCAATTGCTGATCCCTATAGGAAGTGAGCCAAGCTTGCATGCTAGTTCAGATTGAATGGCAAAGCCCACACCTGAATGTTGAGGCTGGTCCCTGGAATTGCCAATTCAGTAGAATGTGTAGCCTGTAGCAACCTCATCAAGTTGAGATTCCTCAACGAGCCTTGTTTCGCTTAGGGCCACTATGTCGATGTTATAGCTGCCCAGCATTCTGGCTATGAGGCCTGTTTTGCACTCTAGTCAAGTATTGTTGTCTAAAAATGTTCTGACATTCCATGAATTGAGCTTCATTTGATGACTAGCAGCCTTGATCTTTACATTTCGACTTCAGTGAATGGACGAGCAGCCAGGAACAATAACCTGGCAGGTACAGGGAGACCAGGTAGTGTTTAGGATTCCTTTTCTTCCCCATCCCTGGACTAAGGAGAGCAGTGTTGTACCATAAAAGGTCTTCTCTGTTGCCTTAGGAGGATATGGACTCCACATCTGCCCTGATCTTCAGCCAGAAGTGCCGAGTGGATGATCCAACTCGGCCTCCTCTGCAAGTCCCCAGCGTCATGGATGCCAATCTTCAGCCAATTCGATTCACTCCACCTGATATCAAGAAATGGCTGAAGGCACTGGATACTGCAAAGGCTATGGGCCCTGATAATATTCCGGCAATAGTACTGAAGACTTGTGCTCCAGGATTTGCTGCACCCCTAGCCAAGCTGTTCCAGTACAGCTACAACACTGGCATCTACCCGGCTAAAAGGAAAATTATCCAGGTATGTCCTGTACACAAAAAGCAAGACAAATCCAAACCAGTCAAATATCACCCCATCAGTCTACTCTCAGTTATTAGTAAAGTAATGGAAGGGGTCATCAACAGTGTTGTCAAGTGGCACTTGCTTAGCAATAACCTGCTCACTGAATTTGGATTCCGCCAGGGCCACTCAGCTTCTGACCTCATTACAACCTTGGTTCAAACATGGACAAAAGAGCTGAACTCCCAAGGTGTGAGAGTAACTGCTCTTGACATCAAGGCTGAGTGTGGCATCAAGGAATCTTAGCATAACTGGAGTCAATGGGAATCGGGGGAAAACTCTCCACTGGTTGGAGTCATACCAAGCACAAAGGAAGATGGCTGTGGTTGTTGGATGTCAGTCATCTCAGATCCAGAACATCACTGCAGGAGTTCCTCAGAGTAGTGTCCTAGGCCCAAGCACCTTCAGCTACTTCATCAAAGACCTTCCTTCCATCATTAGGTCAGAAGTGGGGATGTTCGCTGATGATTGCACAATGTTCAGCACAATTCGCGACTCCACAGACACTGAAGCAGTCCATGTCCAAATGCAGCAAGGCCTGGATAATATCCAGGCTTGGGCTGACAAGTGGCAAGTAACATTCGCACCACACAAGTGTCAGGCAATGACTATCTCCAACAAGAAAGAATCTAAACATGACATTCAATGGCATTACCATTGCTGAATCCCTCACTATCAACATCCTGGGGGTTACCATTGACCAGAAACTGAACTGGACTAGCCATATAAATACTGTGATTGGAAGAGCAGGTCAGATGCTAGGAATCGTCCGACGAGTAACTCACCTCCTAACTCCCTAAAGCCTGTCCATCATCTGCAGGGTGCAAGTCAGAAGTATCATGGAATACTCCCCTCATGTTTGTATGAGTGCAGCTCCCACAACACTCAAGAAGCTGGACACCATCCAGGACAAAGCAGCCCACTTGATTGGCACCACATCCACAAACATTCATTCCCTCCACCACCTACGCACAGTAGCAGCAGTCTGCGCCATCTACAAGATGCACTGCAGAAATTCACCAAGGCTCCTTAGACAGCACCTTCCAAACTCGTGACCACTACCATCTAGAAGGACAAGGGCAGCAAATAGATGGGAATACCACCAACTGGACGTTCCGCTCCAAGTCACGCGCCATCCTGACTTGGAAATGTACCGCCATTCCTTCCCTGTCATTGGGTCAAAATTCTGGAACTCACTTCCTAACAGCACTGTGGGTGTACCTACACCACATGGACTGCAGCGGTTCAAGAAGGCAGCTCACCCCCCACCTAGGCAACTAGGAATGGGCAGCAAATGCTGGCCCAGCCAGCAAAGCCCACATCCCGTGAATGAATTAAAAAAAGATCTGTGGAGAGTAACTGTCACCCTGAGGCCACCCATGTGCAGGGTTATGACTGAAGTCTATCAGTAGCATCCTCTACCTGTTCGTGTCGTCACTTCCCCATCACCACAGGGATTGGTATGCCTGATGTTTTGGTTGATGACTTGCTGAACAACCTGCTTTCTCCATGTGTGTGTTCACTTTTCTGGCAGCTGCAATGACTCCTTCATCCTCTGCCAGTGAAGGCTGCCTTAAATCTTGGCTCCAACCCCAAAGTGCATAGGTAGATCCAAGGGAAACCGAGATACCCTTTGAAGAGATGCCTACTGTTCTCTCTACGATGGCCCCAGGCAGAGACACAAAGGTGATATAACCAATGCTACCTGCTCAGTGCGAGAACAATTGAGAATGCCATCAATCTGCTCAAGATGCAATTCTGGTGCCCTCTAATACCACCCTCAGTTGAGCCCGTTCTTTGTCATGGTCTGCTGCACTCTCAATACCATGGCCCTCCAGAGAGGTGTGAACCTTGAGGATAGTAAGGCTCTGAATAGAGACAGCTCAGCAGGAACAAGCTGCCCTCTGGGAAGAGGACCCGCTTCCTCTCCCTCATGGCCCCCAACACTAGATCTGGGTTGGCATTGATGAAACAAGAAGCAGCCCTGTCCTGGGTGACCTGCCTCAGGCGCCCCTGTGACACATCGTCTCTCTCTGGTGCTGTGGGAGTCTTTGGCACAATCAGCAGAATTCTCCCTTAGGACAACAAACAGGCTCACTGATGGCTGCCGTGGAGAATCGAATGAGTCTCCCACTTCCTCTGATCCAGCTCCGTTCCTGCCCCCACTGACTCTAATTGGATAGAAAGCCTGTCTCCATATCAATTAAGGGCTCACCCCCATGGTAATCTTAACTTAAATCAGTTTTCCACTGTAGGTGGGTTTCTGACCTGAAAACCAACCTAGCTTCTGCTTCCCACTTCCATGCGAAAATTCAGCCCCTTATGTCCTTGGTCTGCCTGACCAGTGCTCCAGCAGCATAACACTTTTTTGGAGCATTTGCTGAAGGGATGTGAGAGAAAAATTGTGCACAGCTGTCCTTAGCGCCCTGACAATTGCATCCTTGGCATTAAATGCCAATTGTCCAGGTCTCTATGCTTCCAAAAAAACCACGATCCTCGCTCCCTCATTTTGCACCCCTACCCCAGTGAAGTGCTTAATCATCATAAGCAGCCAGCCATCATGAGAGAAGTACTTTGTGCTCTAGTTTATTGTACAGATAGATTGGCTTCATTTTAATCTGTTGAGATTAATCTATGGAGCACATAGCAGCTGCACAAGACTGGTGCTGGTGGCATGGCAGAAGATTGCTTATTTATTCCTAAGAGCAATTTCACCACCTAAATTGTCACCTTTGTGTGCAGCTGTATCAAGCTGTATGTAAACTCTCGGTATGCAAACACCAAGCATCATTGTATGCTGAGGTTCTACCTGTCCCTGGTGTTGCGAAGGATGGCCTAGTTGCTGCGGAACACTCCATTTAGATGGACCATGCCATACCACCTATTCCTTAGGGAGAATTTTATACAGAAAAACACCTTTGACCACAAGTCCATTAGTCAGTGGTTTGTACGTAACATCCTTGAAGTCGGGCAGAAAAAGGAGGAGGTAGATCCTGTAAGGATGGTTCCGTGAGCAGATTGTCAAAATCACTTGGCAGAATGCCTCATCACCAGAACTGTCAGACAAGCACCAAGATGTAGCTTGGCTAATGGTGAGAAAGGGTTCCTGTTTAGAGATGTACTGAATGCCTGCAGTCTCATCTCCTTAACAAAGAACAAAGAATAAAAAAAAGTACAGCACAGGAACAGGCCCTTTGGTCCTCCTAGCCTGCGCTGATCATATTGCCCGTCAACTAAAACATTTTGCACTTCCGGGGTCCGTATCCCTCTGTTCCCATCCTATTCATATATTTGTCAAGCTGCCTCTTAAACACCACTATCATACCTGCTTCTACCACCTTCTCTGGCAACGAATTCCAGACACTCACTACCCTCTGCGTAAAAAACTTGCCCCACACATCTCCTCTATAGTTTTCTCCTCTCACCTTAAATCTACGTCCCCTAGTAATTGACTCTTCCACCCTGGGAAAAAGCTCCTGACTATCTAAGGTGGTTGTGGTGGGGAAGAGACCATTGTCTACCCCTGAATGTGCCTTTGCAAAGCAGGTCTGGAAAAAATTGCAGAGGTTTTTGTCGGGGTTCATCTAAAACAGCTCCATATTGCAGGACTCTGTGCTCTCTGAACTGTTCCCAGGGACGCACAATGAGATAAACATCAACTGCGACTGGAGGACCATCAACTTGGTGAAAGATACTCTTTGGTCTGCCCGAAACCTATTGGTCTCCCAGTGCAAAGAGTAATCCTCGATCAGGTGTTGCGGACTGTCAAATTCCAAGGTCCTAGACTATGTGCTGAGGGATACACTAAAGCTTGGGTAGCCGCCCAAAGGTGCAATGGCTGCTGTTTAAGGTCCTTCAGCCATTGTTCACAGAGTACATAGTACACTGAGACTGTGAAAAGCCCCTGGTGCTATATGTTTGACATGTAATGAAGATTGTAAATATTGACTGTCATTATAGATATAGTAAGTAACATACAGTATTGGAAGAAACAGAATTGTTTCACACTTTATGTAGTATCAACATTGAGCGGTCATGCAATATGCTTTTACAAATTTTATGAATAAAGAATATTTTGGAAAAAAAATGTCACTACCTAACTTAGAGCAATATGAAGTTTCCATAAAAATAAGCTGCCTTGCATTAGTGAAGCCATGTAGGTCAAGGTAATTGTCAATAAATTTCACCTTGGATTATAATTTAATAAAACAATATATGAATGAACATTATGTGCTATACGAAATATATATATATAATGATAATACTCTTTAAATCAATGTATTAAACAGCTCAAAGAAAGCCATGACTGGTTTAACCAGCAATTGCATTTAATTAGTATTGGATTAAACCAATGAACAGCATCTGATAAATCCTAGTTGAATTAGTATTCTGAATTTATACCATAGTATAGCCTGGTCTTCTCATTGACACCTTTTGGGGATACACGTAGCAGGATTTGCACTTGTCCCATGCAAACAAGGATAACTCTCCTAACTTCTCTTGACACCATGGATGACCCAGCTGAGACTGAGAAATGTCTTCTTCTGCTGTTATGTGGTCCAATTATATTGCTTCAAAAGAAAATTATTTTATTGTGTTTTAATTATAAAAACAAGGAAGGAATTATCATCACAAAAATTATGAGAACAGAATATTTTGATATCTGTCTCAAATTGAATGTCAGGCATTGATAAGAATGACCTGAACTAGAGGATTATCCTGTCTACAAACTTTCTTCTTGGGTGATATGTTTGAGAAGTCCTAGAAGTTGAACTGTTATCCTAGGCCAAACTGGATGTACAAATGTGCTACGATCTTTTATTCTGTTTGGTTTGTAACCAAAATGCCTGTCTCTTGACAAATCTAAGCCTGACAGTCATGGATAATAAATTGTTGGAGGTACCTTGCAGGGTAACCATGCAAGTACTTTTTGTTAACTGTGTGCTGGAGATCCTTGTTAGTGCTCGAAGCATTGTCCTTCCAGATAAATAAATGAAGAAAAACGAAGGGATTCCATAGGATATACAGCACAGAAACAGGCCATTTGGCCTAACCAGTCCATGACGCCATTTATATTCCACTTATGCCTCCTCCCATCTTTCTTCATCTAAATTTATCATCGCGATCCTGTATTATGACACAGCTGATAGTAAATGCTGAGTTGTTCAAATCCCAGAGGGAAACTTGAAAGAACTGTCATAACCAGTTTTTGCAACTTGTATGTCACGAGATGCAGACTTTGAATTCAGTTATAATAAGACCACCAAGTCTCGAGGTTTTTTTGAAAACTAAATTAAACATTTATTAACACAAAAAAGATTGTAAACACATATATATGTCTACAAACTTACTACTACAATAACTACAAAAATCACCTAATTAATCTGACTCTCAGTCACACCTCCATTAAGGCAAGCGTAAAACACATAGATTTAAACAGACCCCTGGCAAAGTGCACTCGGGACAGTCACATTCAAAATGAGTTTCTTTCAGGGTTCTTGCAGACAGCGGCTTGAGGCATACAGGCTGGAGGCTTTAGATCTTAAAATCCCTCTACCTTTTACCAACAGCCATCTCTTCCTTTATACATATTTTCCTCTTTGAATGCAAATTCTCATTGTATCACTAGGTCTTTTTGAACTTTACCTCTTCTAACAATAAAACCCTTTCATGACACCAATTTTATTAGTAGGCTTTGGAAAAAGTAAACACATAGTTTGGCTTCTTCTGGCAGATGTGATATTTCACCCATTCTTTTGAATGGTTTATTTAAAAATGCAAATTTACCTTGTAATTTATCTAATTAACATTTCAAACCTACTTCTCTTCTATACATCAAAGCCTCTAGACCAGCTGGCTTTAATCCAATTAAGACACATACATGCATATAGACATAGATACCACCGGAACGCTATTTTAAAATAATTTCCAATTATATTATTGACATTCCGATATCTTCTTGACATCCTGCATGGTGCTTGCTTTTATATATCAACTTCAGGAACAGATTTTTGGCCCCAGTTTAGGTGTGCACAGTTGGGAGGTCTCCTGGTTCTGTGAAACTGACTTAAAATTGTCTGCCCGGGAATTGGATTTTCGGTCAGGAGGCTGGGGGGGGGGGGGGTGCAGGCTGAAGTAAGAGTTCCTTTGTTATGTAAACGGCTCCTATCTTCCACCCTATCACAGATCTTTTGGGGATTTCTTTCCTCCATTTCTCTCCTCCAGCCACCCCTATGCCTGCTTAAAACCTGTTGTGTCTGTACTTTTTTCCAGTTCTGATAAAAGGTCACAGACCTGAAACATGTGTTTCTCCCTTCACTGATGCTAGATGATAAACTGCTGAGTATTTCCAATATTTTTGTTTATATTTAATTTTCTAATGGCACCCTCTGCCATCATTGCGATCATATTTTTATCCTGTTTCCCACCTCATGGTTCTTCCACAATACCCTAAATTGGGAGCTTTCCCAAGTTCCCTCCTTAATAGACTTGTCTATAACTTGGCATGCTTTTCATTGTGTCTCCTGCTTCTTTGTGTTAGCCAAGCATAAAGCTGAGCACTGGTGTATGTGCTGAGCTGTCTTGCAAGATAGGATAATTCTGGCTCATCAGTCCTTGGCTGAGTCTCCACCTGGGAGACTGGTACAGCTGGTGCCATGACAAGGAGAGAACCAGCTAAAGATACCAGACGGGAGTCTTAACCTAGTCTGCTTGCTCCCAGCCCATGAGTCTGCTTCCTATTTCCTTTCCTGCTGCAATATCTCTGAGCATCTGTTCTTCAGTTTGGCCAGCTGGATATTGCCATGTTCAGTACAGTTCCCTCCCTAGTAAGTGAAAGCAAGGGAATTGCTGTTGGAAAGGGGGCTTTCCAATTCTCCAGAATCAGAATGAATGTGTTGTGTTAGAAAGACAGTGAACTCTATTAACCATATTGTTAGTAAAGCTCTTTCATTTGATCTACGATACCTGGTTAGTTGTGTATTCTAATATCATTCTTCACTAACATAAGGAGACAGGAATGTACAGGATTGGAAAAGACCACTGTGCCCTATCACATATCCAAAGTTCAAACATATCGGTTCAAATTCTTTACTTCTTTTACTCCATTTTCCGACCTGCTAAAATTATGCCTGTCAAATGAAAGTCAACCATAACAATTATATTTGATCCAACCAGGGTCTGCAGTAGTATATATTCAACTCCTTCACTGGTGCCGGATTCTCTGGTACAGGTGCGTAGGATATCTGATGCCCACGAACAAATGTTAATTCAGCTGACCCGGACAAATCACTCGGGTCACCATGAAACCAGCTGGGAAGATGAGAGTCCTGTCCTGATACTTTGCTGGAAGTGATTTAGCTAGTTACAAAAATCCATCTCCAGAAGTATACCACATTCTGTCAAATTCGAGATGATAACAACTCATTTTTAAAAATTATCCAATTAATGGTGACATTAAGGGTAGAAAGCAGGACGAGCAAGGTACAGATAGCCCTAGTGGGGGGAAGGGATCGAAATAGGCTAAAAGGTGGAGATAATTTAACCTATTTCGATCCCTTTCCCCCACTCCACCCCACCCCCACTAAGGCCATCTGTCACTTGCTCGTCCTGCTTTCTATCCTTAATGTCACCATTAGCACATTCCTTAGCTGATAGCACCACCGTCAACACCCCTTTGTCCTTTTGTCTATGACATCTTTGGCAATCTCTTCTTTGCCTCCACCTATCACTGGCCCTCTATCCAGCTCTATCTGTCCCACCCCCTTAACCAGCTTATATTTCACCTCATTTCTATATTTCCTTAGTTCTGATGAAGAGTCATACAGACTCGAAACGTTAACTGTATTCCTCTCCACAGATGCTGTCAGACCTGCTGAGTTTTTCCAGCTATTTTTGTTTTTGTTTCAGAGTTCCAGCATCCGCAGTATTTTGTTTTACCTCCATTAAATACTGCCCAGAATGTGTTGATTCTTTCTCCTGCCTAATCCTTTCTCTCACTTTATAAGCACTGTTGTCTGGGCTTTAAACATCTCATCGCTGGACTGTAGAAAAGAAAATCAGGCAGGGAGAATTACATGGTGGTAACAGCACCTACCTGACTTTCCTTCCATTCAATTAATGTGCAATGCAAGCAGCCTAGTTTTCCTCTGCCCACACTTGATGTCCAGAGAATAAAGACAAAAATCTATCCCATTTGATCTCACTAATGTTAGATAGCTGGGAACAGAGAGGCCAGGGCAGAGTAGGTGGAATGAGTGAGAGGCTGGGGCCAATAGGACACATAGGGATTTGGGGGAATTGGAGGCAAGCAAGCCATGAAGAACTTAAAAAGCATATATTTGGAAGGTTTCTCTGTGGCATAGAAATAATGAGAATCTCTATCGTGGGGCTTCAGAAGATGCTTAGAGATATTGTCCCCAAAGTTCCAGCTGGGCCAAGGCTGGAAAGTGGGAAGGTTGCTTGCTAATGGCTGTTATTTGGAACAGAACATGGTTCTGTTGGGATTCTTGGGGATTGACATTTTCTGGTGCTGGGAAGGGTGGAGATGACAATTCTTCACTCCATACCTCCTACATGTGTCTGGAAGAGTTCTTTGACTACTCCAAGAATTCTGGCCTCAATGTAACTCCTGCCAGTTGAAAGGCCAAAACCTTTAAGAAACAAAGATGATCAATCTTGAAGGAGACAGATTACCGCAGTGTGCAAAATTCAGGTTCACGTTGGAGCCGGAGGTGATTTTGATGGATTAAGAGGAGGAGGTGGCAAAATGGTATTGTCACTGGGCTACTAATCCAGAGGCCCATGCTCATGCTCTGGGGACACATGGTGAAGTTTAAATTCAATTAATAAAACCTGGAAGTATTAGCTAGTGTCAGTAATAGTGACCATGAAACCATTGTCAATTGTTGTAAAAACCCATCTGGTTCACCAATGCCCTTTAGGGAAAGAAATATGCTTTCATTAGCTAGTCCAGCCTACATGTGACTCCAGGCCCACAGCAATGTTGTTAATGCTTAAATGTCCTCTGAAATCTCCGAGCAAGTCACTTGGTTGTATTAAACCACTACAAAGTCAAAAAGGAATAAAACTGGATGGACCACTCAACATCAACCTAGGCACTAGAAACGACAATGGCAAATTCAACCCTGTCAACCTTGCAAATATTCCTAACTAACATTGATGGAATTGTGCCAAAATTGTGAGAGCTGTCCTGCAGACTAGTCAAGCAACAGCCTGACATAGTTATACTCATTGAGTCATGCCTTCCCAGACACCACCATCACCATCCCGGGGCATGTCCTGTCCCACTGGCAGGACAGACCCACCAGAGGTGGTGGCACATCTGGGAGAAAGTTGCCCTGGGTGTCCTCAATGTTGACTCTGGACCACATGATCATGGCATCAAGTTAAACATGGGCAAGGAAACTCCTGCTGATTGTCACCCAATACCTTCCCTCAGCTGATGGACCAACACTCCTCCATGTTGATCATGAGTTGGAAGAAGCATTGGGGTTATCAAGGGCACAGAATGTACTCTGGGTGAGGGACTTAAATGTTCAACACTAAGAGTGTCTCAGTAGCACCACTACTGACCAAGCTGGACGCGTCCTGAAGGACATAGCTGCTAGACTGCATCTGTGTCAGGTGTAGGGGAAACCATCAAGAGGGAACAATCTACTTGACCTCATCCTCATCAATCTACCTATCCCAGATGCATTTGTCCATGACAGTATCAGTAGCAGTGACAACTGCACAGTCCCTGTGGAGACAAAGTCCCATCTTCACGTTGATGATACCCTCTGTTGTGTTGTGGACACTACAACTTTGCTAAATGGGATAGATTTCGAACAGATCTAACAACTCAAATATTGGGCAACCATGAGGTACAGAGGGCCATCAGCAGCTGCAGAATTGTATTCAACCACAATTTGTAACCTCAGAGTTTGGCATATCCCCCACTCTACCATTACCATCAAGCAAACGGACCAACCCTGATTCAATGAGAGTGCAGGAGGTCATGCCAGGAGCAGCACCAGGCATACCTAAAGATGAGTTGTCAACCAGTAAAGCTACAACACAGGACTACTTGCATGCCAAACAGCAAAAGCAGCAAGTGATAGACAGAGCTAAGCGATTCCAACAGATCAGATCCAAGCTCTGCAGTCCTGTCACATCCAGTTGTGAATGGTAGTGGACAATTAAACAACTAACTGGAGGAGGAAGCTCCACAGATATCCTTATCATCAATGATGGGGGAGCCCAGCACAGCAGTGCAAAATACAAGGCTGAAGCATTTGCAAAAATCTCCAGCTAAAAGTGCCGAATGGATGATCCATCTTGGCCTCTTGCTGGAGTCCCCAGCATCACAGATGCCAGTCTTCAGCCAATTCAATTCACTCCACATGCTATAAGAAATGGCTGAAGGCACTGGATACTGCAAAGGCTATGGGCCCTGACAATATTCCGGCAACAGTACTGAAGGTTTGTGCTCCAAAACTAACTGCACCCATAGCCAAGCTGTTCCAGTACAGCAACAACACTGGCATCTACCTGGCAATGTGGAAAATTGCCTAGGCATGTCCTGTCCATAAAACGCAGGATGAACACAATCATCCAATTATCGCCCATCAGTCTACTTTTAATCAGCAGCAAAGTGATAGAAGATGTCATCGACAGTGCTTTAAAGTGGCACTTACTCAGCAATAACCTGCTCAGTTTGGGTTTCGCCAGGGCCACTCTGCTCCTGACCTCATTACAGTCTTGGTCCAAACCTGGATGAAGGAGCTGAACTCAAGAGGTTGGGTGAGAGTGACTGCCCTTGACATCAAGGCAGCATTTGACCGAGTGTGGCATCAAGGAGCCCTAGCAAAACTAGAGTCAATGGGAATCGGGGGAAACTCTCCACTGTGTGGGGTCATGCCCAGCATAAAGAGCAATGTAGGTCAATCATCTCTCTGACAATCCGGAGCTGAAAATTCTGGGCCAAAGTATGAATAAACTTAGAATTTACCATGTTTAAAGTGAAATCTAATCAACTAATTGGTTTTGAACAACAGTTCAACTAAGAACTGATGTAAATTAAAATTAAAAATAACAATGCCAATATCCTGAAAATATTAGCAACTTTTGGAAACAATTACAACTTTCTGTTTCATACATATTTGTTGATTTAACTGCTCATTATAAACCTTATGAACAATATGTTACGACAGGAATGTCACTGCAACCATGATATTTTTGCTTAATGATACACAGAATAGTCTATTTTAATTCTCCACATTTGTGGTGGTGTAGCTTAGGCAATACAAAGGTCTTGCAAAAACAAACCTTTTTTCCTTTTTAATGGGCGGATAAAATGGGAAAATTTCCCTCGTCTTATTTCCCCCTTTCAAGATCTCTTGAAGCCACACATTTCTTATGGCCAAGGAAGCAGGTGACTAGGTGATCTGATCTATCTTCTTTCCGAATGCTGCTCTTTAGCCAATCTTTGTGAGCTACCCAACAGCACCTGGGTGATAACTCTCCAGATTAGATTTCTCTAATATTCACATTATTTACAGCAATATGACTTTTGGCAAGTTTTGGTGAACTGAAATGCAAGCGTCAATCATTAGGATAGTTACAGGTACTAACTCTTACGTTTATGGTCTGCCATCTAGTATATGTTTTGTGTACGCCACAGCTTTTAATTGCTTTCAGTTATGTTTAACAAACATCCTGGCCATTTAGAAAATCTGTACATTTGTCTCAGTGAGAAATTTATTTTGATATATTACTCTCTTGGAAAGAAATTGAACAAGATGCATTAACTATACTTTGAAATGATTGCAAAGGCCCGAATCTTCCAAAGAGCAGTAATCAGCATCAGATTGCTGCTCCGCTCCTATCTTTCTGCATCATGACGGAGCTCCGCTATTCCGGCCGAGTCTTCCAAACCTGTCTTCTTCAGAAATGCCGAGCGTACCGTCAATTAATTTCTTCTCAGCGCAGGATCGGTGGGGGAAGAACTGCCATATTCTGTTAAATGTTCACTAGCACACTGAAAAGCTTTGGGACATTTAAATAGCTTTTCAGTGTGTTAGTGAGTGAGTGTATGAATGAATGGATGAGTGGCTGGGTGAATGTGGAGGTGTGTAAGTGGTTAGGGTGGCAGGTGGCCAGGGTGGCAGATGGGTAAGGTGACACATGGTAGAGTGGTAGGTGGGTAGGCAGTAGGTGGGCAGGTCAGTAGGATGCCAGCTAGATAGGGTGGCAGGTGAGTGAGGTGGGTAAGTGTGTTGTCGCATTGGTTCAGGAGGGGTTGTCAGGTCGCTGGGGGGATTGCCAGGTCGGGGGCCAGTCAGGTTGGTCAGGGAGGAGTTGGGGGAGTTGGAGCGGGGAGTCAGGTGGTGGGGCTAGTCAGATCGGTTTGGGGGGGGCGAGTTGGGTGTCAAGGGAGAGTTGGTGGTTGGGGTATGCAAGTTGGGTCAGAGGAGTTGGGCATTCCAGCAGGGCAGTCAGGGGTTCAGAGGTGGGTCAGAGGGTTAGTGGGGAGTCAGTTGTAAAGTCACCCAGGAATTAGACTAGGATTTTTCAGTCTAAAATTTTCTGGGTGACCATCCGGGTAAGTAGGTCAGTACTGTTGGAAGGCTCTGACTTTATCTCAAAGTTAGAAACTTCTTCAGAGGGTCCTGGGGAGCATAAGACTATAAGACCATAAGACATAGGAGCAGAAATTAGGCCGTTTGGCTTATCGAGTCTGCTGCGCCATTCATTCATGGCTGATAAGTTTCTCAACCCCATTCTCCCGCCTTCTCCCCATAACCTTTGATCTCCTTACCAATCAAGAACCTATCTATCTCGGTCTTAAATACACTCAATGACCTGGCCTCCACAGCCTTCTGTGGCAATGAATTCCATAGATTCACCACTCTCTGGCTAAAGAAGTTTCTCCTCATCTCTGTTCTAAAAGGTCTTCCCTTTACTCTGAGGCTGTGCGCTCGGGTCCTAGTCTCTCCTACTAATGGAAACATCTTCCCCACGTCCACTCTATTCAGGCCTTTCAGTATTCTGTAAGTTTCAATCAGATCTCCCCTCATACTTCTAAACTCCATCGAGTATAGACTCAGAGTCCTCAAACGTTCCTCATATGTTAACCTTTCATTCCCGGGATCATTCTCGTGAACCTCCTCTGGACCCTCTCCAGGGCCAGAACATCCTTCCTGAGATACGGGGCCCAAAATTGCTCACAATATTCTAAATGTGGTCTGACTAGAGCCTTATAAAGCCTCAGCAGCACATCCCTGCTTTTATATTCTAGTCCTCTCGAAATAAATGCCAACATTGCATTTGCCTTCCTAACTACTGACTCAACCTGCAAGTTAACCTTAAGAGAATCCTGGGCTAGGACTCCCAAGTCCCTTTGCTCTCCAGATTTCTGAATCCTCTCCCCATTTAGAAAATAGTCTATGCCTCTATTCTTCCCACCAAAGTGCATGACCTCACACTTCCCCATGTTGTATTCCATCTGCCACTTCTTTGCCCATTCTCCTAACCTGTCCAAATCCTTCTGCAGCCTCCCCGCCTCCTCAATACTATCTGTCCCTCCACCTATCTTTGTATCATCTGCAAACTTAGCCAGGATGCCCTCAGTTCCTTCATCTAGATCATTAATGTATAAAGGGAAAAGTTGTGGTCCCAACACTGACCCCTGCAGAACTCCACTAGTCACTGGCCGCCATCCTGAGAAGGACCCCCTTATCCCCACTCTCTGCCTCCTGCCAGACAGCCAATCTTCTATCCATGCTAGTACCTTGCCTCAGGGGGTAGAGGTAAGTATGGTGGCCATTACCAAGGAGAAGGTGCTAGGAGAACTGGAAGGTCTGAAGGTGGATAGATTACCTGGGCCAGATGGATTACAGCCCAGAGTTCTGAAGGAGATAGCTGAAGAGATAGTGGAGGCGTTAGTGGTGATCTTTCAGGAATCATTCGAGTCAGCGAGGGTCCCAGAGGACTGGAAAATCGCTAATGTAAGCCCCCTGTTTAAGAAGGGAGTGAGGCAAAAGACAGGAAATTAACAGCCGATTAGCCTGACCTTGGTCGCTGGTAAGATTTTAGAGTCCATTATTAAGGATGAGATTTCAGAATACTTGGAAGTGCATTGTAAAATAGGGCAAAGTCAGCATGGTTTCATCAAGGGGAGGTCATTCCTGACAAATCTGTTAGAATTCTTTGAGGAGGTAACGAGTAGGTTAGACAAAGGAGAGCTAATGGATGTTCTCTATTTGGACTTCCAGAAGGCCTTTGACAAGGTGCCGAACAGGAGGCTGCTCAGTAAGATAAGAGCCCATGGTGTTAGAGGCAAGGTACTAGCATGGATAGAAGATTGGCTGTCTGGCAGGAGGCAGAGAGTGGGGATAAGGGGGTCCTTCTCAGGATGGCGGCCAGTGACTAGTGGAGTTCCTCAGAGGTCAGTGTTAGGACCACAACTTTTCCCTTTATACATTAATGATCTAGATGAAGGAACTGAGGGCATCCTGGCTAAGTTTGCAGATGATACAAAGATAGGTGGAGGGACAGATAGTATTGAGGAGGCGGGGAGGCTGCAGAAGGATTTGGACAGGTTAGGAGAATGGGCAAAGAAGTGGCAGATGGAATACAACATGGGGAAGTGTGAGGTCATGCACTTTGGTGGGAAGAATAGAGGCATAGACTATTTTCTAAATGGGGAGAGGATTCAGAAATCTGGAGAGCAAAGGGACTTGGGAGTCCTAGCCCAGGATTCTCTTAAGGTTAACTTGCAGGTTGAGTCAGTAGTTAGGAAGGCAAATGCAATGTTGGCATTTATTTCGAGAGGACTAGAATATAAAAGCAGGGATGTGCTGCTGAGGCTTTATAAGGCTCTAGTCAGACCACATTTAGAATATTGTGAGCAATTTTGGGCCCTGTATCTCAGGAAGGATGTTCTGGCCCTGGAGAGGGTCCAGAGGAGGTTCACGAGAATGATCCCGGGAATGAAAGGTTAACATATGAGGAACGTTTGAGGACTCTGAGTCTATACTCGATGGAGTTTAGAAGTATGAGGGGAGATCTGATTGAAACTTACAGAATACTGAAAGGCCTGAATAGAGTGGACGTGGGGAAGATGTTTCCATTAGTAGGAGAGACTAGGACCCGAGCGCACAGCCTCAGAGTAAAGGGAAGACCTTTTAGAACAGAGATGAGGAGAAACTTCTTTAGCCAGAGAGTGGTGAATCTATGGAATTCATTGCCACAGAAGGCTGTGGAGGCCAGGTCATTGAGTGTATTTAAGACCGAGATAGATAGGTTCTTGATTCGTAAGGAGATCAAAGGTTATGGGGAGAAGGCGGGAGAATGGGGTTGAGAAACTTATCAGCCATGATTGAATGGCGCAGCAGACTTGATGGGCCGAATAGCTTAATTTCTGCTCCTATGTTTTATGGTCTTACGGTCTTCAAACTTCCGGGGCAATTCCCAAGGGGTCAATGCGTTGCGACTTCTGAGTGGACCCGTAGCGCATCTTTGGGATACATTCGGTCTCCAATGATCTGGAGACCAGGACCTCTGGGACAAAGTGTGAACAAACCTAGATCTTCTGGTGTTTAAAGTGAAATCTAATCCACTAATTGGTTTTGAAGACCAACTTAATACAAGGCATGGGATATCAGTCAAAAATAAGAGCTGATGTTAATTACAATTAAAAATAACAATGTCAGCATCCTGAAAACATTAGCAACTATTGCAAACAATTACAATTTTCTATTTCATACACGTTTGTTGATTTTAATTGTTTATTATATACCTTATGAATCTTATGACTGAAAAGTCATCACAACAGTGATTTTTTGCCATAATGATGCACAAAACAGTTTTAATTCTCCACATTTGTAGTGGTGTAGCTTAAGCAATGAAAAGGCTGTGCAAAAACAAATCTTATTTTTTTTTATTTTAATGAGGCGATTTAATGGCAACATTTCTCTCGTCCTATTTCTCCCTATAACAATCTTGTGCATGCATTTCCCACACATTTCCTTTGGCCAAGGAAGCAGATGACTAGGTGATCTGATCTAGCTTCTTTCTTTATGCTGCTCTTTAGCCAGTATTTGTGTGCCACCCAACAGCACCTGGGTGATAACTCTCCAGATTAGATTTCTCTAATATTCACATTATTTACAGCAATATGACTGTTGGCAGGTTTTGGTGAACTGAAATGCAAGTGTCAATCATTAGGATAGTTAAAGGTGCAGATTTAATTGGGATGGAGAAAACTAGTGAGTGTGCAAATGTATATATTAGTCACATTTAAAGGTGTTAGGATGCTTAACAGAGGTTAACCTCTGCACCAACTTTTTTTTTTGCAATCAGGCCACCAGGTCACAGGCTAACTACTGAGGAATAATGGCAATTCTCTTCAGATATGTCCAGAAGACCATAACACATAGGAGCTGAAATTAGGCCCTTCAGCCTATCGAGTCTGCTCCTCCATTCCATCATGTCTGATAAGTTTCTCAACCTCATTCCCCCGGATGTCTCATGATTCCTGTCATATCCTAGGCACAGAGGCAGAGTTGGCTTCAAATGAGACCTGATCTGACACCAGAAAATACCATCAAGCAGACAGTCAGTGTCCTCAAACAGTGCTACATTGCCTGGACTATTTTGGAGGAGCTTTGCAGAATACCCCAGAATCATTACCCAGATTTGCCATTGTCTGTTCCATGTTGTATAGATTTGCTATCAACATCTCTTGTCACCACCTGGGCAGCAGGAAGAGCAGAAATAGAGGGACGAGTAGGAGGAGAAAGAGGAGGAAGTACATCATGGGCATCGTTGACCACCAGTGCCTGGAGCCAAGCTCTTAGAGAACAACTCATCCAAGAAAACTCCCCATGAAGCATTTTTCCCATGCCTAATACCACAGTATGGCAATCTTATCACAGCTGCCCAAACTACTATCATCTCATTGCCTTCCTTCAGCCCAACATTATGAGTTTTGCCCTCACTTCACTACAAAGAGAACCACAAATAAAAATCCAAACTAGAAAACAATTTATTCAACATTCCATCTTTGGCAAATATTTAACAGGAGTAATTAAGAATCACCCCTCTGAAATATCTTTGAACCTGTCTTGAGTGTAACATTTCCCTATCCTAATACTCTTATAAGGTATATCCACAGTGGTCACAGCTTGGCAGTTGAAAGACTGCTGAGCTTTTATTGAGGACATTGTAGGTAGCTGCACTAGGTGACCTCAAGCTTCTCTGGGTCTTGAGGGCCCCTCTGCAGACTGCAGTGTCTTGGCCTGGGTCAGGACAATCTGGCCCAGCTTCTTCACAATTGTAACCTCTCCTCTAGCCTATTCTCTAAGATACACAAGGTGCTGGTATGTAAGCTTGTGCTTGCAATGGTCGGATCCAGTGATCTTCAAGGGGGCTGGCCTGTTTTTCTTGAGGTGTCACAGGGGCTTCAACATCTTTAGGAATAATGGTTAACTTTTATGGTGAAGGGAGAACATTGTGTATTGAGTGGCTGGTGAAAGCAAATAGAGTTTGTCATGCAGAGTGTGTAGGAACACATAGAAGTAAGAAGCTGTAAAGAACTGTAAGGAAATCCTGCAAGATCTTTTCTTTAGCTTTACCATTTATCATAGCCATAACTCACTCCCTGATGGCAGTGTCCAGCATGTCCTCCTCCAGTGGAGAGGGGACATGTGGGTAGGCTGAGTCTCCTCCTGTCACCACTTCCTGCCTAACATCAGTTGCAACTTCTCCTCCAAGAAGGGAGTGTGCAAATGACAGTCTTGTGAGCAGTTTTGAGAATACATCTGTCATGGTCGAATCATTTGATGTCTGCAAGTTGTGTGAGGAAATGTAGTTGCCATAATGCCTTACATCTGTAAATTGTTGTTGTAAAATGTCATGGCAATATGCTTATTATTTAGCATATGTTTTTCACTACTTCTTTCGCAAATCAATTTTATTTCTATTCATTTATCTCATGTACAATATACACTCAACAAACACTTTAATTAAAATATGAACAATATATTTTCCTCCATTGATTGTTGGCAATAATTGCGGCAATGCTTCTGCTAGCGTTAAGGATGAAACTTTTGATTATAGCCTCTCAGTCTAGATAAGATATAAGGGTGCCTTATATAGGTAAAATTAATTATAACTGCTCCTCCATTACTTTGTTTTGACAGTAGATTTTATTACATTTGGATTCTGTGGATTTAAGCTGACTTTGAGCCCAGCACATTGAAGAAGGGTTTGATCGTATGTGATTTTTTGTACATTAGTGACACATTTGGGCTGGATGGGAAGAGCTGTAGATTAATAATCGTAAAATTGCATAAAGAACATGCATCTTAATTATAAAACGTCAAATCAATCACCATGTGACTTTAGCTGTAATAGATTCTACTTGCAATCAAAGTAATTTGAGTTTAATTCCTATCCTTGGCTACCATTCAAGTTTGGCTACACTAGTGCATTAATTCCACTAGTTATTGGCTGAGGGACCAGATGAAAAATTCCAGGACTCAAGACATCTCAGTAAAGGGCCGAAATAGCTGCTACAATCAAGATTAAAATAAGAAGGAAGGTGAAGCAAATCCAAAAGCAATGATTAGATGACATGGAACTTGTTTTTTAAAAGCTTTCAGAAGCAAGGACAGAGTGAGGGAGGTTACAAACTCCAGAGCCTTATATAAATTCTGCAAGCCACAAAATATTTTTTTCAATTCAGGCTCACTTCCAGTCAGTTCTTCAAAAATCACCATCCATGTAAATTTTGAAGCAGTGCAGACTTTCCCGCAGCAGTTTATATTTATAACTTTTGACACACTGATATTTTTAAAGGGTTTAATCAAAAAATTCCTCAGTTGAAGGATGTATGCAGAGGTTTACCCACACTCATGACTGGTTGGAAGATGGGCACTTGGTTGACACTATAGGCTGGATTTTGTTTGAAGGCCACAGGTCCCGGTAGTGGCACCAGAAACGGGTGCCGCTTCTGCTCCTGCATCATGCAGCCAGCCAATTAACTAACTGGAGGTGTGAGGCCCATTCAATTAAAGAGTAGAGGCAGCTAATGCATCTAAGATCCAAGGGTCACAGGTATATCGTCCAGCAATCATTTTCACATGTGTAATGCATTGGTTAATGTTACAGGCACTGTGATTTGAGAGTTAATTGAACTGTTTTGTCCCTAAGGCATGAAAGGTGTCATAGGCTTTTTAAACAAAACCTTACTTTTTTGCTTATTTAAAATTTCCAACAGCAGCTACAAGACAAAAGCTGAACCCTTATTCTTGCGTAATCTCACATTTCTCATTGTGAGAACACATTGCAATCAATGAAACCAGGGACCAGCAGATGATCTGTTTCAAATAAAAGCAAAAAACTGCGGATACTGGAAATCCAAAACAAAAACAAAAATACCTGAAAAAACTCAGCAAGTCTGGCAGCATCTGCGGAGAGGAACACAGTTAACGTTTCGAGTCCGTATGACTCTTCAACAGAACTAAGTAACTAAGTAAAAATAGAAGAGAGGTGAAATTTAAGCTGGTTTAAGTGGGGGGGCGGGGGGGGGTGGGCGCGGTTGGTGGTTGTGGTAGGGGGGGAGAGCGGCAGGGGGTGGTGGTGGGACAAGTAGAGCCAGTGAAAGGTGGAGATAACCAAAAGATGTCACAGACAAAAGGACAAAGAGGTGTTGAAGGTGATGATATTATCTAAGGAATGTGATAATTAAGGGTAGAAAGCAGCACAAGCAAGGTACAGATAGCCCTAGTGGGGGTGGGGTGGGGTGAAGGAATCGAAAAAGGCTGAAAGATAGTGATAAAACAATGGATGGAAATATATTTTAAAATAATGGAAATAGGTGGGAAAAGAAAAATCTATATAAATTATTGGAAAAAAATGGGGGGATTGGAAAGGGGGTGGGGATGGAGGAGAGAGTTCATGATCTAAAATTGTTGAACTCAGTATTCAGTCCAGAAAGCTGTAAAGTGGCTAGTCAGAAGATGAGGTGCTGTTCCTCCAGTTTGCGTTGAGCTTCACTGGAACAATGCAGCAGGCCAAGGTCGGACATGTGGGCATGAGGGCAGGGTGGTGTTGTTGAAATGGCATGCGACAGGGAGGTCTGGGTCATGCTTGCACACAGTCTAGAGGGGTTCTGCAAATCGGTTACTCAGTCGGCGTTTGGTCTGTCCAATGTAGAGGAAATCGCATTGGGAGCAACGAATGCAGTTGACTAAATTGAGGGAAGTGCAAGTGAAATGCTGCTTCATTTGAAAGGAGTGTTTGGGCCCTTGGACAGTGAGGAGAGGGCAAGTAAAGGGGCAGGTGTTGCACCTTCTGCGGTTGCATGGGAAGGTGCCGTGGGAGAGTGTTGAGGTGCAGGGGGTGATGTAGGAGTGGACCAGGGTGTCCCGGAGGGAACGATCCCTGCGGAATGCCGCCGGGGGGGGGGGGTGAAGGGAAGATGTGTTTGTTGGTGGCATCATGCTGGAGTAGGCGGAAATGGCGGAGGATGATCCTTTGAATGCGGAGGCTGATAGGGTGATAAGTGAGGACAACGGGGAACCGTATCATGTAGGGTTATGACACTTCCTATCATGACACTTCCTCCTACCATCCCCTGGATCATGACCCTACCACTGAACATCAAGCCATTGTTTCCAGGACTGTTACTGACCTCATCTCCTCTGGAGATCTTCCTTCCACAGCTTCCAACCTGATAGTCTCCCAACCTTGGACTGCCCACTTCTACCTCCTACCCAAAATCCACAAACAGGACTGTCCTGGCAGACCGATCATGTCAGCCTGTTCCTGCCCCACAGAACTCATTTCTTGCTTTCTTGACTCCATTCTCTCTCCCCTTGTCCAGTCCCTTCCCACCTACATCCGTGATTCCTCTGACACCCTACATCATATCAACAATTTCCAGTTCCCTGGCCCCAACCGCCTTCTCTTCACCATGGACGTCCAATCCCTCTACACCTCCATCCCCCACCCGGATGGTCTGATCACTCTCCGCTTCTTACTCGAATAGAGGCCCGAACAATCCCCATCAACCGCTACTCTCCTTCATCTGGCTGAACTTGTTCTCACACCGAACAATTTCTCCTTAAACTCCTCTCACTGCCTCCAAATAAAAGGTGTGGCTATGGGTACCCACATGGGCCCCAGCTATGCCTGTCTCTTTATGGGGTATGTGGAACATTCCTTGTTCTAGTCCTACTCCGGCCCCCTTCCACAACTCTTTCTCCGGTACATCGATAATTACTTTTGTGCTGCTTCATGCTCTTGTCTGGACCTGGAAAAATTTATTAATTTTGCTTCCAATTTCCACCCCTCCATCATTTTCACATGGTCCATGTCTGACACTTCCCTTCCTTGACCTCTCTGTGTCAATTTCTGGTGATAGACTGTCCACCAATATTCATTACAAGCCTACCGACTCCCACAGCTACCACAGCTACAGCTCCTCACACCCCGCTTCCTGTAAGGACTCCATCCCATTCTCTCAGTTCCTTCACCTCCATCGCATCTGTTCTGATGCAGCCACTTTCAAAAACAGTTCCTCTGACATGTCTTCCTTCTTCCTTAACCGAGGTTTTCCACCCACGGTAGTTGACAGGGCCCTCAACCGTGTCCGGCCCATCTCCCGCGCATCTGCCCTCACACCTTCCTCTCCCTCCCAGAAACATGATAGGGTCCCCCTTGTCCTCACTTATCACCTCACCAACCTCCGCATTCAAAGGATCATCCTCTGCCATTTCTGCCAACTCCAGCATGATGCCACTACTAAACACATCTTCCCTTCACACCACCCCGGTGGCATTCCACAGGGATCATACCTCTGAGACACCCTGGTCCACTCCTCCATCACCCACTACACCTCAACCCCCTCCCACGGCACCTTCACATGCAACCACAGAAGGTGCAACACCTGCCCCTTTACTTCCCCTCTCCTCACCGTCCAAGGGCCCAAACACTCCTTTCAAGTGATGCAGCATTTCACTTGCACTTCCCTCAATTTAGTCAACTGCATTCGTTGCTCCCAATGCGGTTTCCTCTACATTGGAGAGACCAAACGCAGACTGTGTGACCGTCTTGCAGAACACCTTCGGTCTGTCCGCAAGCATGACCCAGACCTCCCTGTCGCATGCCATTTCAACATTCTACGCTGCTCTCATGCCCACATGTTCATCCTTGGCCAGCTGCATTGTTCCAGTGAAGCTCAACGCAAACTGGAGGAACAGCACCTCATCTTCCGAATAGGCACTTTACAGCCTTCCGGACTGAATATTGAGTTCAACAATTTTAGATCATGAACTCTCTCCTACATCCCCACCCCCTTTCCAATCCCCCCATTTTTTTTCCAATAATTTATATAGATTTTTCTTTTCCCACCTATTTCCATTATTTTTAAATATATTTCTATCAATTGTTTTATCTCTACCTTCTAGCCTTTTTTGATTCCTTCACCCCACCCCACCCCCACTAGGGCTTTCTGTACCTTGCTTGTCCTGCTTTCTACCCTTAATTATCACATTCCTTAGCTAATCTCACCACCTTCAACACCTCTTTGTCCTTTTGTCTGTGACATCTTTTGGTTACCTCCACCTATCACTGGCTCTACTTGTCCCACCCCATCCCCCCCTTAAACCAGCTTATATTTCACCTCTCTTCTATTTTTACTTAGTTCTGTTGAAGGGTCATTCGGACTCGAAACGTTAACTGATTTCCTCTCCGCAGATCTTGCCAGACTTGCTGAGTTTTTCCAGATGATCTGTCTCCCCAGCTTGCTACATTAACAAAGAGAAAGCCATCAAAACTCATTATACCTGCAAAGGCGCTAATAGCCACCGTCTATCTCCTAAGGGGAACAATGGATTTGGCCAGAGGCATAGAGCTTGCTTGTTAGCCTTTTGCTGACTTATTAATGGGCAACATCACATGGCCTAAGCTTCTGGCCTTTGGAAAGCTTTAATATTACATTTGCAGACTTGTAACCCCGGCTGCTGTTTAAACTCCAGCCTTCAAACATCAAGGTTGTCCAGTAGCCTACATCAAGTCCAAGTCTCCTCAAAGCCTGGCTTCTCTAGGAGATTCCTTCCATCTCCTGCTGAGCAGACCAAGTCTCCGTATGCAAACCTCATCTTCTTGCATCAGCATCAACTTTAAAGGAATTCTGCAACTGCTGCTTCAGCCAGCTGAACCTCCCTGAACTATAGCTCCTCCGTGAAGGAACCCTCACTGGAGTCTGACTTTCTGGACTCTGGCAATCGTGAGAACTGATATCCATATCCGTGGTGAAGAAAAGAGTTGACGTTTCGAGTCCTCATGACCCTTCAACAGAACTTGAGTTCGAGTCCAAGAAAGAGTTGAAATATAAGCTGGTTTAAGGCGTGTGTGTGGGGGCGGAGAGAGAGAGAGAGAGAGGTGGAGTGGGGGTGTGGTTGTAGGGACAAACAAGCAGTGATAGAAGCAGATCATCAAAAGATGTCAACAACAATAGTACAAAAGAACACATAGGTGTTAAAGTTAAAGTTGGTGATATTATCTAAACGAATGTGCTAATTAAGAATGGATGGTAGGGAACTCAAGGTATAGCTCTAGTGGGGCTGGGGAGAGCATAAAAGATGTAAAAAAAAAAAATTTTTTTTTATAATGGAAATAGGTGGGAATTGGAAAAAAAAGAAAAGGAAGGGGGAACCAGAAAGGGGGTGGGGATGGGGGAGGGAGCTCACGACCTAAAGTTGTTGAATTCAATATTCAGTCCGGATGGCTGTAAAGTGCCTAGTCGGAAGATGAGGTGTTGTTCCTCCAGTTTGCGTTGGGCTTCACTGGAACAACGCAGCAAGCCAAGGACAGACATGTGGGCAAGAGAGCAGGGTGGAGTATTAAAATGGCAAGCGACAGGGAGGTTTGGGTCATTCTTGCGGACAGACCGCAGGTGTTCTGCAAAGCAGTCGCCCAGTTTACGTTTGGTCTCTCCAATGTAGAGGAGACCACATTGGGAGCAATGAATGCAGTAGACTAAGTTGGGGGAAATGCAAGTGAAATGCTGCTTCACTTGAAAGGAGTGTTTGGGCCCTTGGATGGTGAGGAGAGAGGAAGTGAAGGGGCAGGTGTTGCATCTTTTGCGTGGGCATGGGGTGGTGCCATAGGAGGGGGTTGAGGAGTGGGGGTGATGGAGGAGTGGACCAGGGTGTCCTGGAGGGAGTGATCCCTACGGAATGCCGATAGGGGGTGTGAAGGGAAGATGTGTTTGGTGGTGGCATCATGCTGGAGTTGGCGGAAATGGCAGAGGATGATCCTTTGAATGCGGAGGCTGGTGGAGTGATAAGTGAGGACAAGGGGGACTCTATCATGTTTCTGGGAGGGAGGAGAAGGCGTGAGGGTGGATGCGCGGGAGATGGGCCGGACACGGTTGAGGGCCCTGTCAACGACCTTGGGTGGAAAACCTCGGTTAAGGGAGAAGGAGGACATGTCAGAGGAACTGTTTTTGAAGGTAGCATCATTGGAACAGATGCGACGGAGGCGAAGGAACTGAGAGAATGGGATGGAGTCCTGACAGGAAGCGGGGTGTGAGGAGCTGTAGTCGAGATAGCTGTGGGAGTCGGTGTGTTTGTAATGGATATTGGTGGACAGTCTATCACCAGAGATTGAGACAGAGAGGTCAAGGAAGGGAAGGGAAGTGTCAGAGATGGACCACGTGAAAATGATGGAGGGGTGGAGATTGGAAGCAAAATTAATAAATTTTTCCAAGTCCCGACGAGAGCATGAAGCGGCATCGAAGTAATCATCGATGTACCGGAGAAAGAGTTGTGGAAGGGGGCCGGAGTAGGACTAGAACAACGAATGTTCCACATACCCCATAAAGAGACAGGCATAGCTGGGGCCCATGCGGGTACCCATAGCCACACCTTTTATTTGGAGGAAGTGAGAGGAGTTGAAGGAGAAATTGTTCAGTGTGAGAACAAGTTCAGCCAGACGGAGGAGAGTAGTGGTGGATGGGGATTGTTCGGGCCTCTGTTCGAGGAAGAAGCTAAGGGCCCTCAGACCATCCTGGTGGGGGATGGAGGTATAGAGGGATTGGACGTCCATGGTGAAGAGGAAGCGGTAGGGGCCAGGGAACTGGAAATTGTTGATGTGACGTAAGGTGTCAGAGGAATCACGGATGTAGGTGGGAAGGGACTGGGCAAGGGGAGAGAGAAGGGAGTCAAGATAACGAGAAATGAGTTCTGTGGGGCAGGAGCAAGCTGAGACGATCGGTCTACCGGGGCAGTTCTGTTTGTGGATTTTGGGTAGGAGATAGAAGCGGGCCGTCCGAGGTTGGGCGACTATCAGGTTGGAAGCTGTGGGAGGGAGATCCCCAGAGGAGATGAGGTCAGTGACAGTCCTGGAAACAATGGCTTGATGTTCAGTGGTGGGGTCATGGTCCAGGGAGAGGTAGGAGGAAGTGTCTGCGAGTTGACGCTCAGCCTCCGCGAGGTAGAGGTCAGTGCGCCAGACAACAACAGCACCACCCTTGTCAGCGGGTTTGATGACAATGTCAGGGTTGGACCTGAGAGAATGGAGTGCAGTAAGTTCAGAGAGAGACAGGTTAGAATGGGTGAGAGGAGCAGAGAAATTGGGACGACTGATGTCGCGCCGACAGTTCTCAATGATAAGATCAAGAGAAGGTAAGAATCCAGAGGGAGGGGTCCAGGTGGAGGAAGAATATTGGAGATGGGTAAAAGGATCCGTTGAACTGGGAGAGGACTCCTGCCCAAAGAAGTGAGCCCGGAGACGAAGACGGCGGAAGAAGAGTTCAGCATCATGCCGAGCCCGAAATTTTTTATGCTCTCCCCACCCCCACTAGAGCTATACCTTGAGTGCCCTACCATCCATTCTTAATTAGCACATTCGTTTAGATAATATCACCAACTTTAACTTTAACACCTATGTGTTCTTTTGTACTATTGTTGTTGACATCTTTTGATGATCTGCTTCTATCACTGCTTGTTTGTCCCTACAACCACACCCCCACTCCACCTCTCTCTCTCTCTCTCTCTCTCTCTCCGCCCCCTACACACACACCTTAAACCAGCTTATATTTCAACTCTTTCTTGGACTCGAACTCAAGTTCTGTCGAAGGGTCATGAGGACTCGAAACGTCAACTCTTTTCTTCTCCGCCGATGCTGCCAGACCTGCTGAGTTTTTCCAGGTAATCCTGTCTTTGTTTTTGTTTTGGATTTCCAGCATCCGCAGTTTTTTTGTTTTTATCCATATCCGTCGTGCTTTTTCTTTTAAATTATTCATAGTTATAAAAACTCTCCTTTCCTATCTTCTTATTGTGTGCTTGTGTGTATGCCTGAAGTTGTGACCATTCCCTGGTTTGAATGTATGAATAAACTATACTTCTGGTTTAACCTAAAGAGATTTTGCTGCCAGTCACTTTAAGAATTGACCTCATAAACAGAGGGTTTAGTGAAATACGCCACAGTCCATTTCAAAAAATTAAACCACCTCTAATTATGGACCGACAGTGAGAAAATAAAAGATTTCAGGTTTGCCTCACTCCTCTGCCTGTAACAGAAACTGAGGAGTCAGATGGAGCTAATTGAAGGCAGTACATTTTGGACCTTTGAATGAATGTGGGACCTTTCTTCACATCGATGAGTCATTGTATACCTGAGCCTTGGAGAGGCATAAATACGGACTATATTTATAATAGTGCAGTTTATATACAGTGAATGAACACCCATGCCACCACTGTACATTTAAAACTTCTTAATTTTTCTAACCCTACCACTATGTCTAGGTGCAGCCCTGACATCCTGAGCAGGGGTGGAGGCAGCCTGCTGACTGCTATGCCCTATTATCTGAGGTGACATCCTCTGGTGGCCTGTGGACTGAATGGCCCCAGCCTGTTAAGGGTCTTCTGCTCTGGGGCAGCCTCCTTGGTATGAGCTCATGGAGTTGATGGGGCTCACGGACAGAGGGGATGTGAAGTTGCAGCACGCCCTTGGAGTGTCCTAGGTGAATACCCCAGGGATGCCTAGTTAGCACTCCCTCTCGCTTTGGGTGCCTGAGGGCCCCTCCCTGACTCCTTGAGGAGAAGGGGCATCTTGAGGGAGGCTGCGTTGTCCCGTTCTCCTCTCGCCTAGCCACTACTGGATTACATCCATGGCTAGAACGATGATGTGCTTGTCCAAGCGAGTAACTGCTGGACCTGGGTCTCCAAGGCAGCCATTACCCTTCCCATGGAACCTTCAAAGTTCTCGCATGCCAGAGCCACGATATCAGACAGAAAGTGGACGGACTCTTCCACCCTTGTTCCAGTCTGGTGATGGCCTCAAACAACTTTTTCTGATGTTCCCCTGTCTGTCTCCTCTTCTTTAACATTTCTCTAAGGGCCAATTCCACATGCTGGTCATCAGACTCGGACTCAGCAGGGGCTGGTCTTCAGCAGTCCTCTGAGTGTTGGAGACCAGAGCTGTCACTGCCTCCACCTGCTGTGAACCCATGTTGATGAGGTGCTCACCAGATTGTGAACCTGAGCCTACTCTAGAACCAGGTACCTGCACTGGTGGAGGGTGCAGATGAACGCAGTGATGGGTCTTTATCAGCTAAGTGTTCAGCATTCTCACCTGAGGTGGTCTGGGGCTGAGGCACTTGCTTGAAGATGGCCATAACCTTTTCTTGCTTGAAAGAGAGAAGAGATAATTTGTGATTGAGTAGGCAGACTCCAACATTATAGGTTACTCACAGTCATTGCCCACATGTGGCTGACGTATCCTGAATGCACCCTGACTGGCTTGCTGGCGGAGGCCAATCTCACCTTCCACGCAGGAACGACCTCTGTCCTCTCCATTGAGCTTTGCTGCCTGCTCCTTGTGGGTGGAGAGTGTCCTCAACTCTGGGGCACCCCTCTGGCCTTTGCTCTCTCCCTTCTGTTGTGGGCGATATTCTCTTGCATAAAGACAGATGGTTTGAGTGTGAGCACTATGGATGAAAGAGCAGCTCAGAAGCATGCATGTCTGTTATGTGTGCTGAGCCCTCCCTAGTAAAGGATTAAGATGCTGTTTGTGCAAGAACTTACATGAGCTGGTTATCTTAAAGTGGCTGGCAGACATGCAGTGCTGATGTCCCATCTGCTGGTCGTGTGTGACATCCCTGTGGAAGTTAAACCTTAGACTGCCTGATTCCCGAATGAGAGTATGAGTTTGGAGTGGGGAAAAGGTACACTTACTCTTGCGGAGAGCTTCAGGTCATTCATCTTTATCCTGCATTTCAGGGCAGTCCTTTTCTGTTGGCCATGGAGACCTCCTCCCAGGCTGGCATGATCAGGTGGGAGGACCTCCGGCTCCCATCCTGAGGGAAGAAGACCTCCTGCCTTACCTAGAGGAGAATTCCCAGGGAGGCCTTGCTGAACGCTGGAGCTTGATTCTTGATTCTGCACCCTTGCCACCCTCAGTGCTTCCTCCAAGTGGTGTTCAACATAGAAGAGCACTGATTCATCAGCTGAGGGAGGGCAGTACATGGTAATCAGCAGGAGATTTCCGTGCCCATGTTTGACCTGATGCCATGAGACATCAGGGGACCTGGAGTCGATGTGACTTGATTCTTTTGGGCACCTTTGAGAACCAGAATGAAGCAACACACCTGGCCTGCAGTGAGTGAATGTCTGTGCGGGTGCCATTTAAATATGGCACCAGGACCTTAGACCCCATGAGCTAATGATGGGACAGATGAATCCCTGCCCGCACTGCCACGAGATTTGACAAGCTCCTCACCGATGCATAATTAATGAGCTCAAAAGTGGAAGATTGTGCAGATTAATCCAACCCACTGCCCAATGGGAATCACGCCAACTTTTCTGCCCGCCATTACGTTTAGTCTCCAGAATGGAAAAGACAATCCTGTAAATTAGAACTTCGATCAATGATTTGGGGAGGCAATGGTGTAGTGGTATTATTGCTAGTCTAGTAATCCAGAGACCCAGCGTAATGCTTTGGGGACTTGGGTTCGAATCCTGCCATAGCATGAATTTGAATCCAATAAAAATCTGGAATTAAGAGTCTAATGATGACGATGAAACCATTGTTGATTAGTTCACTAATGTCCTTTAGGGAAGGAAATCTGCTGTCCTCACCTGGTCTGGCCTGGCCTCCATGTGACTCCAGACCCACAGCAATGTGGTTGACTCTTAAAATGCCCTCTTGGCCTAGCAAGCCACTCAGTTGCATCAAATCGCTACAAAGCCTCAAAAAAGGGATGAAACTGTACGGACCACCCAGGATTGGAAATGACAATGGCAAATTCAGCCCTGCAAAGTCCTCCTTACTAACATCTGGGGGCTAGTGCCAAAATTGGGAGAGCTGTCTCACAGACTAGTCAAGCAACAGCCTGACACAGCCATCCTCATGGAATCATATCTTACAGGTAATGCCCCAGACATCAACATTCCTGGGTATGTCAGACCTAACAGAGGAAGCGGCACAGTGGTATACAGTTGGGAAGGAGTTGCCCTGGGAGTCCTCAACACTGACTCCGGGCCCCATGAAGTCTCATGGCATCAGGTCAAACATAGGCATGGAAACCTCCTGTTGATTACCACGTACCGCCCACCTTCAGCTAATGAATCAGTGCTCTTCCATGTTGAACAATTGGAGGAAGCACTGAGGGTGGCAAGGGTGCAGAATGTACTCTGGCTGGGGGACTTCAATGTCCACCACCAAGAGTGGATTGGTAGCACCACTACTGACTGAGCTGCAAGAACCCTAAAGTACTGGACTAGGCCTGCAGCAGGTGGTGAGGGAGTCAACAAGTGGGACCTCATCCTCACCAACCTGCCTGCCACAGATGCATCTGTCCATGACTGTATTGGTAAGAGTGACCACCGCATAGTCCTTGTGGAGATGAAGTCCCACCTTCACATTGAGGATACCCTCCATCGTGTTGTGTGGCACTACCACTGCGCCAAATGGGATTGACTACGAACAAATTAGGCAACTCAAGACTGGGCATCCATGAGGTGCTGTGGATCATCATCAGCAGCAGAATTGTACTCAAACACAATCTGTAACCTCATGGCCTGGCATCTCCCCCAATCTACCATTACCATCAAGCCAGGGGATCGACCCTGGTTGAATGAAAAGCACAGGAGGGCATGCCAGGCACATCACCAGGTATACCAAAAAATCAGATGTCAACCTGGTGAAGCTATAACACAGGACTACTTGTGTGCCATAAGCAGAAAGTGATAGACAGAACTAAGGGGTCCCACAACCAATGGATCAGACCTAAGCTCTGCAGTCCTGCCATATCCAGTCGTGAATGGAAAATCAAACAACTCACTGGAGGAGGAGGCTCCACAAATATTCCCAAGCTCAGTGATGGGGGAGCCCAATGCAAAAGATAAGACTGAAGCATTTGCTACAAGCTTCAGCCACAAGTGTCTGAGAGGATGATCCATCTCGGCCTCCTCAAGAGGTCCCCAGCATCACAGATGCCAGTCTTCAGCCAACTCGATTCACTCCACGTGATATCAAGAAACGGCTGAAGGCACTGGATACTGTAAAAGCTATGGGTCCTGGCAATAGCATTGAAGGCTTTTGTTCCAGAACTTGCCGTGCCCCTAGCCAAGCTGATCCCAGGTATGTCCTGTACAGAAAAAGCAGGGCAAGTCCAAATTGACCAATTACCACCCCATCAGTCTACTCTCAATCATCAGTAAAGTAATGGAAGGGGTCATCAATACTGCTGTCAAGGGGCATTTACTTAGAAATAGCCTGCTCACTGACGCCCAGTTTGGGTTCCGCCAGGGCCACTCAGCTCCCGACCTCATCACAGCCTTGGTTCAAATATGGACAAAAGGGCTGAAATCCGAGGTGAGGTGAGAGTGACTGCCCTTGACATCAAGGCTGCATTTGACCGAGTGTGGCATCAAGGCGCCCGAGTAAAACAGGAGTCAATAGGTATTGGGGGGAACTCTCAGCTGGTTGGAGTCATACCAAGCACAAAGGAAGATGCATGTGGTTGTTGGAGGTCAGTTATCTCAGCTCCAGAACATCACTGCAGGAATTCCTCAGGGTCGTGTCCTCAGCCCAATCATCTTCAGCTGCTTCATCAATGATCTTCCTCTCATCATAAGGTCAGAAGTGGGGATGTTCGCTGATGAATGCACAATGTTCAGCACCATTCACCACTCCTCAGATACTGAAGCAGTCCGTGTCCAAATGCAGCAAGACCTGGACAATATCCAGCCTTGGGCTGACAAGTGGCAAACAACATTCGCACCACACAAGTGCCAGGTAATGACCTTCGCCAACAAGAGAGAATCCAACCATCGTCCCATGACATCCAATGGCACTACCATCACTGAATCCCCCACTATCAACATCCTAGAAGTTACCAGAAACTGAACTGGACTACCCATATAAATACTATGGCTACAAGAGCAGGTCAGAGGCTAGCAATCCTGTGGCGAGTAACTCACTTCCTGACTCCCCAAAGCCTGTCCACCATCTATAAGACACAAATCAGGAGTGTGATGGAATACTTTCCATTTGCCTGGATTAGTGCAGCTCCCACAATGATCAAGATGTTTGACACCATCTAGGACAAAGCAGCCCCCTTGATTGGCACCACATCTATAAATATTCACTTTCCCAGTCACCAACGCACAGTAACAGCAGTGTGTTTACAAGATGCACAGCAGGAATTCACCAAGGCTCCTTAGACAGCACCTTCCAAACCCACGAACACTACCATCTTGAAGGACAAGGGCAGCAGATAGATGGGAACACCACCATCTGGAAGTTCCCCTCCAAGCCACTCACCATCCTAAGTTGGAAATATATCTCCGTTCCTTCACTGTCACTGGGTCAAAATCTGGGAACTCTCATCCTAACAGCACTGTGGGTGTACCTGCACCACATGGACTGCAGCAGTTCAAGAAGGCAGCTCATCACCACCTTCTCAAGGGCAACTAGGCATGGGCAATAAATGCTGGTCTAGCCAGCGAAGCCCTCATCTCCTGAATGAATAAAAGAAAACGATTACTTAAATAAATAGCTTTTTGTGGCTGCCATGCCCCTCAATTGTGAGTTAATGTTTCTTGTTAATGGTGGAAAAAAGGAATCCATTGAAAGATTGTTGGGCTTTTATTATGAAAAAGAAGTTGGCAGGAATTTAGGGCCATGGAGACCTTGATGGTCACTGGTAATGCCTTTCTTGCTCCACTCTGCAGCTACAGGTCCGATTTCAGGACATGACACGGTTCAGTAACCACCTCCTTGGTGAAGCTTAGCCATTGCAGACACTGCATCTGGCTGATGCCTCTGAAGCTCCAAGGTATATAAGGCCTCCAGCTGAGCGTCCTCTTCCTCCTCCTTTTGCAAATAGCTTCTCCTCTCTGCTGCCCCTACTCCCTTTCTGTGATGCTGCAGCCCCAGGAGGAAGTGCATCCATAGCCCCATGATTGGGAGCAATTGGTGTTCTCAGAGGCATTTCAAAACCACACAATTCCTTCCAAAGGTCCAGCATCAGTCCCTGCTGACTGAAAGACATTTTGTCAACTCCTCCAAAGCACAGTACTTCCATTAACTCTGCAACACCAAGTAGATAGTCAAAAGCATTTCACTAGAAATTAGGATGGTAATACCTTCAAATAGCACTGGTAGGTGGTCCATCGTGCAGCTGAATGCATGTTATCCAGTTGACTCTTGACTTAAATAGAGAGCATTAATAGGATTGGCAAAGTCCAGAAAGGTAGGTGGGTGATAAATCATCATTTGACGCTGACTGACATCACCATTTGTCCACTCTGCATGCATGCACATGGCATGATCATACTATCATCTCCCATAGCATGGTGATCAGCCCATGCTACACAGGAAGGCATCGGATTGGATCCTTAGCCAATTGTTTTCCTTATCTGGCTACAGAGCACTGAAGGCAGCAGTGATATATGGAGCCATTTAAAAAAAAAATTTGTTCATGGGATGTAGTGTCACTGGCAAGGCCACTATTTATTGCCCAATCCTAATTGCCCTGGAGAAAGTGCTGGTGAGCTGCCTTCTTGAACCGTAGCAGTGCATGTGGTGTAGGTACACCCACAGTGCTGTTATTGAGGGAGTTCCAGGATTTTGACCCAGTGACAGTGAAGGAATAGTGATATATTTCCAGGTCAGGATGGTGTGTGGCTTGGAGGGAAACTTGCAGCTGTAGATGCAGATGTATCTGCATCTCTCCTTGCCCTTCTAGGTGGTAGAGTTTGAGGGTTTGGAAGGTGCTGTTGAAAGACACTTGGTGACCAATAGATGCTCATGGTCAATGAGTTCATGCCCTTTGGCCCTGTGGAATGTCAAATCTGGTGAACACGTGACAGGCATTCATTGATGGAATGCCATGTATGACACAGCTGTGCCCCCTTCATTATTGCCTGCATTCACAGGTTCAACATTCCTATGTGTTACTCTTGAGATGCAGTGACTATGATGTGAAGCCACTGAGTAGCCCTTTAACAGTACTAATGAAGCCATTGGCTTTCAATTACTTTTGTCGTAAGGAGGTCTTCCTTTCTTTCTAAACAGACTCCTGTTCACTCCTGTGGCAACAAGAGGTCAGAGGTTGACCACAGAAAGGCCCCACTCATGTTCGCCCTTCCCCCTGACAGCCATTCCACAGCTGTCCCTCCCCATGCTGCCCTTGTGTTCATCTACCCCATCCTTGCGACCACAGAAAGGCCCCACTCATGTTTGCCCTTCCCCCTGACTGTCATTCAACAGCCTTCCCTCCTCATTGCCCCCCTCGTGTTTACCCTTCACCCTGACTGCCATTCCACAGCTGTCCCTCCCAATGCTGCCCTTGTGTTCGTCTACCCCATCATTGCCTCACAGCTCATCCCTGGCTGAAGTGCTAGTTTCTGAAAGTGGAGGCCTGCATGAGTACCACAGCACAGCTGTGTTGCTCAGGACAAATTAGGCAAAGAGCAGGAGCAGACCTACCCTACAGCCCCAGCATTGTGGCGTTCATCACAGCAAGACCAGGATGCTTTGGCAGGTAGGCTATGTATGTTCCACTCACCTCGAAGTTACCAGTGAACCGAGGTCTGATTTGTGCATGCCACCCCTTTTCAAATGGGTTTGGGGCCGACATAATTTCTTGTTGTTTTAGTGAGCATTAATGAGATGTTAGTGAATGCAAAGGATGTTCACGGCACTAGTTGGAGGGATAACCAACTGCCATAAACCCACCATCGGGAGAATTTCAAGCTGTTTTATACATTGGCAGATTTCCAACTTTTTTCTGGATTCTCCACTCCTGCCCACCACAAAACTCACCCTATGGATGGAATCATCCCAGATTTGCACTAAGTGTGGTCGTGGGCCGGTGAAAGGACGTTTTACCTGCTGGCCGCAATGGTGGCTTTTCATGTCCCAAACCCGCCGTATTGATTATGCATTCCCGGGAAACATGCCGTTTCCATGGTGGGCGGGCTCTCATCCTTCATCACTGTTTCATCACGCCAGGCACCAGATTTAAAGTACAGCCATGCACTGTGTTTCCAACCCAGGACTGCAGCTAAGAAGACATGGCTCCGAAAGGCGAGAAGACTGCAGCCTTTGAATGTGGAGGCCAGCTGTGATGTCCTCTACGCCCACTCTAGCCACAGGAGGGCAGCTACATTACCACTCAGGCTTGGTACGCGATGGCAATGGTGTTAATTCCCAAGTTGAATAGAAGAGGTTGGCCATCCAATGCAGATAGAGGATGATAGATCTCATCCCTGAAGCCAGGGTAAGGCAACCATCTCATCAGTCTAAACTCACACACTCAAGCCCATCACACATTCACTGGCATCTCACTCACTGCCATCTCAAGGCACGTCACTACTCACTCTCTCACACACATACTGTCACATGTCCATCTGGCCTCATGTCCTCTGGAGCCTGCCTCCTCAGCCCTCACCATCGTGAGGCCACTTGTAGAGATCAACATATGCCCCCACACACGCCCTGGGATACCCTCCTTCCCCAGTGCAGCTCTCATTCTGCAGCCTCTTCCCTTGCCTGAGGCCACTTCTCCCCCTTCCCCAAGCAAGACTTTGCCCTGCAGCCTTTGTAAAGTCACCTACGTAAGGCTGTTCTGG